>NC_083764.1:26364615-26724115 GCF_963514075.1 Conger conger
TTGATTATCCACTCGTCTTCGTACTGACTTTACATCTAAAAGAGTTACGATATAACTAGTTACCTAGGATAAGTAAGTAATCATGTTGCCACAACATTTATTAACTTTACACTAGGTAAAACTGGTCCGCGGGATTTTTCAGCTCACTGGTTGAATGTGAGGAGTTATATGATTGAGTGCATTAAAAGTCAGCTCACCAATGACAAAGTGAACCGAACAAACAAATGTTTTGGGCAGAAAAATACATTGAGTTATATGGGCAGCTTGTCCTCCAACATAGCAGATGAGTTAAGGTCACAACAATCCATACATTATACCATAATATTACCAATGATATAATATTAACAGTATACTTGCTTGAAAAATATACCTAAATTACATCAGTATGTGAAGACACAATATGAACTGAGAACAAGACCTCTGGGACCATCCTCGGTATAAGAATAGGGGGCACTGCCAAGCAAGGTTTTTTAGAAATGGGTGGTTACTGCACATCCCACGCCTTAATAGTCAATAAGCGATGGCAGGAGGGGGCGTAAAGCTGCATTAAAAACTCACACAATCTGCCCACACAAGTTAAAACAGTCCCCATAGAATTTCCAAACACAAACCCATAATAAGAAAAGAAAAAAATTCAAGATTAATGGTTGCCTTGACAGCGAGCGGCAGAGCGAGATTCAAAAACAGCACCCAGCCCTTGTTTCCATGACAAATGGTTCTGTTTCAACACGTGCGCATCTGTTGAGGCTCTCCGCAGTGTTCTTTCTGTGGGGGTCACGCCCTCTGAAGAGCTTCCACCCGAAAAACAAACACATTGCACAGAAGTAACAGACCAGTCTGGGTCACTGAACCCAGACAGTAGGAAAGTACATTTTCTACCATTTGTCAAAACAGGAGTCTAATTGGCATGCAAACACGCGATACAACCTGCACAGCACACAACCTGCCTCCCTTTAAACACGGCTTGCCGATGATGACTGATAGTGTGCGCTGAGGATTGGCGGCCGGATTCAGAAGTCGCTTCAGAGGCGCTCGATCATTGGTTCTGTTTATTGTTCCTTTTAAAGCCTCGCTCCATGCCGACAGCATTGGCAGCAGTGGAGAGCCGATTCACCCAACCACCCCCACCCCCACCTCACCCACCCTCCGCCCCCTTGCAGAGCAGAGGGCTTAATGAGGTGCAGAGTGCCCAGATCATAAGTACTCACAGAGCCATCCATCCGCCTTTTAGCTCAGAGATCTCAGAGCCGACGGCCGGCAGAGGCGGTATTGTTAGGCAACGCCCTCGCACTGGCCCTCCGGGCACCAGCATTGGAGGGCTTACTTGGGAGCGGCAAGCAGCTTTTGTGATTCGCTCGAGCTGAGCCCTGCACTGTAATCTGATAGACGCACGTTCCTTTTGAAGAGGGAGCGAAGCTGTGCTCTCCATCGCTCGTCACCTGTCACTTAGCGGACAAAGAGGCGCTAGGAAACCTCTGCTGCTGTGAAATGAGAGCTGAAGAGTCTGCTCCGTGACCTCTGACCTCAAGGTCTGCAGCGTGCTGGATGGCCTTTGACCTGGAGCACTGGAGCTGGGCCGGTGGTATGACCCCTGACACTGTTACCTGCTTAAGGACACTTCTGTGCCCATCCACCAGGCTGAGGCAGGGAACAAGGACTGGAGGGTGGGAGAAGGGGGTAGCAGACCTTCCATCGCCTTTGCATCTCTTCACCCACTTGCCCTCATAGCTTTGGATTTTTGGATTTGTAGTTTTGAACCACAATTGCTGCAAACCCTATGTTGCTCTTGAGATGATGATGCTCACCCCGACCCCCCACAGATTTATTTTAACAGACAGCCTCCAGACAAGCTGCCATCACTCCTTTCCTGACATAAACAATAACTGATGCTAGTTCCTGAAATTTCTATTTTACATAATTTTGTTAATGTTCCTGCACATTGTACAAACCCTATGATGGACCTTGGAAGCTTCAATGTTCAGGAGCCGTGGTTGAGCCAAAATGTCCTGCTTTGCCCCTTAAACTGCCTATTTTATTGTTGGGGACCAGCCAAATTAATGTGCTGCAAGTGCACAGCTCCCAAATAACCCAGGATACAGAAAAATACATTGTATTTATATACTGTAATTAATTGCATTTATATAATGTCTTTTGTATCACAGTTTTAAAGTGCCATACAGCAAATGGGGGAAGCTCATCTCAAACACCACCCACATTAACACCCACCAGGGTGAGACATGGTAGCCGTTTTGCACCAGATCACAGGTACAGGCAACAACTATGTCTCATTAAATGAAGAAGAACTTGTGGGGGATGGGCTGAGAAGGTGGGTTTCACAAAATGTACACACAGTAAGTTTGGATCAACTTTTCTGTTGCACTACACTACGTTTTTCTATTTCCCACGAGGGACACTAAAGAATCACTAATTTTGTCATGCAAGACCAGAAAGACCAGACATACCAGTCTACTGCATGTTAGTGTACATGTTAACCGTGTGCTCACTGGTGAAATCTTTTTTTAAAAGCAAAAATAGTTTATGTGACTTTCACAAATACTTAAAAAAGGCAGAAAAATACAGTGCAATACAAAATACATTTGTGATATTACACATATGAAAGACATCAGCTGATAAATATTATGGCAGGCCCTTGTGAGAAATAGTTTTGGATTTAAAATGTTAGGAGGATTGGCAAGTTATGCTCTCTCATAAGACTGTGGCAGAAGACCAGCTGTTGCAGCACACAGGGTTGGGGACACACCTGCAGCCATTTCACATCGTCAGAGAGCAACAATAGAGAGGTCCAACTCAGAGGCCAATTTGTTCTGCGCTTAAATCTGCTCATGCAGACCTTATGCACTTATTTTTTTACAATGGGTTTCTACGATAAAGTTTCTTATGATGAGCTGTTGCTCCAGACTTATTGGGTTCGCACCGGTCTTTCAATTGCTTAGAATGTTAGGTATGAAATGGACGGTTTACTTGGGCGAAATATAGCGTTAACGCAGATCATTTTTAAATGTTTTATCTCGCAGTTGTTTACCATTGCACATGCGATTGAAATTGAGGAAAGGCAGACTTGCATAACTAAGCATGCGCATGGCACTTCCTGGCCTCTTGTACGGCTACGATGAAGAGGAATCGGAGCTGATAGAGATTGCCCTCTTTCTCCTTCTAAGCGCTCTGACATCACACTTGGGAGCGCCATCCCTGAAAGGGATGACCGTGTCACGCAATTGTCTGGCCGAATTACACTCCTGGGAACCGGCCCCACCTCTCCCGGATGACGGACAGCTCTCTTTGCACCTCCCACGGCAGCGGTTATGTCATAATTTCAGGACAGGCTGTTTGTGAAGTGCTAGTACCATGCTGCTTCCTCAACGGGGAGCTCTTGACAGTGCTCTGAGCGGGTTTTCTACAGACATCATGAACGTGGATAATGAGAGATGTTGTTTTACTGCTTTCTTTTGCTGTATTCATTTCTTAAGGTGAGACAGGAGAGTAGTTAGCCCTAACATGGGAGCTATTTAGGTAATAATCTCCAGGATAATCTTCGAAGGATGACGGAAGTTGTCCATCACCTCTCTTTTTATTTTTGGGAGCCACCCTTGCAGTTGGCTTCCACAGTCCCGTTTTATCCTGAACGTTTGCACAATCAGAACGAAATACTCCAATGAAGCATCCAAATTAATGACCACAAACTATGTCTGTGGGTATGTATGCGAGTGAGAGCTTTGGTGTGTATGTGTCAGACAAATAAACCGAGAGAACAAGGGAGATAAACCTGCAGTAAACCACAAGCTGAACAGCAATAACAGTAGTTTCCAAAGTGCAATAAAAAAACACAACTTAATTGCATTATGGTGTTAAAATCACTCCCGTTACCCAGGAAAACAGTGAGAGTGTAAAGAAAATAATTTCCAGAATGGGCACCTTCACTAATAATCAGGGAGCCTACAGAACGGCAAGGGGCCAGCTGCCGAAGTTGCCGGTCTCCACAAAGAAAAACACACCCCATTGAGTCTGCTTGGAATAAAACTTTATTAAAATGCCACTGGTGAATGTCGCTAACAGCAGACTGGCTGCTGTATCAGATTGGACGGAATGGGGTGGTATGCGGCCAATCCCACTGCCAATGTCGGCGCATGGGATCATTAAAACATCTACAATCAAGCATTCGCTTAGTGCCTTAAAAAAGACCTTGGTCAAATATGTAATTGTTTCAAATACGTTTGTGTACTCGATTGATCTTGTCTGGTGCAATTGAGCCAACCAAGAGAACCAGAAGGTGGGGTTTACATCATTTCTGAGTGTATTTCATTGGTTCCAATACACCAGACAGGCTCAGTAAAGTGTAGAAAAGTATTTGTATCCAAAACAATTACGTATTTGACCTAGGTTTGCTTAAAAACAAATCGAGGTTACTTCTGGATTAAAACAGACTATTCCTGCTGAAATAAGGCAGCAGACAAAACATCTGCTGGAATGTTCTGGAAGAGACTAAAAACATTAAAATAAAAACAAACATACCAACAAAAAAAATCTGAAAAAGGGTACAGCCGAAGATATTAACATGTGTACAAGTATATACGATAACTATTTTCAACAAACCTTTTTTTTTTTGCATTCCTTAAATCTGTACAAAAAAGTGATGCACCCATGGAAATATATAGCAAATGCCAAAAAATTTTACATACAGTAACTGGATTTCTCACTTCTGCAGTTGAATAGAAAATGGAGACATATCTATTGGACAAATACAAAGCTCAGACAAATCCATTAAAGCTAAGTGCTGGCTAAGTTCCGGAGGATGAGTTGAAAGTCGTGTGGGTACTGCGACAGGGCGATTTGTGAATCATGCAGAAAGCAGGATTAAATGGCTGCTCTGTTATCCGTCAGACTTTATGATTTAATGCTCTGTTTTGAGCAGCTGCCCTGCCTCAGAAATGAATTTGTTAGATGCCTTTGGAGCTGCCATCATGTGCGCTTGGGGGTCCACAGAGGGGATCTCAAACTCTAGTCCTGGGCAGCTGCAGTGTTTGTTCGTTGATATCATTTCACTTAAATCAGCGGCCAATCAATGCTGTGGGCCCAAGGTGTGTGGATTCTTAAGCCAATCAGATGCGTGAGAGAGATCAACAGAGAGAGAGTGAGAGAGACAGAGAGAGAACATTAATAGCCTACGGTAATTATTATAGAGATAAGCCACAGAATAGGACTTAAGTTGCTGCACACAATGAAAACCACCAGACACATCAGTGTGCTCCATGTTTTGAGTTCCAGATCCCTGATCTAAAGTCTTACCCGTAACATGTGCCAGTTTTACTTAACATAGCAGTGTAGTGAAGCAAGGGGCCTGTATGTCTCGTCTTGAAAGGCAAAAGACCCACCTTCAGCTAAGGCCTAACTACTTTACAGAACTAGATGTGGTTGAAAAAGAATAGTCTTGGGACATATCAAAAATACAAACTCAGGCTCACCAGAAGGTGTAATCAGCTTATAATTCACCCTTCTCCTTCCTGTTCAGAGGCACTTCAAACCAGCTCTGGAGAAGAGCTACTTTCAGCCCCAACAATGTCTGTCTGGGCCAATGGTCCTCACTCCTGGTCCTGGAGAGCCTCAGGGTGTGCTGGTTTTTGTTTTCGCCTTAATATCAGCAACCATATTAATATTCAGACGCTGCGGCTCTCCAGGATCAGGAGTGAGGACCACTGCTCTGGGCTGTTAATGAGACCAGCTGGGCGTGGTCGGTGCTGACACTTTCACACGGTGGCTGTAGAGAGCATTCACAGTGACCGTTCAGAGAACTCTAATGACTCGGTCAGCTGCACAGCTATTGTTACTGGTGTTTACAGCCTCTTTGTTTGTGTGTTGCTGGTGCTCATCCAGAGCTGCTGTGTATTGGTGTGGTTAGGCCCCTCTCCCAAGCTGCCCTGTCCCTTTCACAGCCGTCCTTCCCGGGCTGTGGAGCCTCCTGCCTCCCCGGCAGTGACACAAGCTTCCTGAGGCCGGAGGGGAAGCTGCTCAGTGCATCGCAGAGGGCCGACATGGGGACACGGCCCACCGCTAGAGCCCCTCCTCTTCCTCATCCACTTCCCGTCCGTAATCTGAGTGCGGGGAGGGAAACAGGAATGTCAGAGTATATTTACTCCTGTACTTCTGTGTTCTGTCTGTGTGTGTGCGTGCATGTGTGTGTCTATGTGTGTGCATGTGCATGTGTATGTGTGTCTGTTTGTGTGCGCATGCATACAGTTGTGTTCAAGAAAATAGCAGTACAACATCAGTAACCTGTTATTAGTAGTAGTGATATTTCAGCATGGCAAATACTTTATTTGTAGATAATAGAATAATAGTAGTGTAATAGAAAAACAACAGACCCAACTGTCATGACATGCACGCTGCTTGTTCTCTGAGTAATTGACTCATTCATTGAAAGGAGCGTGTTCAAAATAATAGCAGTGTCGAGTTTAATTAGAGAATTCATCCATTCTGTCATTAATTGTCCTTTATTTAGGAAGAAGGGAAGCAAATGTTCCACACATTGTTTAAAAATATATTTCCTTCTGAATTGCTAAATCGGCCATTCCAAGCATTGTTCGGAGGAACAACGTAATTTGATTAAGAACTTGATTGGAGAGGGGAAAACATTTAAAGAAGTGCAGCAAATTATAGGATGCTCAGCTAAAATGATCTCAAATGCTTTAAAGTGGCAACAAAAACCCGAAACAAGCGGAAGAAAACTAGCAACTACTGTTAAAACGGATCAAAGAGTAGTCAGAATGGCAAAGATTCAGTCATTCATCAGCTCCAGAAAGATCAAAGATGATCTACAATTACCTGTAAGTGCTGTTACAGTCAGAAGATGTTTGATCGAAGCTAAGCTATCAGCAAGAAGCCCCCGTAAAGCACCATTGTTGAAAAAAGGGAATGTGCAGAATCGGGTCAAATTTGCTACGGAACACATCGATTGGCCCAGAGAGAATGCCGTAACATTCTTCTGTTCTTTTCGGGTCTCGTGGTCGTCGACAGTACATCAGACGACCCCCGGGTACTGAATTCAAGCCACAGTACACTGTGAAGACAGTGAAGCATGGTGGCGCAAAAATCATGTTTTTTCATCACACTACAGTGTTGGGTTCGTATACCAGGCATCATGGAGCAGTTTGAATACATCAAAATATTTGAAGAGATTATGTTGCCATATGCCGAAGAGGAAATGCCCCTGAAATGGGTGTTTCAACAAGACAACGACCCCAAACACATAAGTGAGGAACATCTTGGTTCCAGACAAAAAGGATTGAGGTAATGGAGTGGACAGCTCAATCCCCCAATCTCAACTCCATTGAAAACTTGTGGGGTGACATTAAAAATGCAGTTTCTGAAGCAAAACCTAAAAATTCACAGGAACTGTGGAATGTAGTTTGTTCATCCTGTGCTGAAATACCTGTTTCTAGGTGCCAGAAGTTGGTTGACTCGATGCAACGCAGATGCGCAGCAGTTATCAAAAACAATGGTTATGCAACTAAATATTAGTTCAGTAATTTAAATTGAAGTTAAATCTTGAAAAATGTATTCTGTCTATTCAGCCTGAAGAGAGTTGACACGGCCATTTATTTGAACAGATTAATATTCCTTTTCTTTGTTTCCTGTAAAAGAATAACGCAGACTTGATAAAATTTGCTAATGCTTTGATTTGGAATTGAATGTGTAATGTTTCCACTGCATTTGAAATATGGAACTAAAAGCTATTAAAAAATATTTGCACTTTATTCACTTTTTTTAACGCACTGCTATTTATTTGAACACAACTGTATGTGTGTGTTTGCGTGCGTGCATGTGTGTATCTATGTGAGTGTATGTGAGTGTGTGAGTGTATGTGTATGTGTGTGTGTGCATGCAAGTGTGTGTCTATGTGCGTGTATGTACATGTGTGTATGCGAGTGTGTGCGTGTATGTGTGCGTGCATGCATGTGTGTGTCTATGTGCGTGTATGTACATGTGTGCGCGTGCATGTGTGGACACGTTTCCACTGACCGTCGTTCCCCATGAGCTCCATGGCGCTCACGCAGGGTTCCTCTGCCTCCTCCTCTTCCTCCTCGGCCTCTTCATCGTACACCACCGGCCCGCTCTCCACCACCACTGTTGCTGAGGGACCGGGGGGCGTCGCCGGGGGACTTGCGAGGGCAGCCTGGCGGAACAGACAGTGGCCGGGCGTGAGAAGGCTACCTCGCTAAGAAAACAGGTCAAGACCAATAATTAGTTCAAGGGGATATTTTTTGCCTCCTTGATTTTGAGCTCAGGAGCCACCATTGCTGCTATGCGACACCAACGACTGACCTCTGCACTGGCTGCTTGGTGCACTCAACCCCACCTCAAAGGCCAGCACACTGATTCAATTCAATTCAATTCAATTCTTATTTTTTTTTTTTTTGTATAGCGCTTTTTTCAGGAGACTGTCACAAAGACATTTACAGAGTAGCAGAAGGGGAAACATCAGGCCTGAACCCCCATATAGTAATCACATGAGGTAAAGAACTTGAAGAACTCGAAATTCAGTGCATCATCATTCTTTTACGCATATGTATACTGGGATTGAACTGCAAGGGCAGCACAACACAAGTAGCTAAGCGCTACATCCCAAGCAGTTATTATCACTAATAATGCTTAGTATACTAAAGCCATCACTTATGTGCACTGACACTTAACTGCAGAGGTAGAATACACCTGACTCATGACTCCCACTCAAAATACTGTTGCATAACCTGTGTTTCCAGAAGCCATTAGCATTATCAGGAAATTGCTCTACAGTTTGAAAAAGCAGAACATCCATCAAGCCTTTAATTGCTGCTTGGAATTTTACCTTGCACAATGACTTTTATTAATCGTTTTTGTAATGCTCTGTGACTTTCATGGTTGCTGCTATCATTCTGTGCTTCTTAATGCAGCATTTCATGCACTAAATACCTAATATTTACAGCTATATTGTTACATGTGACAGCCATTAAGGTACTGAGAAAGGGTCTCACCTGCTCCTCAGCGAGCCTCTTATTGGCTTGGGCGGATATCAGTGGGCGGAGTCTGAAATAGAGCGGCAGAGCAATAATCATGTGAGAGGTCAGGGAGAGACAACATCACTTCCTGGGTCAGGCCTTGCACAGCCAGTTCTGTCTTGTTCATGAAGACAGTGCTCTCAATTAGACCAGGGTAAAATACATCATTCTGGTATAATAGAACATACAGAATGCTGTCAAAATTGCAGCTCAATGTTAAAGCAACTTACCTACTCCAGTTTTTAAAACATCAGAAAAAAACATTTAGGGTCACAGACAGATCAAGCGTAGTACACTGAATGCAATTGTGAATGGAAATTCTCCATAGAACACACAAGCTTAATGTGAATCTGTGAAACTGGCCATGTTTTGTTACTAATGTTTGGGCTAATGATGCCCTGCAGCAGTGATAGAAGTATTAGTCCATTTGGGACTACAGCAGTGTTGGAGATTTGGGGATTCATGAGCACTTTGAAGGACAGAGCTGCCGTGTACAGTAAAGCCACAATGTGACTTGTTACAGCAAAGTACCCTCACCACAAAAAAATAGAGAGACACTGACAACATGAAAAGTGACAACATGAAGAAAGCAGTTTAAGTTGATAAGGTCCCACCATCTGTCACCGCCAGTCTAAGGCACATTAAAACACATAACATGCACGCAGACACAGTGCCCTCCATATCATTTGGGACTGTTTTGCCACAATTTTAGATTGGGAATCACACAATTTAATGTGGTTAAAGTGCACATTCTCAGATTTTATTAGAGGGTATTTTTATACATTTTGGTTTCACCATTTAGAAATTAAAGCTGTTTTTTTGATAGGCCCCCCCATTTCAGGTCACTATAACGTTTGGGACATTCATAGATGTTTGTAATTGCTCAGGTGTGTTTAATTTCTTCCTTATTGCCGGTATAAGAGAGCTCCTAGAGTACCTAGTCTTTCCTCTAGTCTTTCGATAACATTTGGAAACTATTATTGCTGTTTATCAACATGAGGACCAAAGTTGTGCCAATGAAAGACAAAGAAGCCACTATGAGAAACAAGAATAAATCAGTTAAAGACATAAGTCAAACCTTAGGCTTACCAAAATCATCTGTTTGGAACATAATTAGGAAGGAAGAGAACACTGGTGAGTTTACTAATCTCAACGGGACTGGCAGGCCAAGGAAGACCTCCATAGCTGATGACAAAATAATTCTCTCAATAATAAAGAAACATCCCCAAACACCTATCAGACAGATCAGGAACACACTTCATATTGTACCACATAAACACACACTGGTTTGACAGGTTGTTTCAGGCCAGCTGTGTATTTGAAACCCCTCTCTTTTCAGTGCACTGGAATTGCTGAGAATGCTCCTTTGTTAGAATGTACAGACGTATGAAACTGTCTGACAGTCTGGACAGGGAGAAAGAGGAGCACAAAGGACGCTCAAGCCAGAAAACCCTATTTCTGGAGGGGTGCCTAACCTTTACTGGATAGAAGGGAACACAGCAGCTCAGACAGCAGCAGGCCAGTGAACATACAACCTTGAAAGAGCCAGGAGAACTAAGGCCCCCTGGCCATGTGTCTCAGTAAGGGCTAAGAGTGACTATAAGAAAATTATGAAAATAAGGTAGTTTGCCTTTTTTGGTTAACATTAAAGTCACCCATCCATCCATCCATCCATCCATCCATTATCTTAACCTGCTTATCTTGAACAGGGTCGCAGGGGGCTGGAGCCTATCCCAGCATACATTGGGCGAAAGGCAGGAATACACCCTGGACAGGTCACCAGTCCATCACAGGGCACACACACCATTCACTCACATACTCATACCCACAGGCAATTTAGACTCTCCAATCAGCCTAACCTGCATGTCTTTGGACTGTGGGAGGAAACCGGAGGACCCCGGGGGAACCTACGTGAACACAGGGAGAACATGCAAACTCCACACAGAGAGGCCCCGGCCAACGAGGATTCGAACCCAGGATCTCCTTGCTGTGAGGTGGCAGCGCTAGCCACTGCACCATCTGTGCCGCCCTACATTGAATAATTTAAGATGAATTAGATGCAATAAAGGTGCTATGAACTGAAAATGAGACTTGCTAACGATTCTGAAATTGGATGGAATTAGCTGGAATTGCTAATTACGCATTATCTAATGAATTTGAATGCTAAGTCTTTGTCTGGTTAACACCTGTTTTCCATGGAGATAATTTAGTCTGTTAGTGAAGTGAAAACCGTAGGCTTCAACTTTTGAAGGCGTCCAGGCTGCTGTCTCAGTTTGGGAAATGACAGCGTACAGCTCTGGTAGTCAGCCACGCGGTAGAATATCAAACGCACGGTACGGCTACGGGCCAGCAGGCTTCGGCTCCTGCTAGCTCCAGCGCGTTTCCTGCTCTGCAGAGAAATGGGGTATGAAGACCTCTAATGGCGAGTTAATTGGAGAGGAAGAGACAAACACTGCTGCACACACCACATTCGCCTTACTCCCCTGCACCTCTGAGGATGCATCAGCCCGCAACACAGATTGGGAAGGGCAGGTGGGGGAAGGCTCCCCTGGGACACACCCAACGGTGTGTCGGTTAGCTGTGGTGGACAGTGCTGGTGAAGAAGCGAGGGGAAACGCTGCGTCCGTGAGCCGAGGGTGCCCCTCCCCCCATGACAAAGCGAGGCTGCCGGTGCGGCGAGGAACACCTAATCCTCATAAAGCCTTTTCCCAGCATCCTCTGCTCAGCGGGAGCTGGGGCCAGGGCCTGACAGCACTGCGCAGTGGGTAACTCAGTGGGCGTGCGGCTCGCCACCCAGCTGCTGGGAACAGGCTGCGGTTGTTCCGGAGCCCGTCAGGACTTCTCTCGAGTCCCCCAGGATTCATAAAACAATTCCTCCATGCTATCATAGCATGCTAGCGTCCTACAAGCCCCACCTGCTTTCTTTGACCTGACCCAAGGGAACAGACATGCTCAGTCCACACAACCAGTTGGCATGTGTGGCTGCCACAGGTGCTGTTTCACTTGTCTTCATTGATAATGTAACTACTGATACACTAGCAGCAGCAGAATGAATACTGAAGTCTACAGAAGAATCTTATCTGCTCAAGTTCAATCAAATGCCTCCAGATTGATTTGAACTCATTGGACAGTGCTTCATCCCAAACACCAGTGCTCTCTTTCTTCTTAATGATATTCCAAACAGTTTACTTTGGAAAGCCTATGTCTCTGACTGTTTTTTCTTATTTCTCAGCCTCACAACGGCTTCCTTGACTGTCATTGGCATGACTCTGGACCTCATGTTGACAAATACTAATAACAGACTCCAAGGCAATCAAAAGCTTCAAATTAATACTAGATACTGAAAGCTTACTTGCACTAAGGAAGCAGTAGAATACACCTGACGATTCAGAATGAGCTGAGAAGCCAACCGTTCACTTACTTTTGGTCCCCTAAAATGGGAGGTACTATGTATGAAAAGGGATGTGATTCCCACAAGCATCACCAGATATGGATGTACACTCAGTGAGCACCTTATTAGGTATTTATTGGACTTATTTTTTAGACTAGGTCTTCTGCTGGTGCAGCCTATCCACTTAAGAGGTTTGACGCGTTGTGTGTTTAGAGATGGTCTTCTGCATACCACTGTTGTAATGCGTGGTTTGCGTTACTACCACCTACCTGTTTTTGCCCACAGAACTGCTGCTCACTGGATGCTTTTTGCTTTTCGTACCATTCTCTGCAAACTCTAGAGACTGTTGTGAGTGAAAATCCCAGGAGATCAACAGTTTCTGAGATATTCAAACCACACTGTCTGGTACCAACAATCATTCCATGGTCAAAGTCACTTAGATCACATTTCTTCCCCATTCTGACATTTGGTCTGAAAAACAGCTGAAGCTCTTGACCATGTCTGCATGTGTCTATGCATTTAGTTGTTGCCACATGATATTTGCATTACCAAGCTATTGTACAGGACTACCTAATAAAGTGCTCAGTGAGTGTAAATACCTTCAAATTAAAGGGCACAAATTGCACATGTATTATTTAATTTCAAGTTCAATGTGCTGCACTACAGAGCCAAAAGAACATAAATTTCACAAACTGTCCAAATCCGTACAGACTGCACTGTACATAAAAGTCACATGGATAAGAATGGCTGTATTGTGATGTAATGTAATGAAATGTACATCCTGATTCATATCTACTCCAGGTGCCAAAAGTCTCTCTATTAGTCAGAACTGTACAGAATATTTAGGTTTACAGCACCCTACCTCTTGGCCATGCTGCTGACGTGGGCGGCCAGGCTGCGGGCGGAGCTGGCTCGTTTCCTGCGGCCGGGGAGCCTTTTGCCGCCCGCGACCTTGGGGGCGGGGGGCTCGTTGGGCTTCCGGGAGGGGCTGGCTCCACTCCCTCCGCCGCTGCCCTTGCTGTTGAGGTCGCGCAGCACGTCGTAGTTGATCTTGCTGGAGATCTTCTTCTGCTCCAGCATCTTCTCGATGGCCTCGCCCGCCGTGCTAGCGCGAATCGGCTCCCTCTTCCGCCCCGGCTTCTTGGGCTGTGGGGGGGAGGAACAAGGTCACAGCTGTTCTGCCGTACCTCCCCAAACCCACTCAAGCCTGATTTATACTTATTTGCACGCCCTTGCGACAATTGCCGTAAGACGCATTTTCCACAGACACTTTTTCTCAGTGTCGTGCACCTGTAGAATTTTGTTATGTGCCGGACACAGTCATACTTTGTTGCTCAGCATTGATTGGACAGCCAGATGGAACACTGAAATAAATTTGTCATGGCTATGCTCTGCCATGTTTTCAAAAATGTAAACATCAGCTGTTTGCCATCTTGTTACCATAGAGACAACAGAAGGGTCATCCCAGACCTTCACCGAATTATAAATGCAAAATGTTGTGCGACACTTTCATTTTCATCATAAAACACTAGTCCCAAGGGTGTGCAACAAAGTATAGATCAGGCTTTTCATCATATCATCATTATTATGCCAGAGTTATACAGTAATTCATTATTTTCGGTTGTTCTTCCACTTACATAAAATATTGCTATTCAATGTGTTTTTTGTTTTACATACAGTACTGTGCAAAATCTGTAAAGTGAAGATGCTTTCAAAGATAATGAGATGAACAGTTTCCAAATATAAAAAAACTTACTATCAAGAGCAGTGAACAGTTAAAAACTAAATCAAATCAATATTTGTTGTGACCACCCTTCACCTTTAAAACTGCATCAGACACACTGTCCTCCAGTTTTATAAGAAAATAAGCTGGTAGGTTGCTTGAAACATATTGGGAGAATTTGCCACAGTTCTTCTGCAGACTTTCACGCTTCTTCTAGCTCTCTAGATAATCCCAGACAGCTGTGATCATGTTAGGATTCAGGTTTTTTTTCTGTCTTGTATTCTGTCTGTTGTTAGCGTTTCCGTGTTTTTGTTACCTCTGTGTATACCGTAGTCACCTTGTCACTTCATTCATTTGTTTCACCTGTTTCACTTCCTGATTGTTTCCAACACCTGATTGCCCTCTCGTTACCTGTCCTATTTAAACCCCTCAGCTTGTATGTCTTGTCGCCAGATTGTTATGTGTTTCTATCATACCTTCCAGCGTTTTCTGATTGATAACTGTTACGACCTGTTTTGCCCCTGACTTCCATGTTTTGTTTATTCCTCTTGTCTGATTCTGAACCGTAGCTTTTTGACCAGTTTCTGTAGCTCGACTTTTGTTTCTGTGACGACGATTACGCTTTGGATTAGCCCTGATACACCTGTTTGCTGGAATTCTATTGCCTAGACTATCTATTACGAACTGCCTGATCCCTGTTGAATCTGTTTTCTGGCTTTTGACCCTCGCCTGTCTGACCTGCTACCTTATAATAAATGGTCTCGCATCTGGGTACCCTGTTCTGCGTGCCTGAAAGATCAAGTTTTTATCTGAAAAGTGGTCTATTACTTAATATGGTACTTTATTTCACAAAATACAAAGGGCCAGATTTACTAAGCCTTTTGTGACAATCAGGCGCACATATGCCGCATTCTGCCCAGGAAACATGTGTTGTATGTATCAACCTGGCACACGGGGCTAGAACCGCAGTATACGTGCATTTAGGTGAGCCATTGCAAGATGAGTTTCTCTCCTTAATGCATATGTATTTAAAGGTGGATTGTGAAAATCAAGGGTATCTGATTATGTATTCCTTAGAATTTTCTAAAGTTAACACAATTAATGATTTACACAATTTGTGTGTGAAAAGAGCAGGTGTAAACCGAGGCACAAGTGAGACAGATACAGAGGTGTAGGCTCCAAAGATGCACTGAAATAATCCATCGCGGACAAAAGCAATTAAAAGCAGCATTCTTCTGGTTAGTTAGCCTCTAAAACAATCGAGGAAAAGAAACAGGGAATTCAAGGGACTGCCAAAAAAGAGAAAATCACCTGCAACTTCTCTGACTAACATCCAGTCATACATAGAATTACTCTTCTGGGAGAAATAAAAGATGTCCTGGAACCTCTCACACAACGTTCTCATTCTATCCTGGCAATGATCAAGTCAATAGTCTAATGCAGAAAACAAAAAATAAACATCTAAGACCAAATTTAAAAGTTGGGTGCCAAGGACTTTGTCCTGTGCACCATGGGGTCTAAGGGACCATGTGTTTAGACTGGACCGTGGGTGTAGAGGTAACTGCGTCAGCAGAGTTTACCGCATGGTCTCTGTTTTGTGAATTCGAAAAAGTCAAATGAGTCAGCTCATTTGACTTTTGACAGAGGAACCATCTGCCTCAGTATTAAATGTGCAATTACTAATTAGTCACATAACTGACAGAAAATGGAATCACTTTCCAAGATACTGTTACTCAAGACAAAGAAAAACACACTATCCATCATAACGAGACTGTTTCATGAATATCAGTATCTGGTTTTGAATCCACCTCCTTGCCACATTGGATATAGGCTGCCTAACTCTTCCAGGAAAAATCAGCATGTGGAGCCAATGACACGGACCAAAGAATTACACAGACAGACAGTGAATGTGAAGCCTTCTGACCTGAGACATATGAGAGGAGCTGTGTGTCTGTAGTGGAGGTGCCACTGAGAGGTTTGACTGGCCCTGAGCAGGATTTTACCTTCTGTTCCTTGTAGATCCCCAGCTCCTTTTCTTTCGCTATCCTTTCTTCCTTCTCTGCAGAGGGGGGTAGACAGGTTCAAATGTTCTGCGACTTTTTAAAAATGAACAGAAAGCAACTGGGACTGAAATACATACATTGACTTCTGTAAGCATTAGGACAGAGACAAAATTTTAAAGAGCTATAACCATGTAATTCCTACATTGATGTAATTCCTACATTGATGTAATTCCCCATCGGGACCCTCAAATTAAAGTGTGGACTGTTGGCTTTAATTTGGGCATTTACATTGATATGGAGTGAATTGTGTAGGAATTACAGCCCTTTAAAATTCTGTCTCTGTCCAAATACTTACGGACCTCACTGTGAATGTGCGATGAGTGTGCTGTGTGAGACAGCTGGTCGCTCTTTACCTCTCTGTTCTTTCAGATATTCTTCGTTCTGCTTCATCCAGAGCTCGGTCTTAATCTCAACCTCTTTGTCATTCAGAATGTACTGCAGTTAGAGAATACGGGAATTTGTCAACATCAATGCCAGGGTGTACATCGCTTGAGCTTGGGAATATCTATTTATCATTAAACTTCATAATGCTGTGTGAAGTGATAAGAAACAACTAACTGAAAGCAGAAAGACTCACCCTCTCGATCTCCTCTTCATCGATGCCATCCAGGTTCAGCTCTCCGTTATCAGGATTGTCCTCTGAAATAAAACAGGAAGCGTTTAATGTATCAGTGAAGCATGATACTGTTTCTTCCCCCTTGTTAAGCAGCCAGCCAGTGGCACAGCCACTTCTTCCAGATGTAAGAGCAGGCAGGTAAATGGCTTACGTCTGAAACAGAACACAACCTTTCATTCTGGCATCTGGGCTATTTAAAGTGCCAATCTATGATTTTTTCATATGAACAAATGCCCTATTTGAGACATATTTACACTTGCATTTCTATAGAAATGACCATTAAGACAAATTATGTTGCTCATTTCATTTCTATAAATTACAATTGTAAGTTAGTGGAGGGCCCAGCACTCCCGCCCTGTATGGGAGTGTACGCAGGGAACCCACGGAAGCCTAAGGAAGAAACGAGTTTTGCGAGAGCAGAGATGCGTAGTTTGAATGACACGTACTTGCAGCAGTAACGCAGGAGAGTTTGAGCAGCATAAACAAAAGAGTAGAAGGAGTTTGAACACAGTTGTCTTTGCAGTAACTTTACAACAATGAAAGTACAAGTAGTAAAGCGACAAAAAACGGAAAACCACCCTGACAATCATGTAATCAGAATCTGTATGTAATCAGAAGAAGGAAAACATCTGATAGGGCTGTACGTCATGGGGAACTATGGGAACTGAAGTGTAGAATAGACCTCCAGTGACTGTTATGACTGGCAGTCACCATGGGTGGCCGCTACATCGTAGATTGCCACTTTAAGGACAGAAAATGAACCAGGTGCATCTTTACATCAGGCTAGTCTTGTGAATGCCACCAGTGCATCATCAACACAGTCATTGTCCTCATCATCATCATAATGGAAGGCTGAGGAAGAGCACAGTTCCCCCATGGGGAGGGCTATTTCCCGGGAAGCACTCAACTCTTTAAGGGAGCAGCCGCTTATGACGTGCGAACCCCCGCAGGGCTGGTGAAGCAGCTGTCTGATTACATCATCAGAGGTGCCCCCAAACCCCCCCGGTGCCTATTGAGGAAGAGCTACATGCCTTAGCGTAATTCATAATTCATGCTGTATGTATGATTTATTCCCTTCAAGTCAGAAAAACAATGTTCAATAAATGTTAAGTAGGCCTTCCGTTTGCCTGAAAAAAATATTTTGTTGACATTGAAAATTATCATACAATGGCTTCAGAATATATTCAGACCCCTTCTCATTTTGCACTTTATTGTGTTGTAGATTTAATTTTAAAATTGTCATTTTGGCCATCAATCTACAATCAAAAACACATAATGACAAAGTTAAAACTTGTTTTTAGACATTTTTGCTAATTTATTGAAAATAAAAAAATGAAATCTGACAATGCCAAGAGACATAGCATCATTACTGCCAGTTTACACCAGGTTCATGTAGCTGATGTTCAGCATACAGAGATTATAGCTATTGCTCATTTCTCTTCCGTCCCTAGTTAGGCTTTTTTATGAATAAAAATAAGACAGAATGTGTTAAATGGAAGATGGTAAGAAATATACACAATTAAAATACAAACATTCAATAGATGTTAAATACATACACACATAGCACATTGTTACAAAAAATATATATATGTGTGTTATATATACTATATAAAAGGTAGTAGAAAAGTATTTCATAACAAGCTAAGTTATTATATTAAATGATATGATGAGCGAGCAGCTCTGTTTTTGTTTCCACCAACATTTGACCTTCACACTAAAATCCTTTATATTTGTGATAGCTTTTATTTATATTAGCAAGGATAATAAAGAAAATGTATTATTTAACTTTATTGCTATAGTACACTAATAAAAAAGCAGTTTGAAAGTAGCAAGCAAACACAAGTCAACGTGTACCCATCACTTTGTAATGGTCTTTGTTTGGTGTTCGAAGGTATTTGGTGTTGGGACTTGCAGTTGGGGCACAGGTTCAAATTTTAAATAAATCTAATAAATAACTAATAAAGTGCACACTGAGTGTAGATGCTTTCATGTGGATTCGGTGACACAAGAAACATCCTCTGCTTGCTGCACTTGGAAAACAAACTAAGCGCAGTGTTCTGGATTGTCCCATAAAGGTCTGAAGGATATGGAGTTTACAGGAATCCTGTCAGATTTTGTGCTGTGGATGGGGAAGTGAGTGAGTGTGTGTATGTGTGCCTGCATACATACATGTGTGCGTGTGCATGTGTGTGTGTGAATATACATGTGCAATGTATGTTTGTACATTGTGTATGCCAGAGAGAGACACAGGCTCTCTTTGTGATGGGAATCGTTAGGATTTTATCGATAGTATGACTCTCTATTGATAAGACAAAGAAGAAGAAGAATTGTTGTCTGTTCTATAACAAAATATTATTTCTTCAGCAGCAATGTTTTAAATGAGTCGCCCTTATAGGCTATATAATATCTCACTGACAACAACAAATGTAAAATTAATAAATTCATAAAAAGCATTATTCTTTAAGTAGATAAAAGTAGTCAACAACTGCATTTCTGCAGATTTACAGTGCCCTCCATAAAGTTTTGGCC
Organism: Conger conger; assembly: GCF_963514075.1. Taxonomy (NCBI): domain Eukaryota; kingdom Metazoa; phylum Chordata; class Actinopteri; order Anguilliformes; family Congridae; genus Conger; species Conger conger. The sequence goes on from NC_083764.1 coordinate 26,383,988, forward strand.
AAAGACCCATTATGTCTTGATTTGCCACAATTTCTGATTTGGAATCACGCAATTAACACATGGTAAAATGCACATTGTCATTTTTATACATTTTGGTTTCACCATGTCGAAATTACAGCGGTGTTTATACATAGTCCCCCCATTTCAGGGCACCATGTTTGGGACACATGGCTTCACATGTGTTTGTAATTGCTAAGGTGTGTTTAACCACTGTCCACAGAAGACTTCATGACAGAAATACAGAGGCTGCAATGCAAGATGCAAACCACTGGTAAGCTGCAAAAACAGGATGGCCAGGTTACAGCTTATCAGAAGTACTTAAAAGGGCAACCACAGTTCTGGAAAAGGTCTTATGGACAGATGAGATGAAGATGGCAAAGGCAAAGTATGGAGGAGAGAAGGAACTGCCAAAGACCCAAAGCAGCCCCCCTCATCTGTGAAACACAGTGGTGGGGGTTTTATGGCCTGAGCATGTATGGCTGCTGATGGTACTGGCTCACGTATCTTCATTGATGATATAACTGCTGTAGTAGATTGTCAATTCTTGAGTGGCCAAGTCAGTCACCCGATCTGAGCCCAATTGAGCATCCCTTTCATATGCTGAAGAGAAAACGTAAGGGGACTAGCCCCAAAAACAAGCATGAGCTAAAGATGGCTGCAACACAGACTTGGTTATGTCCATGAATCACATACTTCATGCAGTCATTGCATGCAAAGGATATGCAACAAAATACTAAGCATGACTACTTTCATTTACATAACATTGCTGTGTCCCAAACATTATGGTGCCCTGAAAAGGGGAGATTATGTATTAACACTGTGGTAATTTCTACATGGTGAAACCGAAATGTATTAAAATGCCCTTTATTAAAATCTGACAATATGCGCTTTAACCACATATGATTAAATAAATGATAATGTCTCAAACATTATGGAGGGCACTGTATATTATGTTTGGTCGACAGATGCTTGGCAAAATGTATTGCCTCCCATACTAATTGTTTAATTCCATTTGTGGTAACGAGCATTGTCACCATCGACTTGAGTAAAGTGCAAGACCGTATATTTCTTTGGGGTTGTTCCATAAACACGGCAGGCATTTGGTCAATCCAAATTTGAGTGTGAGAGATATCCTGTTTATGCAATCTGTATCTTAATGTCTTACTGGGATAACAAAATATTCAGTATATTAATATTAATGCAAAGTGGAAATTGGGTCAGACAGAGAGAGAAAACAGAAGCATTATATTTTTTGATGTTTCTATAAATGACTAGAAACTTGGCCCTATGGAAAACTCACTTCTAATTTCTCCAGTATCAATAGCAGAACCAATAACGTTGGACCTTATCAACTCTCCAGCTTTTAATTTTGGGGGTATCCCTGGAGGTTTATTTTGCTTAAGCTTACCAATTGATGTCCCAGCATCAGCTCTACAAGTGTTTCCCTGGAGACTGAGAGTGATGCAGAAATGAATTTATCCAATGACCTGTCTTCACCTGATGCTTGTTAAAAAAAGATCTGTTTCTCCATTTGAAATAGTTCACACGTTTATACGTTTACCTATGTGTCAATACCCATCCTGGAATAAAACTTTTGAAATTAAATTTTATTTATTTATTTTTCTTTATAAAAGCAGATTTCAAAAATAGGATATGACAAGGTCTTATCATAATTAAATCTGAACGTTTTATCTTTTATCACACTGCTTTTTATTGAAATCTTGATAGCACCTTGTGGTTTTGAGCTAGTTCAATCCAGGAAAGAGAAAATGGTGCTTCCTCTTCCAACATATGACACACACACACACACAAAAAAACTTTTCAGTCCCAGGGTCTCAGCTTGCCTCAAATGTTTGCCAGAGCCCTTATTACAAATGACACACCTTACACAAGGTGACCTGATTTAAATCTTCTTTCAATTTGGAATGCCCAGGCCTGCAACCTGTCTCATTGCAGTGACATCCATCTAAGATCATTAACCAAAGAACTAGTCGTTACCCAACTTGCTATATTCCCACTGGATGCAGTGGTGGTGCTAGCCTTTCATAGATATGGCTGCAGGGCTCCCGGCCCCGTGCAAAGCCCTACCCGACAAAGAGCATTGCTCAATAACTGGCACGCTGCCACTTGGTGACTAGAGAGTGATCACAAGTCTTATATATAAGAGTTAATTTATGATTATATGCTAATAGGCAACTGCTCTGCTTCATAATAATACAATATTGAAGTGGATTACCAGCAGGTAACCACCTACAGTTGACCACCCAAATGGATGTTCTTCAAAAAACCAGTAATTAGACGTAAAACAAAAATAAATAGCACACTTAATAATAATCATCATAATCAAAAAGTGGCAAAACAATTAGAAAATTATTTATGATCAAATTTCAGCATAGACCCTGACCAGAATGCAGTATTAGGCTGGTACGTGCTGGTCTGGTCATTGCTTTGAAGCTAAATTTAAACAGCATTCCAGTGTATGCACTGGAACCCAGAAATTACAGGTAGCCCACAGAAGTGTTTAATAATTAGAGGGTTTTACAGTGTTGTGCATAGAACAACGCAAAGAAAAAAAATTAGTCCCATTTTATAGATACAGTGGCTTCAGGATGTAACGTGAACGTATCTGAAGTAGAGGGCTGGGTGAAATTTCTGACATTTCCGAACACGTTTCCATGGGTCATATCTCAGCTAATGTTGTTAGTAACAAGTTTATCTTTACACAGTCAGATTGTGCTCTGAGATTACTCACATTTCCAAATAAAATTCTGACCCCTCAAAATTGATCGGCAGAGAAAAAAGTTAATTTTCCAGACAAATATCTCCTAAAGTAAAGTAGATGCATGTTTTCGGAGACAATATATGAATTCTACATACAAAACTACCTGCAGATAGAAATGTTTAGGGATTTTGTTCGCAAAGTTATGGGCCTGTAAAAATCACATTCTTCGTGACACCCGGCAAAATTGAAATGGCTCTACTGGCCATACAATAGTATGAAGCTCAAAATTCTACCAACTGAAAATCTGAGAGGTCCTGTGGTGCAACAGTTGGAGTTAATTTATTTTGCTTTTAATTGGTTTTAATTTATTTTCATGGGTGGCACAAAAGCATTATTTTTTAAAATGTGTATAAAGAATGCCATTCTAGTCTCCACCTCAGTAAAGACACATTATCCTTAGAGAGAACATAAAGTTTTGCTGTCTGTAGCGAAGACTGCATTAAACGTCTATCGCCCTCACCTTGAATAATCCATAACCAATGTTCACTATATTGGTTTGTTCTGTGCCCTGTGGTCATGTACATTTGAGCTGTGTAACATCTCACCATCCTCCTTCTCCTCGTCGATGCACTCCCGGATGGTGTCTGTGAGACCCAGGCTGGCGGCAGTTGGCAGGGGGCCCAGCAGGGGGAGCTGTTTGGGCAGCGGGGGGGCCAGGGTTGCTTGATCTTGCTCCTCCTCCTCTACGGCCCCCGTGAGCACCCCGCTGAGGAGCTCCCGGTTGAGGTGTTCGGCTGCCGCCTCAAGCTCCTCGTCCTCCCCGTCCTGGCTGACAGGGTCCTCTGGGGAGTCTGCGGCCGAGGCCAGAAGGACAACATGGGTCAGAGCCTTAGAGTGTATAATAGAGACAGTGACATGAAGAAAACGCAGAGTAAATGGACTTGTCTGTGAGCTCAGGGAAAAAATCTGAAAATCTGAAAATATATAGCATACATTGAAGTATATAAGCGGAAATTTTATGCCAACCATGAGCCCAATGGGAAAATAGAAGAAAAATATAGGTATTACTTTATCAAATCAATTCATATGAATTCGCAAAGCTAATAGCTCAAAAGCTGGCCCCTTGGTCAGAGCCTCTCCGGAGGCGTTTCCATAGCAACGGCTGCCCAACAGCTCTCAACTGGACAAGGATTGCAACTCAGGAAAAGGGGAGATTGCCCCCACCCAAAACTCTACTTTCATTATCTCACATTCCTTCCACCTCTTTTCTGTCTTTTTCAGGAAACCTGCTAGCGGAGTATCTTTCATAAAACCACAGAGCTCATTTCAAAGACACAGATTAAGCTTAATCCAGGACTAAAGTGAGTTTCGTACAGATCTCCATTCAAAATGTAATTTAGTCTAGGACTAGGCTTAATCTGTGTCAGTCAAACTGGCCCTGAATGTGATAATAATGTATGTATGAAGTATAATGTATAATGTATGAAGTGTATGTATGTTACTTCTAGATTAAAAAAAAAAAGTTTATAACTCATCAATAGTCTCCCTGAAAATAGAAGCTCTGGCCAGTAGCTTTTCTGATTCACTCGCACACCTGTGGGTAGGTTAAGTTTAAGACTGTTAAGAGCATTCAACAAAAAGTGAAATCTCCCTCATATTTGCTGAGATAATGTGTTAAAATGTAATACCCCACTATTTTCTGTTTTAAGATGGAGATCAGACAATATGTTTTTTTCCCATTATTATTCAGTCCGGAAACCACTCGCTGTGCTGATGTGATTGTAAATGTCAGCAAGCTGGACATAATTTGATTGACTGATTGCTAGATGATTTGTGCGCACAAAACCCAAATGAGATATTACAGCCGAACGGACCACATGAAAAGCACAGTTTTCCAAGTGATATTTAGCAACTTCATTTCTCTGTTACCACGAGTGATTAAACGGCTCATTAAAGCTGGCCAACAATCAGTCGAGCCTTCGCAAGAGAAGAAATCTTTCAGTACTGCTGCAGCCAAAGCCTGCAGTAGAGAGAAATCCAAAATTATCACTCAACAGAAGCACTACTGAAGTGTCCAATATCGCTCTTTCTACCTAACAATTTCCAGTGATTCGAAACCAGCCAATTGAAGTTAGAGATAAGTGCAACTGCTCTGAGCTAAAATCCTCTGGTAAACTTTCTCATATGTAACTGCTTTAACTGCGATGACATGAAAATGAAATTTAAAATAATAAAAAGCCAGACTAAAATATGTAGGGAATAATACCCAATGAACTAGTCACCATCTTCCTCATGATGTTATGTTTAGGTGGTTGTGTTTTTTTTGTGCCCATTACCAGACTTGTGATGGTCAATTACCATCTGTCTCTTCTGAATTGACTGTACTTTGGCTTTTCCCATGCTGATGGATGATAAAAAAACATGTTACCTCATTTATATTGTACAGTGCTACTCAATTCAACATCCTGCGGGCCGCAGTGTTTGCAGGCATTTGTTTCAACCGTGCACTACACCACCTGATTTCACAAATTAGCTTATCTGAACCAAGCAGGTAAAAAAATTAGTAGTGAAATCAGGTGGTGTAGTGCACGGTAGGAGTAAATACCTGTAAACACTGCGGCCCGCAGGACATCAGGTTGAGTACGTACAATTTCACTTTGTTTAATTTCATTTACAATAATTGTTAGGGGAGCCAAAAATTTTGACACCTATGTTTTTCAGTTATTTTTATTAATTATTTATTTATTTATTATTGAATTAAATAACATGAGAGTGAGAGTAAACATGAGAGTAAATGTATTGAAATAAAAGTATGTATTTTGCCATATGTTTGAATTCACAGATTATTATTGGTGTTTATGTTGTTATTTCATTAATTTTGGAGCCCAATGTAGATATTTCGCCTATCATTGATTTCAAGCTCTTGATCAGGGCATGACTCTTCACAGCTACTGTACATCCAACAGGTGGCAAACACTTTACCATCTGAATGACACAATGCAAAAAGTGACTGTCTTAACAAGCAATAGGATTGTAATATTGTAATAGTAATAAGACTTAAATAATCTTAAATATTAGCTTGTTTTAAGTTAATGTTTGCTTGACAAGTGAAATTTTCTTACGCCACTGGCAAATTTTGAAATGAGTCGTACTGTCTTTCCTCATTGGCAATATTTTCCTCATACTTAGGAAACAAAAGTAAAAGAAATATGTCTATAAGACAAAAATACTTCTTTTTTTTGCAGTGTAAAAGGGCAGCCATTTTGAGTCAAAACGGTCATAATTAAAACACTCAGTTTTGTACATCCATGGCAGGCACCGTACCGTTTCTGGCGTATGACGCATAGATCCCCCTCAGTTTGGGCCTGCTGTTCTCCAGCTCTGTCTCAATCTCATCCTGGTAAGAGCAGATCTCACCTGCAGCCAAAGCAAACAACCCTCATGATATTTACAATACATGTGGAAAATGTTTACTTAAGAAGAAAATAACACTGACACATTCTGCATTCAGATATATATATTTTTTTAAAATGTTGCGCGGTTTTAGATTTCTTTTTAAAACACCAGCCTTTTCAATATAAACATGAGAGCACAGTGCGAGATAATGTTGCACTTCAGTAGATCACTGTTTAGAGCCTTGTTATCACTGTGATGTTACATCTTAATGTATACCATTAGGAACTATATGCATACTAAAAGTAAAAAATAAATAAATTTTTTTACCCTTTATTCATTTTCTGTATAGCAGGATGTAGACATATACCCACTGAGCACTTTATTAGGATGATACTGGGTAGGGCCTCCTTCAGTTTTGTTCAAAAGATGTTGAAAGCATTCCTTTGAGATTCTGGTCCTTGTTGACATGATTGCATTATGGAATTTCTGCAGATTTGTCAGCTGCGAATCTCCCGTTCTACCACATCCCAAAGGTGTGCTATTGAACTCAGATCTGGTGACTGGGAAGGCCAATGAAGAACATTGAACACATTGTCATTTTCATGAAACCAGTTTGAGTGACATTGTGTATTATCATGCTGGAAGTAGCCATTAGAAGATGAGTAAATTGTGGCCATGAAGGGATGCACACCATTACACCACAGCCTTGAATGTTGACACAAGGTAGGTTGGGTCCATGGATTCATCCTGTTGTTGCCAAATTCTGAGCCTACCCTCTGTATGCCTCAGTAGAAATTCATTGAGATTCGTCAAACCAGTTTTTCCTTCTTGGTGCGCCTGTGCCCACTGCAGCCTCAGCTTTCTGTTCTTGGCTGCCAGAAGTGGAACCCAACGTGGTCTTCTGCTGTTGTAGCCCATCCATGTTGTGTATTCTGAGATGCTTTTTTGCTCACCACAATTGTACAGAGTGATTATCTGAGTTACCATAACCTTTCTGTCAGCTCGACCATTCTCCGTTGACCTCATCGACAAGCCGTTTCCGTTTGCAGAACTGCCGCTCACTGGATGTTTTCTGTTCTTCGCATCATTCTGAGTAAACTCTAGAGACTGTTGTGTGTGAAAATCCCAGGAAATCATAATTTCTTCCCCATTTTGATGGTTGATGTGAACATTAAGTAGGTATACTAAAGTGCTCAGTGAGTGTATATGCTAACTTAGGGTTAACAGTTTAATGGAATTAACTATAAAACAAACAGTGAAACTAACAGCTAAAAACTTGGCAGTAACACTTCAGAATATAAAGGTTCATATGAAACCCTGTATTTCTAACAGAAAACATTTCCTCAGGAGTTTATTATTCCAGTATATATTAAAAATGTGAATCTTAAACATAGCCTTCATGTATACGTTCTTAAAGGGGAGAACTTCACTCAAGTATTTCAGGGCTACTCATGAGCAATATGTACTGACCCTGACAATTTATTAAAAAAAGATCACCTTGAACTTCATCAAGCTCGGCCAATTCTTGTTCAAGCTAAAAAGAAAGAACAAAGTTAATAATAAATTATAGAGGAGGGAACACAAGTATAGCCCATGAAACTGCCAATACCTACTGAGATGTTTGGTGGTTTATTCACTGACAGCCTACATGAAAATATGAATTTGATGTTGGACTGATTGGATTAGTGCAATCCTCTTAAACTCCTGTTGTAATCCGACCTGGGTCAAATACTTTTCTACATTTTACTGAGCTTGTCTGGTGTATTGAAACCTATGGAATACTCTCAAAAAGTGCAAACCCCACCTCTTGGTCTTCTTGGTTGGCTCAATTGCACCAGGCAAGATTGAACACAGAAGAGTATTAGAATCCAAAACAATTATGTATTTGACCCAGGCCTGGTTATATTCAGATCGCCAACTGAGACCGCTGAATCTAGGGGCTCACCTGTTGCAGTTTCAGTTTCTTCTGCCCAGTGATGAATGCTGGTGGGTCACATTCCTGCTCAAGGTCTACTTTCATGAACTCGTCGATGGTCAGCTGACTCGTGGGTGTATCTTCAAACTCTGTCAACCTGCCCAATGAATATTGGATAGGGGAGGAGTTGTGCATGGATGGGACAACTCAGAACAGGCACAATCATACAAGTTGCCTTTTGACTCTTCGGGTCTATGAGTTTTAAAATGCAAATTAGTTTGTAATCCATATTCCAGCTTCCTCTTTTTATTAGCCAGACATGTTTCCTATAAATAGAACTGCCAGAATAGGTAGATGTTGCATAGAATAAGGCTATGCAGATTAAACCTTTTGGCAGGACCAGGAATCGATCCCCGGTCCTCGGTGTGCAACTGCAACAAACTGCAACTGCAAGTTCGGTGAAAACAAATACCTACAGTGGTTCCCCAAGACATGGGGTGACCGTGAGAACCACCCTACATGCACCAAAAGGCGTACTGTTATTGGCAAGGGTTACCCCCCCAACCCCGCCCCTCCTGTGGCATACTCACCTCTTCCTCAGTGTGGCCTCACACACCTTCACCACCCCGATGACGTCTTTCACCGTGCGGCGGAAGTCGTGCATGCGGGCGGCGACCAGTAAGGCTGAAGAAGCAAGGGACAGGAAAGAGAACTTTACAGGCTGTTGTACAGCTTTAATGGAGGCATCCATACCCTGGTGTAAAATACAACAATGACCAGCTTGGAATTACCAGCTACCAGCTGTTTCAAAACTTTTTTCAGCAGGGTAGTTACTCCCTACAACGTCCAAAACACCACCCCAAATGGACCTGACTGCTAACCTAACATATTCAATTCCACTTCTATTTCTATTATATTTCTGTTCTGCTATTTCTATTCTCTGTGATATTAAAAAGCTTTGCCCTTCTCTCTGGAAGCCGTAGTCAAAAAGCTTTTGTGTTAGGAACTATGAACACTGCATATTACTCATGCGAAAAGTTTATAACTTATACAGAGCATGGAGGAGGATTCAGCTAGAATGTGTGGGAGTGTTACATTACATCTTATAAATAGGTGAACATTCTTTGTGGTGGGTAACAATAGGTAGCGTGAAAAAAATCAAACTATTTTGTCAAGGGGATTCAGTGGCTATTCCCTGTTTCACGAAACAAGTCATTGTTCGCCACTGTGTCTCTCTCATATGTAAGTGCATCATTCTGACCAGGTGTTTAGTATCGCTGCGGGTTTTCCTCTTGACGCGGTAACGTTGATTTTTTTTAAATTGCTCATTTGAACAGCAAGGGTTAGGGCTTGAGCCAGGTTGTTTGTCTATTACCTGTTAATCACTTCTACTGGTTGCATACCTGTAGAGTGATTGAACATTTGTCTTAAGTAACTTAAATAGCTGTGGAATTTATCAGTAGATTAGCTTTGATTTGGTATTGCTTGTGAGCAATTGTAGGCCATTTAAATAGGCGTGTCAGAGCGACGCTAGCGTATATTAGACTGGCGAAAGTTGTCCTTAGTCAGTAAGTGCATCATTCTGACCAGGTGTTTAGTATCGCTGCGGGTTTTCCTCTTGACGCGGTAACGTTGATTTTTTTTAAATTGCTCATTTGAACAGCAAGGGTTAGGGCTTGAGCCAGGTTGTTTGTCTATTACCTGTTAATCACTTCTACTGGTTGCATACCTGTAGAGTGATTGAACATTTGTCTTAAGTAACTTAAATAGCTGTGGAATTTATCAGTAGATTAGCTTTGATTTGGTATTGCTTGTGAGCAATTGTAGGCCATTTAAATAGGCGTGTCAGAGCGACGCTAGCGTATATTAGACTGGCGAAAGTTGTCCTTAGTCAGTAAGTGCATCATTCTGACCAGGTGTTTAGTATCGCTGCGGGTTTTCCTCTTGACGCGGTAACGTTGATTTTTTTTAAATTGCTCATTTGAACAGCAAGGGTTAGGGCTTGAGCCAGGTTGTTTGTCTATTACCTGTTAATCACTTCTACTGGTTGCATACCTGTAGAGTGATTGAACATTTGTCTTAAGTAACTTAAATAGCTGTGGAATTTATCAGTAGATTAACTTTGATTTGGTATTGCTTGTGAGCAATTGTAGGCCATTTAAATAGGCGTGTCAGAGCGACGCTAGCGTATATTAGACTGGCGAAAGTTGTCCTTAGTCAGTAAGTGCATCATTCTGACCAGGTGTTTAGTATCGCTGCGGGTTTTCCTCTTGACGCGGTAACGTTGATTTTTTTTAAATTGCTCATTTGAACAGCAAGGGTTAGGGCTTGAGCCAGGTTGTTTGTCTATTACCTGTTAATCACTTCTACTGGTTGCATACCTGTAGAGTGATTGAACATTTGTCTTAAGTAACTTAAATAGCTGTGGAATTTATCAGTAGATTAGCTTTGATTTGGTATTGCTTGTGAGCAATTGTAGGCCATTTAAATAGGCGTGTCAGAGCGACGCTAGCGTCACTCCGTCCCAGTTTGTGATGTTATGTTTCACCCCATCCCAGTCTGCTCTCTCCCTCGAAGACCCCCCCTGCGACGTGGGCCTCCACGGCGTCGGAACCCCTCAAACCTCAGCTATCCCCCGCTGACCCCCTGTGAGGACTTTGCTGTCACAGGGGGACTATGGAACTGCCAGTCTGCCACTCGGAAGGCTGACTTCATCCCTGCGTATGCCTCCCTCCAGTCCCTACAATTCCTTGCCCTAACTGAGACCTGGATCACACCTGACAACACCGCCACTCCCGCTGCCCTCTCATCCTCCTTCTCCTTCTCGCACACTCCCCGGCCTTCCGGCCGTGGCGGTGGTACTGGTCTTTTAATTTCCCCCTCGTGGAAATTCTCCGTTCTCCCCCTCTCTGACCTGTCCATATCCACTTTTGAATTCCATTCTGTTGCAGTATCCTACCCTACTAACCTTTTCATTGCAGTTATCTACCGTCCTCCAGGGCCCCTGGGAAACTTCCTTGATGAGCTAGACACCCTTCTCAGCTCCTTCCCTGAGGATGGCACCCCACTGATTCTCCTTGGAGACTTCAACATCCACCTAGAAGCCTCCCAGTCTGCTGCCTTCCTACCGCTAATCCACTCCTTCGGCCTCTCCCTGCAACACTCTCCTCCAACCCACAAGGCGGGCAATGTCCTAGACCTTGTCTTTGTAAGGAACTGCTCATGCTCCGATTTCACGGTTACCCCTCTGCATACATCTGATCACCACTTCATCTCATTCTCCCTCCCTCTTCCTCCCCATCCTCCTCCCCCTCCTCCCACCCACACTTCCTCAGCCCGCCGTAACCTCCGCTCCCTCTCACCCTCTTCCTTTGCCAGCACCGTCACCGCCTCACTCCCCCCTCTCGAATCCTTCTCCAAACTCCCCGCTGACTCTGCATCTGCCACCCTCCTTTCATCTCTCTCCTCCGCCTTTGACTCTCTCTGTCCCCCTGTCTCAAAGCCACCTCGCACATCCCCTCCCAGTCCTTGGATATCTGACACCCTCCGTACCTCCAGGGCCAGCCTCCGCGCAGCGGAGAGGAAGTGGGGGAAATCCAGAGACGCTTCCGACCTCATGACTTACCAGTCTCTCCTGGCGGCATTCTCTTCCGATGTCACTGCCGCCAAAGCAAAATACTATCAAACGCAAATTCAGAACTCTGCTTCTAACCCCCGGAAACTTTTCTCCATTTTCTCCTCTCTCCTCAACGCACCGCCTCCTCCTCCTCAGTCCTCCTTCGCTGCTGATGACTTTGCTGATTTCTTCGATGAGAAGGTCGCAGTCATCCGCAGATCCTTTACAACCGCCGCCCCCCTCACTGTGCCCTTCCCCCCCTCTAGGCCCATCCCTTCCTTTTCCACTTTCTCCCCCCTTACAGACTCTGATGTTTCTCAACTCCTGCTCTGCCACCGCCCTACAACCTGTGCCCTTGACCCTATCCCCTCTTCTCTTCTTCAAACTATCACACCTGACATTCTCTCATTTGTCACCTCCCTTGTCAACTCCTCCCTGTCTTCCGGCTGTTTTCCGGCATCCTCCAAGAGGGCCCACATCACTCCGCTGCTAAAAAAGCCTACCCTGGATCCCTCCATCATCCAGAACTACCGCCCGGTATCTCTTCTTCCTTTCCTTTCTAAAACTATAGAACGAGCCGCTTCTACTCAACTTTCTTCCTTCTTTTCTAACAACAACCTGCTAGACCCCCATCAGTCTGGCTTCAGATCGGGCCACTCGACAGAGACTGCGCTCCTCTCCGTCAGTGAGTCACTTCATGCCGCACGAGCAGCCTCCCTCTCCTCTGTCCTCATTCTTCTAGATCTCTCTGCTGCCTTCGACACTGTGGATCACTCCATCCTCCTGTCTGCCCTGTCAGCAACGGGCATCTGTGGCACAGCCCTGGACTGGATTGAGTCCTACCTCTCTGGTCGCTCCTTCCAGGTTGCCTGGGCTGGTTCGGTATCGACACCTCGGCCCCTCGCCACAGGAGTTCCCCAGGGCTCAGTCCTTGGCCCGCTTCTTTTTTCTCTCTACACTCGCTCCCTTGGCCCTGTGATCACTGCACATGGGCTATCCTACCACTGCTATGCGGACGATACCCAACTCTTCGTCTCGTTCCCGCCGTCTGATACGCAGGTTTCAGCCCGTATCTCTGCTTGCCTGAGGGACATCCAGAGCTGGATGGACAACCACCATCTAAAGCTCAACCCAGGTAAAACTGAAATGATATTCATCCCTGCTAATACCTCTCCCCATCTGGATCTCTCCATTTCCCTCGGGGATACCACACTCATGCCGTCACCCAGTGCAAGGAACCTCGGCGTGGTGATGGACAGCAGACTGTCCCTTTCCGAGAACATTGCGGCGGTGACCCGGTCTTGCAGGTTCTTCCTATACAACATACGGAGAATCCGCCCCTTTCTCACCCCCTACTCGACCCAGCTCCTGGTCCAAGCGATGGTTCTGTCCCGCCTGGACTACTGCAATTCCCTCTTGGCTGGCCTCCCAGCGTCCGCCATCAGACCCCTCCAACTCATCCAGAATGCAGCAGCTCGTCTGGTCTTCAACCTTCCCAAATACTCACATGTCACCCCCCTGCTTACTTCCCTCCACTGGCTGCCTGTCATGGCTCGCATCAAATTCAACACATTGGTGCTAGCCTTCCAAGCAGTTAAAGGGTCTTCCCCAGCTTATCTGCAAAAAATCATCAGACCCTACACCCCTGCCAGACCTCTTCGTTCAGCCTCCACAGGCCGCTTGGCACCTCCCCCTCTCAGAACCTCCACCTCACGCTCACGACTACTGTCTGTTCTGGCTCCACGGTGGTGGAACGAACTCCCCGTTGAGGTCAGAACTATAGAATCTCTCCCCACCTTCAAGCGCAAGCTGAAGACACACCTCTTCAAACAGCACCTCTCCCCATCCCTCCCTACCTCCCTGTGAACCTTAATTGTTGTCTCTGTGACTTGTGTATCGGTATTTTAGTTGGCTAGGTAAGCAGTGTTTGGATAGTTAACTTTGGTGACTTTTGCTCTGTTTGTTTGTTTGTTCAAAAAAAAAAAAAAAAAAAAAATGGCCCTTGTCCTTATCTTTGTTGTACAGGTAGCAGTTGAAATTGTACTTACCTCTAGGGTCTTTCAGCGAACTTATCCCTGGTTATGGGTATGCACTTTGTTGTACGTCGCTCTGGATAAGAGCGTCTGCCAAATGCCAATAATGTAATGTAATGTAATATGTAAAAGTGCTTGTGTCCCAATCTCCCTTTCTATCTACCTAGGCCATGTCAAAAAAGCAATGCTGTCATGATCAATTATTTCCTCAGAGGCAAAGAGAAGTAGGGTTATGATACGTAGAAACCTCTAGACTCTTTAGTTTTCTGTAACCTTGTGTTTAGTTGACTGACTCAAGCTACTTTGTTATATGCAGCAGGTGTTAAAGGTGTACCCAAGTGGGCTTTTGTGGTTACTCACAAGCATGCCCCCTTCCCCCCATGATGTTGCCCTGAAAATATCCACATTAGTAATGGAGTGACCTCATCTAAACTTCTCCCCTCTTCTGTAAAGGCTATAAATTATTAATAATTAATTATTAATTATTCAGATATTGCAGCGGGGATATGGCTGAAAACTAAAAACCAAAGGCTGAATCGCACTCCGGAAGTTGATCCTTCTAATCCTGGTGCAACAGCTTCCGACCATATCCATGGCAGAATAAAATCTCTACATTGGACTCACTGACCTACAGTATCTACTGTAGGTTCAGTTATCATGCTGAGAAAAAAAATATTCTTTGACAGCATGAGACTGCTATAGCTACAAAACACCTGTAAATGAAAATAAATTTTAACTTCTCCAACATGGACAGTACATCTTGCAATGCTGGACTGCTTTTACTTGTTTTGTTACTTTTTACTCGGTTACTCGGTTTTTTTACCACAAATACACTTCCATTGCCTCACCCATGGTGATCACATGATATCATTGGCTATTCCATGCAGTAATAGATGCCAATAAATCAACATCAGAAATGAAATTAATTTATCCTCACATCACTGACTGTGCGAAGGGAGGGCACACCCTCTACACCAGAGATGTTTAAGCCTGGGGGAAACATATTTGGCAAGAGAGGCATACCTGCCCCGCACAGCCCAGACGGCCGGCGACCCATGTGCATCCAGTCCCTCTTCATCCTCTGCAGAAGCCGTAGAGCAGTCATGGAGACCTCGTGGTTCTTATCCCCAAACTCCAGCATGTGGGCGAAGCGGGGTATGTAGAGGCAGGGGTCTGGAGAAACGGCAGGGTAGGGACAGCAGGTCAAGAGTAGAGCAGGGAACCCTGCACCAGTCAAACCCAGGCACACAGCGGCCGGGTGAAATTCCCGGGCCGGGACAAGATTATCTTATTATAACATTACATTACATTACAGGCATTTAGCAGGCGCTCTTATCCAGAGCGACGTACAACGAAGTGCAGATTCAACACAGGGACAATTGTGATGAGGACCCTAGAGGACAGTATGGTTCCAAGTGCTAGCGTGACCATATAGATACAATTGGAACCCTTGAAAATTACATCAATTTCCAAACAAGCATACCACTAATCATGGCAGTGAGGTAGGGAGAGAAAGGTGGAGCCTATAGGGATGAGTCTTCAGTCTGCACTTGAAAGTGGTCAGAGACTCTGCTGTTCTGATATCCGCAGGAAGGTCATTCCACCACCGTGGGACCAGAACAGACAGCAGTCATGAACGATAAGTGCAGGTACAGCAAGGGGTGTCCCGAAGTAGCGGAACGGAGTGGTCTTGCTGGTGTATAAGTTAAGTGATTGAATATATGTTGTAGGGGTCTGATTCTCGAAGGCCAGCCAGCAGAGAATTGCAGTAGTCTAGGCAGGACAGCCAGCCGCCAGCTGTTTCAAAACATTACTTGAGCTGGTCAAACTACATCAAAATGAGAGCTGGTCTGAACTGATTAACCAGCTAAACCATGTCAAGCTGAGAGCTGGTCTGAACGGGTCAACCAGCTACCAGCTGTCTCAAAACCTAGCTTGAGCTGTTTTCAGCAGAGTATTATTCCTGTCCTGTACCAACTTTAATTCTGACCCCCGGCTGTATTTTGTAGCTGTATAATGGAAATAATATACTATATATAATATTGTATAATATGTAGAGTTTTTGTGAGTGACTATGGTGGCACACAGATTTTATATATTTATGGATGAAAAGCTAGTAATTTGGGAGACATTAAGAAGATGACACACAAAATGTCAAAATTGGATTTTGTTGGCTTAAAACAGTGGTGCCCAATGCATAGATTGCGGTCGACCATTCTGGTATATTGGGTGATATTTCTTAAAAGTGCATCAGTTACATTCAGTCCCATTTTCATTCCTACAGCTTCTGCGGGTACAAGCAACTCCTAAAAGCTGGGATTTTGTCCAGATATGATCTTGACATACAACAAAGTTTGACAATGCATTTTACTATATATGGTACTGGGAAATTTGTGGTGGTGACAGAAAAACCAGGTCCATTTTAGGCAGGGAATGCTTTTAATATCCAATGAATATTGTGTTTTAAATCAAAATTCCTTTGTCCAGATATGATACTGGTCTGTCGAAAAATAATTCAGTTCAGAATAATTCAGGCCTACACAGACTTCAATTTTAATTGAGCTTTATTACGATCATGGAGAGAAGTACAAGCATTTGTAGTTCACACAGGACTCCTGCTGCCTCCTACTAAAACTCTTTGCATTTGAATGGATCTCTAAGGGAATTGGGGGGGTGGGACGAGCTTCAGCTATTAAATTATACTGATAGAGTATGGAACACTTTTGTTGGCTTAATAGTTAGTGAAGTGAAATGAGCCTCAAGCCACTGTGCTGCTGTCAGCAATGCAGTAGATACAACAAGAATTGTTTCAGACAAAAGGGCACATGGTATGCTACTGGAAAATGTAAATCTAGCAGCTCCAAGACTAGATATAGGCACACTAGATACAACATAGGACATAGTTTGTTGTTTATCTATGCTTTAGTTAACAAGCTATGGGCTTGTAATGTCTGGTCTGAGTAATTAATGGGAGAAATTTACCAGTATTTTTTATGAATTCATGTGTCCATGGTCCAATGTCAGTACCCCACCATCGCAAACCACCACCCCCCACCCCCATCACCCTATGAACCAATATTGCCAATATACTGGTTGGTACATCAAATTGTGCTAGCTATCGGAAAAGTAGATCACAAGTCAAAAAGGTGTGGGCACCCATGGTGTAAACTGTCGGGTCAGTTTGTCCCCAAACATAAATGCCGTCATGCATTTTTTTCACACATATTGGGCAGAAAGTGCTTCACTTCAATCCAGGGATAGCAAAGTCAAATCCTGCTAGTCATTGGGGAGTTTCAGCATTTACTGTGCAGTCCGTTAGTATTTAGAAAGTGGTACAATTTCTGTTATTTTGGCTCTGTACTGCAGTACATTGGATTTGAAATCTGATCTGACTTCTGATTAGTCGGGTGTATTCAATTGCTTCCTTGACTTGTACTGGTACAACTCCAGTGTTGACAAATGCCAATAACAGACTCTAAAGGCAGTCAAAAGCCTATAATCAAGACTAGATAGTCAAAGCTTTCTTATACTTGCACTTAACAAGCTGATCTGACAAACCGAAAAAGCTGAAAAGCCAACTGTTCAAATAATTTTGGTCCCCTAGAATGTATATATATATATATATATATATATATATATATATATATATATATATATATATATATATATATATATATATACACACATTCTAGGGGAGGTGGCCAAAATTATTAGAACACCTGACAGATCTGAAAATATTGACCTTTTCTTGCCTCAAAAAAGGTGATTTAATTTCATAATGTTCATGAAACATGTAGATAGTTGCTCTGAGCACAACAAATATCAGATGAAGTGAGTCCTACTGTTTTTATCCACTTTTAACTTTAATATTTGGTATGTCCACCTTTTGCAGCAATTACAGCAGCACATCTCTCTGGCATAGTGTCAATATATTTCCTGAGAACTTCAACATCCCATGCCTTCTGCAACTCAAGCCAAATGCTTTCCTTTGAATGTACAATAGATCTGTCCAGTTTATTGTCCAACTCGCCCCAAATTTGCTCAATGGGGTTGAGGTCCGGACTTTGAGGGGGCCAGTCCATCATTTTTCAACGTTTCAGCAGATTACTTCTGTCGCAGGTAGTTCCAGCAATAGTTAGAAGAATGTTTAGGGTCTTGGAAAAGAAATCCAGGCCCAATAAGACGACTTCCAGATGGTACTCCGTGCCTCACCAGAATGTTGTGGTATACTTTCTTATCCATGATGTCATCAATTTTCACTGTCACCTGTTCCTGAGGCTGAAATGGCACCCCACACCATAATACTACCCCCTCCGTGTTTAACTGTTGGCAAGAGACACTCATTTTTATATCTCTCCCCCTCCCTCCGTTGAACATATACTCTTCGCTTTTTCCCCCCCCCCCTTTTTTTGTTAAATACCGAGACTGTTCAATGGGAACATCATAAGTGTGTGGCCACAAGGCATGAAACCACAATCACTAAGGGACAGGTTTGCACACTGTCAGCCCCAGCAAATTTAGCAGCAGATATCAGCTTAAACTCAGCCGTCAGCAACCAAAGAGTCCAGCAGAGGACAGGCTGTTACACAGCCTTCAATACTGCCCCGTCCAGAATGTTCTTTCATGAGATATATTATCCAATTAATGAGCTTAATTGTGATGTAAATACTCCATTGCCCCGCACTCTCATGAACCTGCACCTTGTGCAACATTGCAGCTTCAATCCAGTTTTGATGTTTCTTTTCCCATTGCTATCTACACGCCTTTCACTGGCAGCGTGGAATTTGAACAATGTAACGTAAATATACATCTTTTCTAAATCGTGTTTCGTTGGGTCCTCCGCAGACTGCAGAAGGGAATGTGACCAATGCGTAACTAAACGCAAAATCCTCCGATTGTTATGCACGACATGACTCGTTGGGAAACTATTTCCATTTGAAGGTGACCAAATTATAAGAGGCAAACTTTCTCCATTGTTAGTTCATCGTATGATGATAAGCAAACATTTAGCTATCTGACTGTTGCCTACTTCCAGTATCATTAAGCGCTAATAGCCGGCCGTCCATCACCCCTCAGAACCATTCCGATACTAAGCACCGGAGCCCTCTATTGGAAAGCAAGAAGACCGGTCTGGTAACAAGATACTGTTAGCCCAACCCCCTCCATTCCCAGTCTCCGGATTTAATATGGCTTCTGGCTCCGATGACGCTACGAGAGACTAAACTTGACGGGTTTTTTTCAGATAATAGGACACCACTTAACTCAACAAGGTAACACATTACATACTCTGCTCCTACAAGTTAGTGTCTCCACTTGTACAAATACCGTAAAAAGCAGCATAGCATACATTTACTTCGACTGTTCAACTGCTCGGGAGCGAGGAACGCATCTAGCTGGCTAGGCTACGTGTGATATGTGATCTATTATGTTAACTACTTCATTTGGTTTATAATGCAGGCTTCGCTATCGATTTGGTAAACAGTCACAAATCATGCATATATTGAATAGGAGCAGGGGCCTAATAAAACAATATAAGCGCAATTTATGTAATGTATATATTTTGCATTGGCGAATTAACGCACCTTTCCGTAACGTTAGTTGTTTTTCTCAAGAAACCTAGCTAGCTTGCTAACGTTTGTTAATTATAAGCGGACTGTCGAGACAACTTCTGTCCCAGACACGTACTTGCAAAGCAGTGAAGTACATTGCAACATTATCTATTCATCCAGTGCTAATTGCTGCGACTCAAACAGTATATGATAGAGTGATGTATAAAGATATGAACCTGTTCTGTGACATTGTTTAGCTATTGTGAATTGAATAATTCCCTCTGGTCGCTTCCCAGAAGCTGCGTTGCGTTTTGCAGATTTTCGTAGAGATTTCTTTTTTTATCCTCAGCCCCATGAACAAGCCAAAAAAAAACCTGTAAATGCAGTTTTGTGTTAGTGTGACCGTAATATAAATACTTTATTATTGGAGGTTGTATGTGCATATTGGCCTTCCACGGATCGGCTGCATTTCCGTCGGGTTTGTGATGGTTAGAGAGGGACGGCCCAGCTGGAGGAGGTGCCTCGGGCTGTCGACGTCAAAAGCATCTGATTTGGTGACAGCGAAATGGGCGTGCATGTCTGCTACACAAAAGTAAAGTCCTAGGCAGTCGTCACAGAAGGGAAGAAAACGATACACGTTGGTTACCGGAGTACCCACATATTATTCGGAGGACCGCAACCCTAGCCTAATTTTGAAGTTATTATTAAAGCCCGCTTCGCAGGCTCACGATTCCACTCGCTACAAATTAATCAAATTAATTAATCATATACCGATGTTCCGCAAAGACATACATTTTTGAGAACCACGCGTGCTAGAATGTATATTGTTGTCTGGAATACATTTGAACTTTTAAACGGGATGACATGAGAAAGAAAAAATATATATCCGTTTGGTGGCTGGGATAATTCTGATGGACGCATAACATTGGTGCTGCCTTTTAAATTGTCCCGGGGTTGGTAAATGGTTTCGTAGGATGCTGCTGGGACTCGCCTTTCAGTGTGCACGCGACATTATATAACTGGAATCGCAGTCGCAAACCTGCTTTTTACCTGGAGCTGATACTGAATTTATCGTCACCTATAACGTTTATCTTCCAAATCTGCTTCCTTTGTTCTATTTGCTCATGCCCATAGCTGCAGATTGCCTGTATGGGCGGATCATGAGGTGTTTGACTTTTTTCCTTCTGCTTCCAGAAAACTTGAAAAAGGCTAAAAAGAGTGGGAGACACTCCGGCAACCTGCCAGTATGTTATGAGATCGTGACTTTATCCTTGGAGAAGAAAATGGCCGCAGAACTATACCCTGTCAGTACACAGACTAATATCCCGAACAGCAACGGTATTGTAGTGACGGCTGCCAGCAAGAAGAGCATCGTCCAAGTCACTCAGACAATAACCACTGTTACTGCCGCCACCACCCAACAGAATATCAAAAACAACAACGTCGAGACTACTAGCTGGCAGACTTCTCATCCAACACTGCGAGAGAGGTAGAAATTTGTCTTGGCTTGTAATTTTCCCATGTCTTGATGTTAATTTGAATAATTTAGAGAATGTTGCCTCAACCTGAATAAATATCATGACAATAATGGTTTTCATTTGTCTTATTTCCAGGAATGCTTTAATGTTTAACAACGAACTCATGGCCGATGTTCATTTTATCGTGGGTCCTCCAGGTGAATCACAAAAAGTACCTGCCCACAAGGTGAGCTAAACTGCTGTTTTCTTTTTAATCCACTCTGTGCTTGTGAAAAAACACCTGCCACCATTGAGCTGATTTAATTCCATCTCTTTTTTTCAGTATGTTTTGGCGGTGGGCAGTTCTGTTTTTGGTGCAATGTTTTATGGAGACCTGGCAGAGGGAGAGTCAGAAATTCACATCCCTGATGTGGAGCCTGCTGCTTTTTTAATTCTGCTGAAGTAAGTCCCCTGTCCACATTGGTAACTGTTGCATTGGCAAACAGTAATTAGCTATTACAGAATTAATGTTACCACATCAAAAAGCCTTGTCATACATCTTTCTACAAGGCTTTTTGACTGGAACTGGAATCGGAGGCCTACAAAGACAACTTATTGGTTTTAATAGTCAAGATTGTTTACTGCCAAAAAAAAACAGTTGAGTAGTCATGGGTAGAATCGCCAATTCTTGTTTTTTGTTTTAAAATGTGAAAATGCATGCCCCCCTCTCCCCCCAGATACATGTACAGCGATGAGATAGAACTGGAAGCAGACACGGTGTTGGCGACTTTGTACGCCGCCAAGAAGTACATCGTACCGGCCCTAGCGAAGGCCTGCGTCACCTTCCTGGAGACAAGCCTGGAGGCGAAGAACGCCTGCGTGCTGCTGTCCCAGAGCCGGCTGTTCGAGGAGCCTGAGCTCACCCAGCGCTGCTGGGAAGTCATCGACGCCCAGGCGGAGCTGGCCCTGCTGTCCGAGGGTTTCTGCGAGATCGACCGGCCCACGCTCGAGATCATCCTGACACGAGAGACCCTCAACATCAAGGAGGCGGTGGTGTTCGAGGCCGTGCTGAGCTGGGCGGTGGCCGAGTGCAAGAGGAGGGGCCTGGCGCCCACCTCCCGCAACAAGAGGAGCGTGCTGGGCAAGGCGCTCTACCTGGTCCGTGTCCCCTCCATGACGCTGCAGGAGTTTGCCGACGGGGCAGCCCAGTCGGACATCCTGACTCTGGAGGAGACGCACAAGATCTTCCTGTGGTACACGGCGGCCAACAAGCCGGACCTGGGCTTCCCACTCATCCGGCGCAAGGGCCTGCTGCCACAGAGGTGCCACCGCTTCCAGTCCTCGGCCTACCGCAGCAACCAGTGGCGTTACCGGGGCCGCTGCGACAGCATCCAGTTCGCAGTGGACCGGCGCATTTTCATCGCGGGGTTGGGCCTGTACGGGTCGAGCGGGGGGAAGGCGGAATACAGCGTCTGCATCGAGCTCAAGCGGCAGGGAGCCGTCCTGGCACAGAACCTGACCACGTTCGTCTCGGACGGGTCCAGCAGCACCTTCTCGGTGTGGTTCGAGCACCCGGTCCAGGTGGAGCAGGACACCTTCTACACCGTCAGTGCCGTCCTGGACGGGAACGAGCTCAGCTACTTTGGGCAGGAGGGTATGACGGAGGTGCAGTGCGGGAAGGTGACCTTTCAGTTCCAGTGCTCCTCGGACAGTACCAACGGGACCGGGGTGCAGGGGGGACAGATCCCGGAACTGGTCTTCTATGCGTGAGACTGCATGTCCCACGGTTCTAGCACACCCGTCCCTCCTGTCAATGGAACCTTGGAAAAAAACCTGAACAATACGCTGTCTTCTTGGCAGTGTGGAGGCTGCGTAAAACGCTCTAAATGCCTGCTATATGTTTGACAGAGTTGACACAAAGGAATGCATTACAGTTGTATTTATTTGACAATAAACAAATCTGAGTTAATTATTGAGGCAACAGCATGCCACTCCGTGTAAAAATGAAAAAGCTGTACTGCACTTCCTGTGGGCAACGCCCATTATTGCTTTGTGATTTGTACATAACTGATGACGGTTTGTTTTTCGGCCCGAGGCTGGCAGTGTTCTGTGTTTGGGGGGCAGCTTGCCAACCTGCAAACCATAAAAGGTTTCTATGTGACCCATGTGTTTATCGCGTGTTATTCTCAGATACTTGGCTGTAGGAAACTGGGTACGTGGGGTGAGTGGAACCATTTCCCGTACTTCGATACTGCGGCTTGTGCTCAGAGGGACGGATCTTGTGAGTCAGCTCGAACCCCGTAGCAGTGGGAGCGACCAAATCAATTACAGATCACTGACAGGGCATTTGAATACAGGGAAGTCCTGACCAATTATGCATCAAAATAACACAATAAAGCTGGTTAGAGAACGGAAATGCTACTTAAAAGCTGCCTAAGTTGAACATAAATGTTGTGGAGGACAATCTTATCTGAATTATGACTTTTACGGGTTGTTTGAACAGTATAGCTGACTGGTATTTGCTTGGCCTTATTTTAATTTGCACAATAATGAACCTTTCTTTGAAGCATAGCAAGCAATTATTAGGCGTATCTTGAGTCTTGTAGTTAGTTATACATATAAGGCATTTGAAACAAGTTATAGAGGTACATTAGCGAGGTACTGTTCAGTACAGCTTGATAGGGTTTACCTTTCTCTGACAGCTAATTCAGCTAATTCTCACCTTCTCTCCCAACAGCTCAATGGCCAACTTGTACTTTTCTAGCAGGTCTCTGGGTTATTTGTCAAAGCAGCCCAGAGACATGTCCTGTTATGCTAGCTGCCCTAATTTGTTATGCCTTGTCTGGAAGAGAGTGTGGTTCTGGAATATTTTCAACTGGGGTCAGATGCAGGGGATGTTGGATTTTGTTGTCACTTGGCACTTACTTGATCTTTGGGCTAAACAATGGTTTTCTTTTGTTGGAATTGACTACTGATTTTAAGTCAAAAGCAAAACCTAGTTTAACTTACCCGGGGCTTCTTTGTGTAACCTGGTTTCACTAAACCAAATTACCACTATCTTGCTTAACCTCTCGCATTTTTCATAGTGTAACCACGGAGAAAGCCATCTGATTAATTTGGTTGCCGTTCAGTGGAAACACCCCAAGCTCTACGGTAGTGTCCTGGAGAGAGTTGATTTGTCAAAGGGCTTCATATGTTTCAAACCGATAGCCATTACATTACATTACATTACATTATTGGCATTTGGGAGACGCTCTTATCCAGAGCGACATACAGTTGATTAGACTAAGCAGGAGACAATCCTCCCCTGGAGCAATGCAGGGTTAAGGACCTTGCTCAAGGGCCCAATGGCTGTGTGGATCTTATTGTGGCTACACGGGGATTAGAACCACCGACCTTGCGTGCCCCAGTCATTTAACTTAACCATTACGCTACAGGCCGCCCTTGCATAGCCTGAGCATAACCTGCCCGGGACCAGGTTACCCAGATTTAGAGTAACTTCGTAGTATGGGAAACCCAGGGTTAGAGCTTAAATT
Organism: Conger conger; assembly: GCF_963514075.1. Classification (NCBI taxonomy): domain Eukaryota; kingdom Metazoa; phylum Chordata; class Actinopteri; order Anguilliformes; family Congridae; genus Conger; species Conger conger. The sequence goes on from NC_083764.1 coordinate 26,408,212, forward strand.
ACCTCTCTAACCCCATAATCTAGCTTCGTAGTATACCCCTGTGAGTCGGGACCCCTGTTTAGGCAGAATGTGCGGAGGTAGCAGGTGGGAGGAGATTACCTATGGCAGGGGCATTGATGCACAGCTCTCTGGCCAGAAGGAGGAAGGTTCTGCCCAGGATGTAGACATTCACCTGCGGAGGGAAGGAGGGAGTGTGTGTTAGGGGGTGGAACCCAGGGCTGTTTTGGCCACTGGGATTTGGGTCCATGTCAAAAAACAAAAAGGGCACGTGGGATGGGCCCTAGTGTTTTGAGCTCCAAAATAAATTAAGGTTGTCTATTTCAGGATGAAGGTAGCACTTTCAAAGTCCCACTCACAAACTCAACTGCTGAGGGTGCTGTGCCCTTTCACTGACCCAGTGTCACCTCTGGTTAAGAGACTGGCCCGGTCACAGGGGTGTCATGCCCTGGCCAACCCACTGTGAGGGAGGAAATTGGGGTCATGACCCTTCGGTGCAGAAGCATTCTATTTGGCCAGTACTGGCAGAGGTAGGCAATACTGCAGCGATCCTCACATACCAGTAATGCACAGTGCCTAGCCCAACTGCTGTCCACCTTACACTGGCAACCCTGTACTGAACTGCAGTAACAGCAAGGCCCACCGCTAACCGGTAGCAAGCTACCCTCTTAATAATCACCCAACAAGAAACCAGGGCTCTAAATTTTTGCCAAGAAGCACATGTGCTCATAAATTACATTTTAGGGGCACGCTAATGCATTCCAATTAGTACATGTGCTCCTAAATTATTTTTCCAGTTAGCACACATCAGTTTTCATGAGCAAACGCTCCTAAATTGGAAGCACTGCAGAGCCCTGGAAAGCCTGCTGTGTGTATTGACTTTTGGCTACCCTGTCCTTGAGCATACCGTTATCACAATTTGGATTGTGATTGTGTGCCCACGTCTGCAGCGTGGTCTGTAAGAGAGCCTCGCAGCAGAACTAGGCCGGGTGCAGCCCCGTTTCCAGAGGGTTCATGGGAAATTTATGACCTTGGTAAAGTGTGGGTCCGAGAACCGTGTGTATGGGGGGGAGAGGGCATGCTCCAAGGACAGCTGGGGGTGCAAAATAAGATCCAAGCTCCACACCAGCTGTCTGACTGAGGTATTCCTTTGCTAAGTTATGCAGGATGAAACTGCAGACAACCGTAGAATTAATTTTGTGCCCTCATTGCTGTTCATCGCTTGCTGTAAAAGGCAAATTGGACTTTGTGGAACCAATGTATCATATTACAGGTGTAGTGTCCATTTTTATTTATTTATTGCATCTGATCTGAAACCAGGGACATAATATCACATTCAAATGGTGGGATATATATTGATATGAAAAGAATGCTGGAAAACAGTTCAAAGGCCTGGAGTCACTGTAACTGATCAGCTTACAGTGGAACTAAGCAAGTATTTTCTTAATGGACAAACTACGTAAGTTTAATTTCACACTGGTTGTGAACAACATTTAATGACAACATTCCACAATAGACCACACCTTTGGTATTAATTAAATAATTATCAAAAGAGAAGACAAGAAAAAAACTGCATACAAAATAACTGCATACCAGTGGTGAGGCTGCATGAACCAAATAGTGATTTTATTTTCTTTACTGGCATTTAGCAGACACTCTTATCTATAGCGATTTGCAATGCAAATTCAAATGCAGAGATCAAGTGCAGCAATTACCCTGAGGGAAAATATATTCCCAAGAGGCGGCAAGTGCACTCGTGTGACAATTTGTCAAGTGCCAACGACTCTACTGAACCTTAAAGTTACACAAACAAGCACAAAACTACTGTAATGAGCATTAAGCTCCATAAACCAAACAACAGCAAAGCATCAAAGGCCCTAAAATGGAGTTGCGCCTAATCGGATGTTTGGGCTAGGTAAAAAATCAAGAGGGTGGGGGTGATGGCTCAGAATTTCCCAATGCAGTATCTTAATTTAGGGAAATTTGAGACACTGTTAGCAAGCATAAAGCTAAAGACATCTTACCTGCAAGAGATCGCTCAGGTCCAGGAGCATATCTAATAGCTGGTTAAGGGGTAAACAGAAGATGAACTTGTGAGGCACAGACTATAGGCTCAATGGTATGCATCTGTTCCCATTTTAACCAAACTTGATATCCGCGTTCTGTGCATACGCCATTGACTATATGAGATTTAAGGTTGTGAGAACATGCAGGTAATAGGATTGATCTTTACATTACCAGCTAACACTCGCAAGTAGCTACTGCTAGTATGTGTAAAATTTAAATTTTAAATTTTTTTTAAAATGGGTTGAATGTTGTATATGACAAAATACATAAAATACTGTCATCCTGTTGTGTATTATTCACATACTGTAATATTTTTCTATATACATGTAATTTTATTATGTGATGCATATACTGTAGGGCTACCCAAACCTATTTGTGGAGATCTACCATTCATTTCAATTTGGCCCACATGATTCTACTCATTGGTAGCTCAGCATATCTTTGGCTGTTGATTGTGGTGTTATGGTTTGTTATGGTCAGAGTGAAAACCTACAGAATGGAAGTTATCCAGCAACAGGGTCGGCCAGCCCTGCTGTAAGGGGCTATGACATGTTTAAGAATGCATGGTGCATTTCTGATACACATAAAAATGTAGTATTTTTATATGATAATTCATGAGGATGGAGAAGGTTAGGATAAAGGAAATGATCACAAAATGATCACACAAAACCAACCCTTTATTTGCATCTTTTGCTATCAGCATCGAAAGCCGGGAAACAAAGACCTTGAGAAGTTTTGAACTGCAAATGTGCAAACGGAAGGAGAGGCATTTGTGTGTGTATGCATCCAAGGTCAAGGCTAATCAGTAGATAGTTCCTCCCTATTTAAATTGACCTGATGGTGAATCAAAAAAGCTAATAACAAGCTTACTGAGTGAAGCGTGGTTAGGGTTACCACACTAGGTGATTTATCCCCAAATGTTAGGGTTTTGAAAAAAATTTTTTTACAGTAAATGCAATGCAATGCAATACAGTAAAAATGGGAGTCAATGGTCAGTCATCTGGCTCCTAGGCCTTCTTTGTCCAACAACAGCCAATCAAAATCCTGACTATTCTGCCAGGACTACTACTACAGAACAATCTAGTCTCTTGGCCCCCTCCACTATTGCACACAGTCCATCAGTCACTGCCATGTCCAGAGGCACTCAACCATGTGCCACCATAAGGGGTTTACACCTCTTCATCACCACACCTCAAAATAACTGCCACCATTAAAGCGGAACGCATTAAACTGCAGACAATGGGTATTAAAAGTGACTGCAACAATGAGGGTATTAAGAAAAGCCTGTGAATCACTCATAAAGTCCTAAGCCTTTATTGTGGCAGACACATCAGCCGAGAGCCATGTGAGGTGACGCGGCAACTGCAACAGAAGACGATTCTGTCCCAGCTCTACCTGAGAGACGAGGGTTCTGGTACAATTATTTTGACTTTCCAGCTCAGAGAGGACCTTCACCCTGGGTGACTCAGCATGTATGGCATTAAAAACACCCCGGGAACCTGTGCGTTGTTTGGAGGCTCGCGGGTAATTTTATTAATAAAATTCATCGCCGCGTTTCCATCGCAGAGGTCACTATCGTCGAAGATGACTTGCGGTCGAAAACGTGGCCGTGAATTCCATTAAGAGGAATCGTTCTTTGTGTGCTAAAGCAGTGTGGGTGTCTCTTCTCCTCTGTGTATCTGCTTTTCTCCCCAGTGGTGGTGAAGCCTGATGGTTTGTAGGTACACTTTATCTGATTTGCAGCAGTTCTGTTTTTTTGCCTCTCGCAAACGTGTCGCCCCATTCACTGGGTTGACTTACCTGAGGATCTTGCAACAAGGTCAACCCTGGTGATTGCAGGGTTGCCCTGCTGAATAAAACAGCTCAAACTAAGTTTTGAAAAAGACATGGTTTTAGCCAGTGGATCAGTTCAGACCAGCTTCCCGTCTGACATGGTTTGACCAGCTCAAAGTTGGCATAGCTCAATTTTATAGAGGAGAGTTCCATTCTTTCTTGCATGACTACTCATGCAAGAAAGAATGGACATGGGAAATGTATTCAGGATTAAACATTTAAACAGTGGGTTTTTAATATACAGTTGGCTCCAGAATGCAATTGTAGCATAGTGGTTTAATGCACATGACCAGGACCCGCAAGGTTGATAGTTCAATCCCCGGTGTAGCCACAATAGGATCCACACAGCTGTTGGGCCGTTGATCAAGGACCTTAACCCTACATTGCTCCAGGGACATACCCTGCTTAGTCTAATCAACTGTAAGTTGACTTGGATAAAAGCATCAGCTAAATAAAATGGAATAAAAAAATTATTGACACCCCTGGTTTAGTGCATCCACCTCAGGCAAAATGTATTTTCCTTTAATACCTGACAAGGTTAAGGAACACATTTGGAGGGATTTTTCAGGGGTGCCAATAATTAAGGAACCTTGATTAAATCTATTTTTTATTCAATTAATGTTTGATTGGTTTTTCGTTGGTTCCACTGAAATGTTAATAAAGTACAGTATTTTTCACATGTTGACATTTTTTAGTTCATCTCAGTAATCAAATTGTTTAAGTATTTTTTGTGCATTGCCAGTTAGGGGTGCCAATAATTTTGGACCTCACTGCATTTCAGTACTGTGTGACAATGTTTACTGTGTACAACATAGCTCCCTCTGGTGTATAGGTCTGTGCTGGCTGCACTTGGGATGATCATATCTTATCGCCGTGGCAGCAGGTGAGCGGGGTGTAAGGATACGAGGCGTGCCCTCCGTCCGGCAGACCAGGTAAAGGCAGGCGGCGATCACGTGTGCCATCTTGCGGCCCCGCGTCAGGTGCTTGCTCACCGCCATCTTGAAGAAGTTGAAGGCTGTGTCCAGGCAGTGCTGGTTCAGCTGCAGCTGGTTGCCCAGATTATGGATCTGCCGTTTCCCTGGAGACAGGTACACACACGCACGCACATGCTGAGATGAGCAATTTCACACACTTAGGTGTTTCGAGGAATACGGAGAGAACGTCCGTCCTCTGACGGGGATTTACAATCTGAACGGACAGACAGCTGTGGCTTGACCATGTAAACCGGATCCATGAAGGCGTCACGCTCTCAGGCTCTATCTTGTAAATCATGCCATGTTGTTCACTGTCTACTTGCACCAATTTCTTCAGTGAAAGTTTTTTTAACAGTCAAAACAGTGAAAAGTACACACCCTACCCATAGGGAATACATTTGTCAAGTGTCCGAATATACATCAACACTTAAAAGTGATTTTTGCCACACTCATGCATTTTATCAAATATTCTAAAAGATACTGTAAGATAGAGGTCTATAAAACATTCCATAACGCATAAGTAAGCTTCACACTTATAACACTCAGATGTCATTTTGACAGCGACTGCTGCTAGGATTCATCAGTCAGTGCAGTCAGTCTGTTTTCTCTAGCAGAAAGCTGTCCTGGTTGCATAACACACTTACAAGTACATACAAATACATATTTTATGTGTAAAAATAAAACATCTGTATTAATGGTGGCAGTATAATATAATGGAACTGTTGTTTTAACTCAAGATGTAGATACAAATCTGAAGTAAGCCACTGCCATTGCATTCCTCTGCACTTAAACCTGAATTGTTTAAGTGTGTCTTGCTCTGGAAATGTTATTTTTATATACAGTATTTACCTCTATTTAACCATAGAGGTCAACTGAAAAGTTAATTTTTCACCTGCAGTGACAACATGCAAATGAAGGACTTGCAAGCATTTTAAGTGATCAACATGTCATACTATAAATATAAAGTATAAATAGTCTGGCTTTTAACAATACTGAAAGTGCCCCCCAGAAAAAGCTCTTAGAAGGGTAATCTCTCAGGTTTGCAACCGTAAGCATGGCCTGTGCTGCTTAATCTTGTCATGATTTCTGGGGGATTATGCAGTCTGCTCGGATTCCCAGGTTACATAACTGGTTGCCGGTAGGGGGATCCCAGAGAGGAAAGCCGAAGGGTCCCTCAGCACTGGAGGGCAATATCCTCCAGTGATGCTTTACTCAGGGTGAACCAGTACAATCCCAGACAGGAATCCGGGGCATCAACGGGCAGGGACATCACTCTGCAACTCTGTGCTTGATTAGCTTGTCTAGTGATAGTGCTGTAGAAGACTCTTTGGCTTGGGAGGGATGTCCCAGTCCAGTGATAGGGACACAGTGCTGCAGGAGACTCTTGGATCATTGAGTTAATCACTTGGTGTGGATCATGGGGCCCTTGCCTATGTCTGGATTTAGGCATACCGTGTAGTCCTGACAAATTTCCCTATCTATAATCAACTTCACCTCTTTAGCTGGATGAGGCACCTGACAACCCGTATGTCTACGTTTTTTATAAGGTCTATGTATGGTCTGGTTCAAGTGCTTTTAATCTGTTCAAAATTATATTTGTCACAATGAGGGCAAGCACCCAGACAAATGCAACAACCTCTACGGAAATGACAGCAATAAAAAAGGCTTATTGCCATCAATAAGTTGAAATCTTCTTGCTTCAACAATGCAATAGTACCCGTGTTCCTTCCAGAGCCAGGGACTCCGTATGCATGATATTCACGAGATAGTCATACAAAATACTAATCAGAGACTCATGCACACCAACAGCAGACTCTGGGAGATTGTTGCTTCTATTCCCAGCCCATATTCTACTCATTAACTATTCAGTGGCCCTGAGGTGACTAGGGTCATGCCCTGCCTGGATACTTAACACTGACTAGCTGGAGGGTGGGGAGTGAATTGTGGGGGAGAGGGGGTGGAGTGTACTGCTTGCAAACAGGTGCTTCAGTAGAAACTGGAGAGCACTCCAAGCAGGGCTGCAGGGTCCTACTGTTATTCGGTATTACTCTGAACTTGGGCTAACTGACCAATTCAAGACATTGTTTACTTTTTATTAGACATTTGGGCAAATCCTTTGGCTCATCAGGACCAGCGTCAAAAGCCTCTGTCCGTGTCCCAACTGGACACACTCAACCTCCGTTATTAAACAAAACCAGCATGGATAATCAGCCATTTTCCAGCCTTCATCAAGGTTCTTAAAATATTATTTTCATGGCCTATTCATATATTTTATACTAGTATTCATAATTTTATACTATAATAGTACAAATAGTCTATAGATTCCAAGGATCTTATTTGTAGTTCAGCAACATTATAAGCAAAGTTTTTTGGAAATATTTGTTGTGGATCTCTGTGGACTGGGTAGTGGGAAGCTAGTTCTCAAAACCAGCCAATAATTTGGGTTGTGCTGTCCGACACAGTGGTCCAACAGGTCCCAACAGGGCTTAGCAATCTGCAGCTGGCTTCTCTTTGCAGTGAGGGGGGTTGTGGGTAATTGCTGGGCCTTTTTCCGAGCACTAGTCCTTGTCCCCAGCACTCCGAAGATGCCAAAATCACCACAGGGTGTCAGCCCAAGAAGCCATTTCTTATTAGGCCAATTCAAGGCTCAGCACATGTACACACAGAGACTGGAATGCAATTTACAGAATTTATCCTGTACCTGCTTGGAAATATTATAATGTTATTGTTTATTTGCTCCCTATGCTTGGCAACACATATCTTATATTTCACATTTGTTCTACTCCATAATGCTCAATATTTAGGGAAGCAATTATTTGCCTGAAATATGAGGTATAAAATGGGGTAATGGATTAAATATACACCCACTGAGCACTTTATTAAGTAGACCTGTACACCAGCTTGTTAATGCAAATACTTAATCAGCCAATCATGTGGCAACAACTAAAAGCATAAATGCGTGCAAACATGGTCAAGATGTTCAGCTGTTTTTCAGACCAAATGGGGAAGAAATGTGATTTAAGTGACTTTGACCGTGGAATGATTGTTGGTGCCAGGCAGGGTGGTTTGAAAATCTCAGAAACTGCTGATGTTCTGGGATTGTCATACACAAAAGTCTCTAGACAGAATGAGGCGAAAAACAAAAAAAACATCCAGTGAGCAGCAGTTCTGTGGGCAAAAACGACTTGTTAATGAGAAAGGTCAGTGTATGACGGCCAGACTGGTCAAAGTGGACAGGAGGGTGGTGGTAATGCAAATAACCACACATTACAACAGTGGCATGCAGAAGACCACACAGTGCATCAAACACCATAAACAACTTTGAGAAAAGCAAGAAGTGTATGGCAAAACATTTTTTTATTTACATTTATATGAACAGTATCTCCTTCAAGGAAACAAAACAACTAAACTGAATCTCCACAATGCTTTGGTGCTTGCTTTGACTGTGAGGGATGCATATGCATAATACAGGAGAAGGTGAGAGGTCAGAGATGAGAGTGGGAGAGGTAGAGAATGACCTCAAGGCTTGGGCCCACAATCATAAAGCCTCTCAAAGTAGAAGAGCTGATCTAGGACCAGATCCCAAGCAGAGGGAGTTTGAGATATTGCCCTCTGGCAGCCATTTTAGAGTGCTTGTCAGGATGACTAAGATCCAAGGTCTCTTTAGTCTCTTTGGCAATTGACAGGCTCTATATGAAATAGCTGATCATGGCCACTCTCTCTGCCCCTTCTGCACTGATGCTGCTCTTTGCACCTTCAGAAATGAACTGTTTTTACCTCACTTCTGACAATATCTATAATGTTTTCTTATTTATAGTGTTTATTGTCTTATTATTTCATTGCCTTATATTTTATGGGTTGTCAATTTCATGTAGTTGTGCAAGCAGCTGCAAACCAAATTTCCCCTTGTGGGACAATGAAGTTTGAATGGTTGATTTCCCCCATCTACATCCATTATGAGCAAAACACTAGTGAAACTGATCCCAGATCAGCACTTCTATTCCCGAAACACTGTGAAGTCCTAGGCCTGTATAAATAAACCATCTCAGAGTAGAAGTGATGATCTAGGATCAGGTTTAATATTTGATATCCAGAGCTTGTCCACTGTGAGCTCCAAAGAAAAACTGATTCTAGATCAGCACTCTGATCAGGACTGATGCGGTTGGGTCGCTGGGTGTCAGTGGGGAGTGCTCACCGTTCTGTAGTGTCTGGGCCCGGGACTCCTTTCCCAGGCTGGTGTGAAACCCGCTTCCCAAGGCTGGGGCCTTCCCTGTGCCTGTAGATGTAGGGCGTTGAAGTGGTCATGTACAATGCAATGCATCGCTGGATGTCACATCAGATCACAGTATTACTTCATGGCATAACCCATCACGATGCATTACATTAAAAAAGTAGCACAATACCTCAAATGCCAATAACATAATGTCATTTAATTATATTTGATATTTACCATTGAAATGAAATGAAATGAAATGAAATACTTCAATTAAATTAAATTAAATTAAATATATTTCAATTTTATTTAACTGGCCCAAAGACGTTTTACATAGTGACGGAAGGGAAGAAAAATGGGATTCAGGCAGAGAACCTTGCTCAAGGATTTCCGATCAAACAGCTATCAAACCCATAACCTTCGGGTAGCAAGTCAAGGTCCCCAGCTACAACATTTTGTCCTGCCATCGCACACAGCCCAACTGTCTGTCTACAGCTATGACAGTGTAGGTTTCCCCACCCCAATGAAAATAACAGCCAATGGGAATAAACAAAAAGAAAGATTGAGGTGGGGGGTGGCCCACAAGAATCTATGATAACCACAACAGATACATAAAATGATTTCTATGCTTATGGTCTGCTTAAGAGAAAGCATTTTTATGCCCCGCGTATTAAAATGTATCCTGGCCTTGGCATATACAGTACTGTGCAGAAGTCTTAGGCACCCTAGACTTTATTATATACAGTACTGTGCAGAAGTCTTAGGCACCTGAGACTTTATTATATACAGTACTCTGCAGAAGTCTTAGGCACCTGAGACTTTATTATATACAGTACTGTGCAGAAGTCTTAGGCACCTCAGACTTTATTATATACAGTACTGTGCAGAAGTCTTAGGCACCCTAGACTTTATTGTATATATGTTTTTTTGTGTGCATTAGTATAAAAGAACACATTTGAGATCTCCAAATATTCATTTTCCAAAAGATTTAATTTTACAGAGACATTTTTGTATTTAATTTAAAAAAGTAACATATTACTGTACTACTACTGGAATTGACTACTGTTTACATAAAAACTTGATCACGGCTGTCTGAGATCAGAAGCAAGGAGCCAACAGTCTACAGAAGAACTGTGGCAAGTTGTCCAAGATGCTTGGAACAACCTCCCTGCTGATTGCCTTATAGAACTGCAGGACAGCGTTGGCTATCTCAGAGAAGTGATAGTTTTAACTAAGGGTGGTCACAAAAAATATTTGATTCAGTTTTTAACTAGTCTGCCAAATTACTAGTAATGTAAAATGTATAGTACGTTTATTTAGGACCTTTCATTGAATTATTTTTGAAAAGAATCTTATCTGTACAGAATGCTATACAAATGCCTCAGACTTTTGCACAGTACTGTATTCAAATATTGAATTAAAATGTTTTTTGACCATCAGAAGTAGGTCCCAACTCTATTAACCACTGATAAATGTATTATTAAAACTCAAGAATTACACAGGGAATTTGCACCATCTGCCGATTTAAAAGATGAACCACAATTCAAGACCCTACAATTCCTGTTTAGTGGGAATTCACTTAAATTTTGAGATTTGACAACCCTCTGCTGGTCAAGCAAAAACACTGCAACTCTCAAGAATTTGCGTGAGACCTTTGATTACCCCCAGTCAGATCAACTAATGAAGCCACCCGGTGAGCTTGAACTGGAACACATCAAATACCTGGAGAGCCACGTGTAGGAATTATTAACTCAAGTAGTTGAATAGAGTTTACACACATCAACTGTTTTTTTGGGTCTGACTTTATTTGTGATTATAATGTGAAATGTCCATGGGTCAGAAAGTAAGTGCTGCAATGTGTTTCTTCCACCCATTAACTCAGACAGCTGATTTCACCAATTAGTTCTACCTCGTGGCTGAAAAATTGTGCTAATTAGCAAATCCAGGTGAGTGGAACAAAACAATGGGGAGGACTTCTAAATTTTCCACCTCTGCCAACCTGTGAAACCACAGATCTAATCCAGGGATCGTGCCCTCAAATTCAAATCCAGCACTGGTTTTCTTTTCTCCTGGGTAATTGACAATTAGTGCTACTGGCCAGACATACAAAACCTACAGGATGGTAGCGTTCCAGGAACAGGGTTGGGCAGCCCGCCCTAAGGCATATATCAGTGGTGTCCAATCTTATCCAAAAAGGGCTGGTGTGGGTGCAGGTCTCTGTTTTAGCCCAGCACTAGAACGCCTGATTCAATTAATTAACTAATTATGGTCTTCAATCACAGGTGTAGCCATTTAGCAGTCCACTACAGAAAACAATACTTATTTTCAACCAATTAGCCCCAATTATCTTGGTAAAGAAGTAGCTTTAGAAATGCATTTTCAGACTTCTGGGCCCTGGCAAAAAGTAGTAATTAGCACTGAGAATAATAAAGGATATAATTTGTTATCCACTTATCTGCTAAAATCAATCAATCAATGAGGAACAGGGATCAGATTCACAGTTCAAATAACTTATTGCAAACTGAAATCAAACTAAATATTCCATGTTGTGCAGGTTAATGTTTGACGAAGTCATTGAGCACTAAGTGATTAAAGCTTCTCTGTCAACAGTTTCCATGGTTTTCTGTCAATCCCAATTAGTACACGGTGATTTGATAAATGTTCTAGCCAATAACGACAGTAGTTTTTATAAAACCAGGTGAATCCCATCTTGTTGCACATAATTTGCTAGTTTGTTGTTTGCTAGCTCTGTTCAGCTAGTGGATGCTGTAGTAGAATGTTGCTCAATTTAAGTCATTGTTTGGGGTGAGTTAAACATTTAAAATGGTTTAAATCTCATGGGTGCACTGGAAGTCCACTGAACCTTCAAGTGTTCATTTCTCTTTTGTCCTGCAGAGTTATATTGCTTAGCTTACTAGTGGATTATGCTGATGCTCAAAGAGGTATGTGTTGAAGTTCTTGGTGATTCATCTCATGTAAGCCTTTATTTGGCTGTAAGTACATACTGCTCATTAAGTTTCAAGTTTGAATTTATTCTTTTTTTAATACTGCATTTCATGTATAATGTGGAAATTAAGCTATGTGCACCTTTTTAAATAAAGGGCATGAAAACATTAGTCATTTATGTTGACGGTCAGCCAACAGCACAGATTCCTATATCAAGGAAACTGGAGCATTATAGACCTGGCCTCATTCCGTTCCCCATTCCACCTTTTCTGTTCAGAAGCCATTGAGTCAGAGTGTCGGGATCGATATTTCCTGATTTCTGTCGACGAGGCGATTGCGAGCCTATCACTCCGTATTGAGGCTATAGGTGAGCTTTTCCAGTCATTGTGGCACTGGCCCAGCCTTTACTAATCCTCCGATTGTGGATCAATGAAAACCTGACCTTTTCCATTTAGGGTTATAGGTTTTTATTTATTCCTATTGCAGATTCATCTGACTCAACCATTTTTATACTGTATTTAATTATACTTGAGGTTCTGAAACCCTGGTCCTGGATAGTCGCAGGGTCTGTGTGGTTTTGTTTTTACATGCATTTCAATAACTGCACTGAATAAACTACGAAATGCTCTTAACTTCAGTTAATGTTAGAGGGTTCTGGGCTTCTCTGTGTAGCCATCAATTCAACTTTGTAATTCTGCTTTGTGATACTGCCCCTAGGGAAGGTCAACCCTTAAGTGGTCAATTTGGAGTAACCAAGAATGACCAGACCCTGTGGGACTAGGGTTGCAGACCCCTCTTTTAGAAACCGTTTAGAGTCTCAATGTGTATGGGCTGTCATTTTCAGCAAAATTCTTTACATTATGCAATACTTTGGCTGCAAAATGACTTGCTTGTTAGGGACCAAAAAAGAATTGAGGGACACCAGCTGGTCATTCATTAAAATCCTATGTGCGATGGTGTTTCTTTATACTTGGACTATAGGTTTAATGCTGTGCCTACACTACTTTTGCTAGCTTCAGATCATTAATTCCTTCAAGGTAAACTAGCAGCTAGACAGGTTGTCAAATGGCTGTGATACTGAACCATTTTATTGGTGTTTGCATGCTTACATTTACTGTACATCAGTGCATGCATCAGTGTGAACATGCCACATGTCATGTGGGGCGGCTTGTAGCGTAGTGGTTAAGGTACATGACTGGGAGCCACAACGTCAGTGGTTTGAATCCCGGTCGAGCCACAATAAAATGATCCGCACAGCCGTTGGGCCCTTGAGCAAGGCCCTTAACCCCACATTGCTCCCCGGGCGCTGCACTGTGGCTGCCCACTGCTCCTAAGTAACTAGCCCATGGGTTTCAATAAAGTGCATCTTATCTATCTTATGTCGAACCCTTGTGTCCCCAGATGCTACTGGTGTATATCCACTTGATGAGAGGAATGCAGCAATGTGTGGTTACACTCGCAGTGGATTCAGCATGGATGGATACATTGTGCTCCAAGCCTCTTACCACTCCTGCTACACAGAAAACCAGGTACTGTGTGGTCACCTTAGAGGCTCGAGTGGGTAAAACCTGAGCTAGTCTTGGTGAGCCACTAACCCTCTCCTCTCCAGAACGACCAACTGTTTAGATTCGAGTTCAATGTAATCGTTACTGACCACCTGGGCAGAGAGGCCATCCACCACGTGGCAAAAACCTGCTCCCTCACGCTGCCCTGGTTGGACAGGGAGGTAACTTGTCAGGAGAACTACATGGAGGTACTGTGGGTGTGCTTGCTGATTGGGGTGAGGAAGGTTTGTGTACTGCTGTGGTACGCCCTTCCAAATTGTGAAGGATGGTGAAAGGAAGGGTCTAAAGCAGTGTCATTCATTGTCATTCATTGATTGGCTTGAGAACACCTTGTTCTCAAGGCATTCATTGGATGTGGAGGAAAGAACTAGATCAGGAGTGCACAAGGGCCAATCTGTGTCAGCGCCAACTTCAGCTCTTAAAGATATGATTGAACTAAGGAAAACATTATCTGATGCTTGTATAAGCTAAAGTCACAGACCTAAGTGTGTGCTAAAGATTTTACTGTGCTCAAGTACAGGAGTGAACCAGCATAGTTTAAAGAGCTGCCTGAAAATTAAGGTAATTAATTGGAACAAAAACCAGCACACCAACTGACCCTCCAGGCTGACGTTGTGCACCTATAGCCGATGCTGTGGCTCTCCAGGACTGGAGTCACCACCCCTGGCATAAAGCTTTCATTTGGGCCCTCCATATCAGGAAGACCTGTGAGTGAGGAAGTATGTTTCCTGTGTACGTGCTCAGTCACTGGGCTCGTAGTGTGGAGGGTTACATTATAGTTATGTGATCCTAGAGCCCACTAACTGACTGAGCAAATTTGCAAGCTCAGGATGACCAGTGGATTTCTTATTTAATAATATTAATCGCAATGTGAATTGCGGTTTCTAATGGCTATAAAAAAGGACTGGATTACCTAAACATAAAATCTTTGCAAACTAGTCATACCTAGCAGTATGTTGGAGTAAATGCATCTCTATGCTCACTGGCTCTGTCCTGTGTCCTAGGTAACTGTGGGAAGAGACTGCACGACCATTGACCAAACATGGGACTCTGCTGTAAGTCACCAGCCAACTTCACCATTTTCCCCCATTTAATGACAGGAGAAGCCAGGTTTTAGATCTTTGGAACCTATTCAAAAAGTTTCATACTGATACAGGGTTCCCAATAGTCCTGAAATGTAGTTTTCCATGAAAAATGCCTAGAAAATGAATTGACAATGTCCTGGAAATGGTTGGCTATTAAAGCATTTTAGAACAGATTGTATATTTCCATCTCTTCATAGATTTAATTTGTTGGCTGCTGAGATGACATACCAGCACGAAGTTTTGATGGGTTATGGTACTTGTAAATTGTCCTAAACTTAGTTGGTAGCAAAGGGCATGTGCAAGGCTCCCAATACTTAGTGTTTGCTTTTGGAATGACTTCCTCTTTGTCCTGAGTGCCCACAATATTACACCCATTCATTATTAAGCAGGCCAGTGTGAGGCAGCTCAGACAGCTATGCTTTAGTTACTGTAGGTACTAGGGTTGGGGTTGGAGGGACTAGGTGTTTGAATCCTTGAGTTTGGGAATCCATTTTAAATTGTTTTAAACAGGAGTGTCAATCTTATTCAAGAAGGGCTGGTGTGATGCAGGCTTATTGCTCAATACCTCATGACTAATGGTGGTCTTCAATTAATTAGTTGAATGAAGGTGGGCTAAAACAAAAGGCTGTACCCACATTGGTTCTTCTAAAATAAGTTTGGGGATGCCTGCTTATGTTCCAATACAAACTGCTCCAGAAGAAAGTGAAGTTTCTGAGGGAGGGGTGGAATTGGAAAGACTGTTTGAATATTTGGGGAAGCTGTTATTTTGCTCAGATCCATGAATGTTCTATTTCCCTCTAGGCTGAAGCATCTATGATCTCTGAGTGGTGGGTAATACTTGTGGAGGATGGACAGGAAGTGACCATGTCTGTTGGTGATGCCCGTGCAATCGGATATTGGGTTGGCACTACTGTGGACCGGATTGTGTTCCGCACGTCCTATTTCCTGCCTCACGTTAAACTTGTGGAGGAAAGTACAGCTTTATGCTTCATAAATTGTATTAATATAATAATGCAAACATCAGTTCACATGAGATGCTTTTATCAGAATCCTAATGCTTGAGTCCAATGAAAGCATGATTTTAATATCTAAAGCAGTGTGGCCACAATGTAACACTACCTGAACATAATCTCATGAGTCTCAATCATTTTTTCTATTTGTGCAGCTCATTCTGATTTATTAAATCACATATTAACAGGGACTTACAAGAGTATTTACAACTTCAGCGATGTCCACAGACAATAGTTTTGGCAATACAATTCAAAGAATGTGTTCTAGGTACCATGCATGAGCAACTTGTATTACCTTCTCCAACATGATTACTTCCATCTCAGTTTATGGGTTTCACAAATCTTATTTTCTGAACATTAATAGTTTTGTCAAACTACGAACTGCCAGATTATGACTTGGTGTCCCTTTCAGGTTGATGGCATACCAGCAGTGGAGATCCATGCAACGGTGTTCTTCAGACAGAAATGGAGGGTTAAAATGATGGATTTAGCTGCGGTCTGCACATTCAGTAAGTGCTCTTTCTGCAGTTTGGCCATTTCAAATGCCCCTGAAACTGGCTGTTCCAGACTTGCCATCAACATCAGGACTGAAGCAGGGAGAAGTGTCACTTTTTGTTTTTTTTTCTTTTTTAAATATTGAAACATTCCAAGAATGTACCTTGTATGCCCAAATTCAAAGCAAAGTGCTAATCATCAAAAGTACGTGTTTGCCTAATGCAGCCTGTTAATTTATATTTTACGGTTTATTTTATGCATTGTACCGGAGTCTTGTTTTACATGCCTGTGTTCATATTACTGTATTTACATTTATTTACAATTGTTAGACTTGGAGAGGGACCATGTTCAGAAATGGCAGGTAGCTAGCTAGCTCAGTTCCCAGGTAGGGGTATTGACAACTCCACTACCCATGGTATGCATCTGCTGCATTGATAAGTACTCTGTTGTAGTAATGCCTACAATGCTGTCTAAGAATTCAGGCCACTGAATTGGAGCACTGGCTTTGCAGATCCCAGTGGTTTTGATGCAGAGACATGGAGGGTATACTGGGAGATTCCAACAGTCATGGCACCACTGGTGTACAATCGCTCAGAGTTTGCGAGCAAGCAGGTTGGCATGGGTGTAGAGGGCCAGCTTCTGAATGAGAACACGTGGAGAGCAAGGGGCTACTTGATGGACTTCAGTGGGCCAATGACTCATTTGAGTGTCCCCTTTGGAGCAGAGGGAGGGTACAGAAGGGTAAGACTGTCTAATACTCAAGATTCCGGTAACTTGTCCTGAGCTAGGAGTGGTCAGCCTTGGTTGTAGAGCTGTAAATCAATTGCTTTTGCCTGAATTTAAATTTGGTGACCAATTTCAACTCGAGACCCCTGGTGAGGCGAGTGTTTAATCGGAAGTCAATCAAGTGCTGAATAACGAAAGCCAGCAGAATTGCTGCTCTCCAGGATCAGGGTTGGCCACCTCGGCCCTAGCTCATTTGTTTAGTACACTATACATGTCAATGTTGGTAAATATTAAAATGGCCCTGAAATCAAAATTCCAGCCATTTAAAAAAATAAAATAAAATGATAAAATAAATCTGAAGCCACTGAACATTTAAGCAAGGGATTTGTCTTTTCACCAGAGCCTTGTCCTTAACAACACCTATTGTGAGTTCTACATTGTCTACCTCTATTATGAGCACCTGTTCATGGACGGTGTTCTTGAAACCAGGCATCGCATGCCACGGACCTGTTCAAGTCCCCAACTCCCCCAATATCCTTTCACAATTGACCGTAAGTATCCTTAAAATCTGGTTCCAAGTGCAAACTATGAATTCATACAAAGCCTAAATGTATTCCTGTGATGACAACCCATCAAGCCACCAAGTTAACGATCTACAAAAATCTCAATTGGCGCTGATGAGCCTTGATATACTTAAATGTCTATGATCATTCATCCCTGCATATATGCTGACTCCAAACCATATTTTAATACAGAAACTGTCCTTGAAGAATTTATATTCACTGTGTACCTGGGTGATTTCCCTTTGGATGTGGAACTGGTTGCAGTGGGGCTCAATGGAGATGCATTCTCTGTATCTGAAGCTTTTCAAAGTGGTTACAAAATCTCCAAAATCCCTCACCCTAATGGAACCCATGCCTATATTCTCAAGGTCCCTTTTGAAGACCGCATTGTGCCGAGGGTGGTATGTATTTACTTGAATGAGACTGTTTTGAAGAACCAATTTAAAATGTGAAGCATTGGTTTGCACAATTATGATCTGATTCCATTTTCAATAGTATGTGGGAGAAGGACAGCTGCAGTACTCTTTGGACATAAATTACACACTGAACATCATGCCCCAACAAGACCCTTACTATCACCTTGCTTCTGTTGTGGCGTTGCTTGAGGATGCCTGTAAGATTCCTCTGTTCTTATTCTGGGCACAGTTGTGACATCTACTTTAATTCAACTGGAACACTATTTACTTCTCAATTGTCATCTCCAGTTCCACCAGAATTCCAAGCAGTTTGCACAGAAAGGAGCATAATCTTCAAGATGGCTCACCAAAAGCTGGGGCATATGTGGCAGATAACAATCGGGGATTACCCACTGACACCACAGTTGGCGGCAAGGCGTGGCTACATCATGCATAACGACAGCCAGAGCTTGACCCTAGAGGTGCCGGTCTTCACAATTGGCCATATATATGAGGCAAGTGAAGCTGTCTTTAGCAAATTGTTAGGAACTTTATGCAGAGGGCTTCAAACTCCAAGCCAAAGACGTACTGAGTAAATGGTTTCTTTACCCACCACTTTTTGCTTGATGCAATTTAAAAGGCTCAAAATACTTGTGAGCCATTACTGTAGTTTGATGTGTAAGGGTAAAATGTTTTTGCATTTTGTAATCCACGAGTGTGCCCTCTGACCCAAAATTCCTATGGAGAGGAATGATATTCCCTCTGTCAATTGGTTTGCACTGGAGTGCACTTGCCTAATTATACCAGCACTAAATCTTCCTTTTCTGTCTAGGAGATTACCCTGAACCACTTCTTTAGCACTTTTGAAGTTCTCTCAAGGGATGCCAAGACGCTGGACATCCATAAGTCGACTGCAAAGCGCTGCCTCTTCAACACAGATGAACTCATAGGTAATGTTTAGAGCTCATAAGACTTCCTGTTGACTGATGTAATTGGCAGTCACTAGTCTCAAAGCTTTAAGTGACCATCCTATTCTGGTACATTCACCTTAATTCCTCCTCTATATATCCCTTGTGAAGCATCAAATCATGTGGACTAAAGTAAATGTGTTCTGCCTAGTTGGGATAGAACGCACCAAATTTTATTTAAAAAGAAATGCTGTATACATTGTATTTGTTAGCAGTTAGGATTGAGTGTTCATCTGAAGATTAAGATTTTAATGTTGACATTTAAGTGTACGTTTACTCCTTTGAGTTGTAGTAGTTGACATTAGTCATTGTTTACCAGTGGAAATTGTCAACCATGACTTCTGATCTTATACATTTTTAGTTCTGCATTGTATTTGTGGTGCAGGGTGGTCGACAGAACTAAAAGCAGAAGAAAATGACAGGATATAGTGTGATGTCTAAATGTACATAGGCTTTTTTAAAGTGGATTTATAATAAAAATGTATAATTAAATTAATTGGTCATTAACCTAGTTCACTGTATTAAAGGAGTGGTCCAACTTTTTGGGAAAAGCATTATCATATTTGGACAATAGGATTACCAATCTTGTCCCTGTGCATCCAGTACAATAATGAGACCACCTACAGGGTGCATGCCAACTGTGCTACATTAGCTCCAAGTTACGTGATGAAAATGCAAGCTGAGGTTTGGGTTGCCAGGCATTAATGTCACTGACTAAAGTTGTGCCCCCAGTGCCACTCCCACAGCAGCCAGTACTACATATCAGGCAACCCACCATGCTTCAAGCAGCACTACAGAGCCAATCACTGCATCCAGTGGATGGATACATGGCCATTTGTGAATTATAATTTGGAATTTAGTTGCCTTGAACTAAGGTCATCTGTACTATATTTGTTACAAAGATGCAAGTGTAAGAACCTGCTGGAAGGGGTGTTGGTAAAGCTGGACTATTCTGTAAATATAGGACTTATACTGGCTTTCTTAGCCATAACTTGTTTCTTGACTGAGGATGCCATCCAACTTCAGTAAATGTCAGTGCTTGTTCTTGAGATTTTGGGTGTGGTCAAATTATATTGCATTTCGTACAAAATGATGTGCATCTGGATGTAGTCCTGTGAACCAGGAGAATATTGTTGCGGTCCTGTTTCAAATTTGGAGGTTGCTGGTATTTGTGTGGTTAATCTAACTACAATGACACCTTGAGGATAGAAACGCATGCTGAGGCATTGTTTCCATGGGTCCGAGCGATGTTCTGCACAACATGTTCATAGTTTACGAACTGGCATCAAAGACATGCGTGTTCTTGTAATTCCAGTGTGCTCTACTGATGGAGTGATGACGGTTGTGGCCAGACTTACTGCAGCTATTCCACCTGTGAAGCCAAGCAGAACCACTCTTCTGGACAAGAACTGCAAGCCTTGGGAGACTGACATCACCAGAGTTC
The DNA here is from genome assembly GCF_963514075.1 of Conger conger. Taxonomy (NCBI): domain Eukaryota; kingdom Metazoa; phylum Chordata; class Actinopteri; order Anguilliformes; family Congridae; genus Conger; species Conger conger. The sequence goes on from NC_083764.1 coordinate 26,428,493, forward strand.
TCTTTGCATTTGGTCTGAATGCATGTGGCACCAGATTCCTGGTATGTTTGAATGGTGCTCAATGTAGCATTGTATTGTTTTTCCAATGTGTTGCTGCATGGCATGTTTACAGAAACCTTTGCAACTCCAATTACGTTGCAATCAGCTCAGTTGAATGAAGATGAGAGCTCCTGTAGGTCTGGAAATTGTGCGCTTCACCACTATTTAAAGGCGCATAATGGAATAAACCTTGTAGCCAGAATAAATCCAAGAAGCTCAGCACCGACAACATTCGGTTAGTTGGCTAGCTAGCCAATCAGAACAGCGGTTTGTTGACATTAATGAGCCTTAGACACGGTCACTAAAGGCCTGGTAAAGATCATTTTTGGTACCTAACCATGCAAACGTCGCCTTATGGATATCAGGACCAAAAATAAAACGATGCAAAATAGAGGACCTTTAAACATTCAACCATTTTATAAACAAATTTCCTCAAAAGGTTAAGGTAATGCACAACTTTTATAATCCTTTAGGTGGCATTTAAAGTACAATTCAATCATGTCAACAGGAAAATTGAAGATGGCAAACCCCTTAAGTATCACCCCTTTTCTGAATACAAGCTTGAAAATAATAAAACCGTTAGCCTACTGTTAAACCCTTGATTACATGCACAATCCTGGTCCCTTCTGAAAGATAGCCTTTCTCAAATATGGGCCAGCATGATTTAAGGGGTTAATAAACTCCAAATAAATGGAAAGCAACCCATTAATATGCATAAATGGTTTGCTTCTGGCAGGGTGAGGAAGTGTTTTCTAAACTATCTGGCTTACTTTCAGATTGATGATCACTATATGGTCTATGAAAATGAGATCATTTCTCACCTTGAGTTTGAACCAGAGGGGGCTCCCAAGATCACCAGGGACTCACAATTCAGGTAGTGAATAACCTGATCCACCCTGAATACGTTTTAAATTGCCTTATGTGAGTGAATGCTGGCATTATTCCATGTCTAACTATCTCCTTCCAGCAGTGAGGATTTAAAAAATAAATAAAATAAAATAAAGCGCGCGTGCGTTTCCTCTGGGGTACTCCAGTTTCTCTGGTTTCCTCCCACAGTCCAAAGACAAGCAGGCTGGGCTGATTGGAGAGTCTAAATTGCCTGTGGGTGTGAGTGAATGGTGTGTGTGCTCTAATGTACTGTCCAGGGTGTACTCCTGCCTTTTGCCCAATGTATACTGGGACCCTCTTCAGGATGTGGGTTAAGATAATGGATGGATTACATGCTGATCAGTGCATTCCTCTTCCATAGGCTCACGGTGCAGTGCTTCTATGAAGTCAATTCGACCAACAGACTGTTTGTGGATAAGATCAAGTCTGAGACCCCTGGCTTTGGTACAATTAAAGTGGAGGGGAGTTCACCCAAAGAATGTAAGATCGAAACCAGAGAGAATGGAGGACTTCTTTACTGTAATGTAAGTCAAGCACTTTTGTGTTCTCTTGTAGATGGAAAGGTGCTTGGATCCACCGAGGGCAGCAGTGTCACCTACCCTGTCACTAGTGGCTCCAGAACTCCCCATACAGGAACCACCCAGCATGCAGCAATCGGCATCCATTCAACCTCAACCTCTAGACCCTATCGCACTGATCAGAACAGAAGGCATCCAAATAGGTATTCTGCTTCTCAAGTTCACATTGGCAATGTGATTCCTGTTACCCATGAAGGAAGCATCACCTAATTATGTCCAACCAGCCCTCAGTAGCTATGGAGCTGTCAGCATTCAAAATGTCCCTGCTCCCCATGTTATTGCTGAGGGCAGCAGTGTCACCCACCCCATCTCCAGTGGCTCCAGAACACGCCATACAGGAACCACCCAACATGAATCTAGCAGCATCCCCTTAACCTCTAGTTCTTATAGCAGTGATCAGAGCAGAAGGCATCCAAACAGGCATTCCACTTCCGGAGTTCAATTTATCAATGTGGTTCCCAGTACCCAAGAAGGAAGCCTCACTCAAGAAGCACCTGATCCAAATGGGTATTCTGCTTCCCAAGCTCATTCCAGTAATGTTGTTTCCAGCAGCCAATCAACATCTAACAGCATCCATCCAACCCTTGGTAATTATGGAGCTGCTGATGTTCAAAATGTTCCTGGTCAATATGGCATTAGTGAGGGCAGCATTATTCCACATGTATCCAGTGGCTCTACAATATCCCATTCAGGAACCACCCAACCAAAACCCAGCAGCATCTATTCAACTTCAACCTCTAGACCCTATCGCAGTGATCAGAACCGAAGGCATCCAAACGGGTATTCCGCTTCTGGAGTTCAATTTGCCAATGTGGTTCCCAGTACCCATAACAATGGCCACAATGGACATGTCCCTATTTCTGGCTCTGTCCCTGTTCCTACCACATATGTAAGTGCAAGTCCCCTCAGCAGCGAAGAACAGGAAGGCACATACTATTCCAGTGGTGTGAAAATTGTGTCTAGTCCGAGTGGAGGAATTGTGGTTTCGGCACATTCAAAGGTCCACTGTACTTCGATGAGCACAAAAGATGGACCAAGCAAATTTGTGCAAATTCAAAGCAATTCTCAACTCCGTTATGGAACCCATGCATAGCGAGCAATCAAGACTGGTAAGAGTGCTATATTGACATAGTATCTGATCAATTTCACAAATGGAAAAACCTACTATTCCACAAGACTCTTGAGTGGAAAATGTTCCTTCATACTGAAATTAAGGTAAACTGAGTGAACATTGCTGTCTTGTTGCTCACTGTGGTTCTTTGTTCCCAAAGGGTGAAGAACATCAACCAGAAATATGTCCCTGTGGCTCTGCAAATGTGAATGTGGATGACTTCACAAATGTATTCCAAAGTTTATTCTCATATTTACAAATGTCAATGCTTCAAATTTGATGGGATTGGGCATTATGCCAATCATGTATGATCAAGTAAACAATGGCATCTCTTCCTATAGCATTTTTTAAATGGAAATGTATTGTAATATCTAGCAATAAATTTCAAATTCTTTCATGTCTTTCCTTGCAAAAGGTAAACCTTCAGTAATGCAATGTTTATGAATTGGACTATACATTTGAAATTGCAGGGAATAAAAAATAATTTGACCAAGTATGTGTACTGTGGTATCCCCTAGGCACCTATTTTGCAAGGTTCACATTTCAAAGGTCAATTATTGTAGCCAATCACATGGTTTCTTTGACAATGGTTTTGTGTGCTGGGTTTTTGTGGGGTGAAGGATTTCGGATATTTTCGAGAAGCTTCTTACCAGTCGGCTTAACGATGGCTGCTATATTGGGGTTTGTGGTCTGAGAAAATGCATATTTTACAGAAATGTGTAGCTTCCAAAACCACTTGTACAGTGAGGTTATGCATGTGTATTAAGTGAAATTTCATTTTTGGTCTCGTATAGCTTAGGATGCTTTCATTTCTGAGTCTGAGGGCAAGGTTCAAGAAAATGAAAATGACATGTCACTGCACTGCTTTGCAAACATTTTGGGAAAAGGACTCTGATGCGTGCAGGCCTTTAATTTGGGGATCATGTGCTGTAGAACATTTAAATACTGCAGCATGTCCACAGTAGAAGGTAATCTAACAATTTAACACCGTTGCTTGTATACATTAGTCTGCTTATTTGGTGGCAATTATGAAATTCGATTGAGGTAGTGCAAATGGGATAATTGTGAAAGGGCTTGAACAAGACTTGTGACCTAGCTGGTTGGAGGGCTGAAGCACCATGCCTTGACTACATATATGGCATATGCAACTTAACTACAGATGAATACCAGCAGAATATTACAAATCACATTGAATACACTCATGTACACATGTAGCATGTGAAACGCATCACTGTACAAGCTGCTTGAGTTGGGCTATTGGAAGGCTAATACCATTGAAAAGCTGACAAGCGAGTAGAATCCTCTCTCATCACACAAATTGAGCCAATTGGAAACCAACACTGGATAATTTTTACCTCTGCAATTGTCGCTGGAACAAAACCATTGAAGATACTAGTCCCACAGGAGTGACTTTGGGAACCAGTTTGATGTATTCACCCTGAGAACAGTGGCAAGAGGCAGCAATGACATCACCCACATTCATTTCCAACGTGAGGAGATTCTTCACATCCACAAGGCATTTTATGATGCCTGGCAATGTGAGGCAAGCAGGCGAAGTGACCAGGGGACACTCATCTCCTCCCATTGGAAATTGGTGATGTCATCGTCGCTTCTCGTTACAGGATGTGTGGCTTCAGCTTAAAGGTACTCGCACACCAAATCAGGACGCAACTATACATTACGCTATTCCTTTTCTATGGAGAGCCTTGCGTGATGTTCGCAGTCTTGCAAGTGCCGCGGTACGTTCGAAGGTTCTGTATTTGCATATAGTGATCTGCCCATGCAAATCAATTGCGTCCAGTGCTGCAAAAGCGGTCGCCGGATTTCGTTTGTGAGCACCTTTAGGTGCTCACCATTGCAGCACTCTGGCATGTTTGTGTTCTTCATATAAATAGCAGTGGCAAACCGTTAAATGTAGAAAATAAAATTCAGTAACCTAAATGAATGATTGCACTCAACTAGGTGTGAACGGTTAAAAGTTGAACCGAAACGGATTTGTAAAAGTTTACAAAAAATTGCTTTAAAATGAATGCACGTTCCCCATCAGGCTTATTGAGGTTCAAACTATTCTAAATTAGCAATCAACAAGCTTCAGTAATTCTTGCAAGCAATCTGGCCTTTTCAAAGGATTTAAAATGTAAACACCACAGGGAATTCAATGCTACAGTATTTCTGTAGCTTTTGCTTGACTCATGGCTTATTGTAACATTGTCGTTTCTTAAGGTTCACAGAAGATCTGTGTTTATTTGTTGACACGCAAATTCAAACTACCGGCTAACTAGCTTTCTACTATGCTGTATCTACATTTTGGTTTTTTTTAAAGCAATACATCTTTGGACAAATGTTGCATGTAATGGCTATTACAATATGCAGTTTGCATTCAATCCACAAGCTACAGTAGTACTAGCAAGCAATCTGCGGCCATTTCAGAGGGTTAAGAATGCATTTCAAGTTGTTGTACAAGCTTTTCCCAATGTGCAATGGCATTTTCCACTCCTTTATAAGCTTCAAAATGGCTTGCTTTTTTCCCCCAAAGACCGCTCTCTGGTCTTCATGTTGGTTTATCTTTTCTAACACAAATGCAGGCAAAACCCAAGGCAAAAACCAAGAGTAGACATTCAGAACTATTTATTGTTTAACCAATCAACCTAGCAGGACACATCTGGGCAACAAGAAACACCTGTCAGTCACATGTTCCAATACTTTTCTCACCTAAAAATTGGGTGGTCTGATACAAAAGGTGATATGTTCTAAGTTGTGAAATAAATCTACATAGAAATACCAGGAAATAAAAGCTGAAATTCAGATCTGTCATCTGATGTACATCTTTTGACCTCAAACTCAATTGTCTTCAGTACATAGCAAAAACAAAGGAATAGGCCTAGCATATCTATATATTTATATATATAGCAAACTGTGCACTGAAGAAAAAGAAATCTTAAAACCGAGCTGTGGCCTACCCTACTCAACCTGTTTTGTTTATTTTGCTGGATTAACAATCAAACAAATTTGCTGAATAATCAATACCAATATGTAGGCTATTGTGATTGACAGATTTTTTTTATGACAGATGGCAATAATCAGAATAATTTGAATAAGCCTATAGCGTGCCTTCTCATGACATTACAAAATGCAGGCTAATGACGGCACTCAATTTAGTCAACGATTTCAGTGTTGACTAAATTGAGTGAAGAACATTAGGACAGCCTATCTGCTTCGCTGTCATCATAGTCGATCTTGACTCTTAATGAAATCTCCCTATCATAAGTGTTATTTTGTTGCCGAGCCCACAAATAGTCACATGGCCAATCACAGGTCTTACAAGCCCATTTAATGCTACAGAAAAGCCTTTAAATTTTAAGCACAAGTTGGCTATATTAGCCTGTACAAACACAAACTTGACATTACAGTTCCTGTCCAGTTTGTGTCGAGAAACAAATTAATATGTAAACCGCAACATTGGATCAAAGTAAAAATCAATATAAACATAATTTACTCCAGAATCCCAATGTGTCCGATATCCGAACACCCTGTATACTGTAGACATCGCTATTCTCAAATGCATCTCATATGCTAATTCAGTTACATTTCTGTAGATGAGTGAAACAGCCTATATGTTCACATCATATTATGAGTTAGGCTATCATTTCAGTGATTGTTCAGTGTTCACAATTATTTCTCACTGAAACATCTGTAACAAATGTATTGGTAATAAATGTTTGGGTTTGATTGCTTTAATAAATTAATCCATGCATGTTCCTGTAGCCTACTGAATTAATGGTTTGAGATGCCAGATGCCAGCTGCTGTGCTGTGGGTCATGCCTAACTTTTGGATGAGGTGTGCTTTGTTATGGTTGGAATGAAAACCTACAGGACAGTAGATCACCAGAAACAGGTTTGGGCAGACCTGGTCTACAAAATAAATCTGAATTTCAGACAATGCATTCATCTTACAAATTGTGTTCGAGATTTAACACCTGCATGATTTTGGTTGAAATGCCATCTTTGCCTAGTTTTTAAACAAGGAAAGCCCTGCATCAGTCAGGATGAGAGGTTCCAGCACACAATGTGCAATATATACAGTGCCCTCAAATTATTAGCACCCTTGAAATGAGCAAAATGGCCGTACACAATAACAAGTAGTCACCTTTAGTTCATGTTAAAAAAATTGACATGTTTATGAAATTTTGGTCTCATCTGACCATAACACCTGGTTCAAGTTCATTACAAGAACTTTGAATGGAACCAGGTGAGACCCAAAAAAATAAAGAGTTGAAGATCTTTAATGTTATGGGGTTGCACTTTTGGAGGTGCAGCATTCGGATTAATCCGACATACAGTCCACCCAAAGCGAGGTCATGTCATGTCACATCATTCTCCTGAGAATGTGGCCCAGAATCCCGCAGTATGTGAGTTGGGATTAAAGGCATTACCAACATTTAACGGCGACTTGATCTGTTGCTCTCACCATCTGATGAGACGAACTGTCCCACGGCCGAGGATCCGCCCCCACTGTTCTCCACGAATTGCACCTCTGATACTATGATGTTGTCCTCTAAAACGGAACCGCAGCCCATGCATACTGCACTGCCCCTGGCCTGGTCGATGTCTATGTCCGTGCCACCGCAGCTCTTGCACTGACGAGAGCTCATGGTGACAGTTTAGTTACTTCAGGCAGCGCTAAAAAAAAGTCATTATAGAGGGAAAGGGAGAGAGCATTCAGCAAAAATGATAAATTAAACCTGGCATGTTTCTGTTCGATAGAACGCCCTTTTATCGTGCAATATTAGTGCAATTTACAGTAGATATGTTTTTTGTAAGGCTGTATGAGCAATAGTTAGCCATTCACTCGTGAAACGTATTTTTTCTTCAATGAGAACTTCGCCCGTTACCTACGACGAGGTCTTGCCCGGTAGCTATTTAAATTAGCACGGGATTGTCGGTGACTGGAAGCATTTGCAACCGAACCTTATTAAAGGGGAAGCATGGATGACTCCAGTTTAACACGGGTTAATACTGGTATTTATCGCGTCGGGGTTAAAACTAGGACGTGGTAGCAACCGGCAGGTATCTAATCTAACTAGCCTAATCGCCGTTTGTTCTGCGCTAGCTAGCTACTTAGCTAGCCTCTCTAGTTAATTGATACACAAATGTTTTACGGTAGTTATTTACGCAACAAATGTGGATACATTCATGTTTTTCAATGCTATGAAGGCCTCGTAATGGCTTGCAAAGCAAACTGATTTATTACTTACTGAAAGTGTGAGATATACCCTTCAGGGTAAGAGAGGCCAAAACAAGTTTCTATCTAGCCGCAATGAAGCGGCTATGGTCGCGTAGTTCCAGAAATAAACTCCCTTGTTTGTTCCGCTTCTCTTGGACTTTTATGCACATATAGATTATTTTGCTATTTAAATCGGATTTCTGTTTTGCTTTATTGATGAGTCTGTACATGCACTGGTCTGGCATGTACAATTCAGCTACGATCATGTTAATATTTTAACACAACAATACCTCATCTCTACTCGTATTTCGAATAAAACTGGATGAAGCCAAGAACACCATTTGAATAGGGGTGCGCTTTGAAACCTATTTATTATCTTTAATTCAGTCAAAAAAATTGTGTAGTTTTACAGGGTATAATACATATAATAGCATTAAACATTCAGTGTTCTGCTGTAATAGAACTTAACACGGTTGAATTTCAAACCTGCTTCAAAAATACTTTAAAATCGCCTCCTATTTTTGACCTGCGCTTACGTTTCTGAAATCAGCTGACGTGGGGTTTGAAAACACAGGAAGTGTGTATGACCGGACCGGGACCTAAATCATACGCTCTATGGACCGGATAAATGTAACTCGCAGTTATCATTTATGGCGTACTGGTTTTGATACTGCAACAGAACTTTTCGGAATAATAATAGTAATAATAATAATTAACAAGGTATACGTAAAATAATATTGTGGCGTGCGGTGACTGGCTAACTGTGCTTTGGGCGCCGGGAAGCGTACTTCCGGGATGGCGAACGAATTTTGTACTGCAAATAAGCGCTGTTTCACAAAATAGTGAATGTGAATGTCTAAGTTAGTTAAGTTGGCGAACTATGTTAACGTAAACTAAAACGTGTTCATGTGTTGAACAAGTGCGTGTTACCTTGTGTGGGGTTTGGGGGCGCCTGGGCGGCTATCGGCCTTTCAGAAGTTGCACACTTAAAGCCTAAATACTTGTTTGTAAATGTGTTTCCTGAGTAATAATGTGTCTGAGTTGAATTCCATTGGCTGTCAATATCATCTTGAATCCCGCCCACACTACAGTATGTACATCTGTAGTGTGGCCACATCCATTACTAATCTTTGGGGACTGTAATGTCAATTAGTGGTACTGAATCTCGTCGTGATGGTCTAGAGCAGTGGTTATCAAACGGTGTCCGCGGCCCGAATGCGTTTTTATATATCCTCCTTAAAATAATTTGATATGCATTGCCATTGTGTGAACAATGAAAAACGTTTGCGCGTAATTTGAGAAAAGTAGTTAAATGTGAGAATGAGCGAGGGGGAATTGTAACTTCGCTGTAAAGTTCGTCATACATTGATTTTAGTTTTGTACAGTGGACAGGTTTCACATATGTTAACACGATGTTGTGCAAGGGCGGCACGGATGGTCCTGGGTTCGAATCCCCGTCGGCCGGGGCCTCTCTGTGCGGAGTTTGCATGTTCTCCCCGTGTCTGCGTGGGTTTCCTCCGGGTACTCCGGTTTCCTCCCACAGTCCAAAGACATGCATGTTAGGCTGATTGGAGAGTCTAAATTGCCCGTAGGTATGAGTGTGTGAGTGAATGGTGTGTGTGCCCTGCGATGGACTGGCGACCTGTCCAGGGTGTATTCCTGCCTTTCGCCCAATGTATGCTGGGATAGGCTCCAGCCCCCCTGCGACCCTGTTCAGGATAAGCGGGTTCAGATAATGGATGGATGGATGGATGGATGTTGTGCAATTTCTTGATACAATTAATTTCTGCACATCTCTTTTAATAAATGGTTTGTGTGTGCAGAGGTCGCGTTAACGCATAATTCTGTGTTTTTCATTTTATTTTTTAAGATTACAGATATTACCTAAACGTGAGCAACGTGAGCATCGATGTTGCTGAATGACTCCATGGATTTATTTTTTCCCTGATGTCAATTGATTATTATTATTTTTTTAAACATATGCCATTTGTACCACTTAATACACTATTCCATTTTAAAAATATCTGTTAACATTTTAACAGATGCCTTTGAAAAAAACAAGGAGAGGTCAGGGCAGATACTGTCGCTAGGGAAGAGAGGCTTGCAAGGAGACGGGCCAGATGTACCACTCAGAAACACAAAATCCGTCATCGTTTTATTTTTAAAAAAAAAACAAAAAAAAAACATTTAATTGCTTTACCACAACACTCATTATGAAACTTAACGGGAACAAAGACATTTGATTTTTTTACTTTTTACAAGAATTGGTACTATATTAGAGACAATAACAGTATATGCTAAATATTTCATATGTTTAAGTTTTAAGATAGAATTTTCTCAGTAGTCATTATTTTTAAATAGTGTGACATTGACAGTGTCACGGTGTTATATGACATTTGTGTTAAATAGATTTTTTTGAGAAAAAGAAAATATGTTGCTAAATGGAGGGGTGACATCTGATGAAACGCAAAGAAATGACCTAATTTGCTTTTTTTCTTGAGGGTATGAAAATGAACACTTTATATAATGTTACAAATAACTTGTCATCACATTTATTTGTTTGTAAACAACTTTTTGAAAACCTAAAAGGTTTGCCACAGAATTCAGGCTGTTTTGAGAGCAAAGGGAGGCCCTACCAAGTATTACATTTACATTTTAGTCATTTGGCAGACGCTTTTAATCCAAAGGTCAAAAGCATCACATCCATAACTATGAAAATACACATGAAATGCTGTTCTAAACATATAGTCATCATAAGTGCCTTTTTTTTCTTTCTTTTTTTTGGGGGGGTTAGACAAGGAGGATGGGGATATCAGAAAGGGGGGCGGGGGAAATCAGGAGGGAGGACTAAGGTAGAGTTTGAAAAGGTATTAGTATAGCGGTCCTAATAAAGTGCTCAGTGAATATAGGTGGATGCTTATCATTTGCACATTTAGTTCTTATACATTTTTATGTCCATTTATACATAATTTAAGGATTTAACTTGGATTCCTGGCGCTTGCATCATGAAGCAGGGCTACTGAGTTAGCTGGATACTGTACTGAGTAAAACCTGGAACCCACCCAAATCTGGAAGTAAAAATAACTGTTCCAGGTTTTAATTACTGCAGTTATCCAGCTCACTCAGTAATCGTGCTTTGTGATACAGGCCACTGGGCTCATGATCTGCTGAAGCCAATTTAGCCAAACTATGTTTTTTGTCATCTGGCAGTCAGAGGGTTGCCGGTTCGATTCCGCCCTGAGCAAAAGACCTAACCCCTAAATGCTCCTGACAACCGTTGGTGTGCGAGTCTGTGTATGAATGGTTGAATGAGAAGTGTAAATTGTACAGCGCCATATAAATGCCAACCATTTACCATTTAACATACACTTACAATTCCATCTTTTGCTGGGTTTGTCTGTTGAAATGACATCAATGATGTTTAGGAGTCCACATTCATTGTAAAGTGGTATTTAAATAAACACAATAATTCTAAGTTTATGCATGTATTATTGATTGACTCTCAGTATCACAAGGCCTGATAAAATGTAATACATTTCTTCCAACGGTAAAGACCCAGCATGTTTGGGTTGGATTGAACCTAAACTAGCAGGATTCTCCACATGATGGCACCAAAGAGTAAGATTGGACACACCAAAAGCTATGTATATAAAAAACTGGAGTGGAAATTGAGCAGTGCTGTGAGCATGTATATTTCTAAAAGGCCATAATTCCCCATTTGCAGATCATGCTCATGGGCATGTTTTAATCTCAACTACCAAAATTACTTGACATCATTTGGCATATTTATTATTATTATAGTAATAACACGTTGTTGTCCTAATAGTAAAGATAGAAGCAATTCCAGAAACAAAGCTGTGTGATGTGGTTATTGAAATTAATGATACTATATTGCATGGGTATGTTATATCAAATCAAACTAGAGCCAGGCAGCTGAAAATGCCCTACTCTGATGCTCCTGCTTTTGAATCAGTGCCTATTTGTCACTATATGGAATGCATGGTACTGAAGGCGAGGATTAGCAGATTTAGCACCTATCAGAAGTGGCTAAAGTGTGGTGATGGTGAGGGGTAAATGTAGCCACCCACCTTAATCCTGGCATGGGGTGGATTCATGGAGTTTATGCGTGTCCAAGAGCTAGTTTGTAGTTATGTCAATGTTTGCATGTGCGGGCATCAGCACATGAGTTCAGATATTGTATCTGTGTTGGCATGGCAGGGTGTGTCACCATAAACAAATGTATTGATATTAAAATAATTAAAAAAAACATTGGCACAATACAATTTGCAGAATACACCAGCCTATAATCCTCACAACAAGGAAACCTGAGAAATGCCCTATGTGGCATACAGAAAAAAAAACATTTGGAAGGAACAAATTAATTTACAGATTGGGGTGGGGTCCATCTTCCACTGGCAGCCTCAGACTGTATACTTACAGTCACCAGCGAGGTCAAGTCCATTGCAATAGTGTGTGTATGTATGTCCATGTACAGAAATGTGTGCAACTACTGTATGTACTGTGAGCGAGTTGTATGTATTTATTTGCTAGAATTTGTGTTTGCTTGCTCTTGTGTGCACTTGTAAGAGGGTGTGCCAGTGTGAGTATGTTCGTACAGGAGTATGTGAGTCAGTGTATAAACGTGTGAGTGGATATATGTGTGTGTGTGTTTATTGTTTGTGTGCTTCAGCTCCAAATTAATCTCACTCCCTTTCCAGTCGTTGCAGCTGCAGGATTGGCTGGTAGGCCGGTGCAGGGATGAGTCAGGCTGTGTGTGCTGTTAGTAGAGGCAGCTGAGTCTCGGGATCACAGACTCTCCAGCCTGTCTCAGCAGTCCACTGCCCTGCCACATGACTCCTGATCTCCCCCTGAGTGAGCCAGTGTGGTGCAGTGTGAGTGATGGAGGGTAAACACACATACCCCCCCACACACACACATAGCCCTGCTCCCCTACCACACATACACATCCCCCCTCCCTCCCCTACCGTACACACACACACACACACCCCCCCTCCCTCTCGTACCATACACACGCACACACCCCCTCTCCCCTACCACACACAGACACACACACACACACACACACCCTCTCCCCTACCACACACACACACATATCCCCATCCCTCCCCTACCACACACACACACATACCCCCCTCTCCCCTACCACACACACACACACACACATACCCCCCTCCCTCCCCTACCACACACACACACACACACATACCCCCCTCCCTCCCCTACCACACACACACACATATCCCCCTCCCTCCCCTACCACACACACACACATACCCCCCTCTCCCCTACCACACACACACACACACACACATACCCCCTCCCTCCCCTACCACACACACACACACATACCCCCTACCACACACACATATATCCCCCTCCCTCCCCTACCACACACGCACACACACACACACACACACACACAGATATACAGACTGAAACCACAGGAGCTCCTTTCCATCTTCAACCCCCCAGGACTCTCCAACCCCCACCCCCCACCCAGGCCCATCGTCATGACAACGATCACATGGGTTAGCTGTCCCAGTTTTCAACCCCCCCGCCCGCCCAACCCCTACAGCTGAAGGAGACATGAACTGCTCACCGCTGGTCCCCCTACCCCCTCTCCTCTGCTGTTTACCACTTGGCTGTGCAAAATCCACATTACATAACAGGTCGCTGGATAGCAACAGCACTCAAGGTTACACACTGCCCCCATCACGCAATGGCTCTTATACGCCGGCCAGTCTTTGATTGCTGTACGCATCTGCGTCTTGTTATTGTTGTATGTCGTACGTTATACAACTTTATGTTCTATATCTTTAAAACATTCAAATATTCAGTTTAATTTTTTCCCCCAATTTCATTCATTTTTTAAAGACAATCACCGACCCCCCTCCTCTCCTGTTTCTGGATACATTTTAATGGAGAAAGAATTGATTTTGAATGGTCACCAGCAATGTTCTGCTCACAAGCTGAACACACAAGGAGGCAGGGTGTAAGTGTTAAGTGATGTAAAAAATGTTCCCATGCTGTAAGCGTAACTCTGAACCTAAATTCGGAATAAACGGGGTAAATAACAGGGAAATATAAAATGACTCCCTGTTTCAGGCTCTGCTGTGCACGCTCAGTGTGTTGCCCGCCCGTCTCAGGACTAGCCCAGCAGCCGCAGCACCACTGGTTTATATAACGGCTCGTGGCTGAGGTCGACTCATCCATGATGGGGGCGGGACAGTGTACATGCAAGGGCTATCACCGTAACTGCCCCTACTTGACCTTACCTCACACCCCTCCTCCTCTGTGCGCAAATACACACACAGACAGGCACACACACTCACAGGCACACAAACACACACACACCCCTACATCCTCCTCATCCCCTGCACTGGAAGGGGCCATCCACCGAGACAGTGAGTCACTGCCAATGCTCTGTTTAGCATTTCTGGGTTTTGATTTTGATCTGCTTTGATTACTGTATATCAGTAATTAATTGATGGGAGCTGCATTTTTAGACCATAAGGAAATTACACGAGGGCAAAGGACAAAAACATTTTTGGTGTAATTTTGGAAGAAGCTTCTTTTTCTGTGCAGTGCCACTACTACCTTGTTTAAATACATTTCCTGTGTGTTTGTGCACGTGCATGTATGTGTGTGTGTGTGTGTGTGTCCATGTGTGCGTGAGAGGGCTTTAGGGCTCTAGGCAAGTGAGAGGTGTGTGATGACATCTCCATCTGAGTCCACTTCTGTTTCCGGGGACGGGGCAGTGCTGTCTCACTATGTAGGTTAATTCAGGCTTACTCAACAGCTCTGCCAAATGATGTGTTCCTTTTACCCCTCCCCCAGCAGCTTATGAGTCCAATGAAAGGCAGCCACAGGTCCACAGTCTGTGGAACATGCAGATTTGGGGGATTTTTGGGGGTAGAACAAAAAAGCATGGAGCCGTGGAGACTGGCATGAACTGGTTGCTACGGAGATAGGCGAGGGTATTAATCCAGGCCTCCAGTCGGCTTCTGGTGACATTTTTTTGTTTCATCTTTAAGCACCCTTGAGCATCCTTGCCTTTTGGTGTGCTCTGATACCCCCCACCTCCAGGAAGTGTAGGTTGGTCTTTCCCTGGTCCATGACCTTGAACTAGCATTCCTCACCAATGTAGAAAAACAGGTAGAAAAAGCAATGTTTAGCATGCAATTCAGATCTGCATCTTAGCAGTGGATACGTCTATAGCCTGACAACAGGACAGCCTGACCTGTATATATGCCATTGTCTGTGGGCTGTATATGTTGTTGCACCTTCAAATGTGAAAATATTATCTCTTCCACAGATAAATACATTCAATCCTAAAATTGTTTTATTGGCTTAAAAAAAAAACAGTTTGACAGGATTCAGAAATAAATCACAGAAATCTTCTAAAGGAAATGCACGGCCCGATAAGGATACAAATAGAGGAAGATGCAGGGTGTATGACATCATCTGAAGTGATATGTTTTGAAACTGCAGTGACAGGGATCTGCCAGAAGAGGGAGCAGTGAGCACGTGATGGCAGCTCCAGCTTAGCCCATACCTCTGTGCTGTTCTTCGGCGAGCCGGAGGTCAAACTCCTGTCTGACAATGTTGCAAAAAAGACAGTATGAGTTAAATCAGCTGATGAGGTTTGTGGTCCGAGGCCCTGAGCAACTGCTGGCTCACATGCCGTGAATGTAGGCTGCACACTCATGAGGTGAAAGCAAAACTCCCTATCCCAGAAGATTCAATATGGTCACTCATGTCAGGCAATTACATCCATGTTCCCTATCAGACTGTTATGAGTCACCGCTGCCTGGGGAATTAAAGGCCGCTTTCCAAGCCTGCCCCTTAAAATCCAGAGTTCTCCCCACCTCCCTCCATCTCCAGTGACATGCCCAGTTCTTTCTCTCTGAGCCCTTGGCAGTACCTCTAGTGACTGTAGTTATTGTAGTGCCACATCAAAAAGCTGTAATAGACAGTGGCGTTATTCAGCACACACAAAGGACAGCCCCCTGCTTCAAAGTGCATGTTTCATGGCTGGTTTGATCCATTGCGTGGCACTCATTGGACATAGCATGGCTACCCAGCATCCTTTATGATTACAGGCACAGATAAGATAAAAATAAATACACTGGTTGAGACTGAAGAGATGCAAAATGGGGAAAGAATGCATCATAGAACTGAAAAATATGATTCCTTCGCTCACACACGCCCATACAAATGCACATACTCACTGAGAACTTTATTAGGTACTAATTACTTTCTTTTTTCTTTTTCTTTTTTACTTCTTGGTGTTCTGCTGCTGTAGCCTACCCACTTAGAATTTTAACGTGTTGTGTGTTCAGAGATGATCTTCTGCATACCACAGTTGTAATGTGTGGTAAGTTGCATTACTGTCACCTTCCTGTCAGCTTTGACCAGTCTGGCCCGTCTCCTCTGGCCTCTCTCATTTACAATGTGTTTTTGCCCACAGAACTGCTGCTCACTGGATATATTTTGGGTTTTTTGCACCATTCTCTGCAAACTCTAGGGACTGGTGTGCATTAAAATCCCAGGAGATCAGCAGTTTCTGAGATGCTCAAACCACCCTATCTGCCACCAACAATCATTCCATGGTCATCCCCATTCTGACATTTGGTCTGAAAAACAGTTGACCCTCTTGACCATGTCTGCAGGCTTTTACATTACATTAATGGCATTTAGCAGTTGATTAGACTAAGCAGGGGACAATGCATTTAGTTGGCACCTGATTGACTGATTAAATATTTGCATTAATAAGCTGGTGTACAGGTCTACCTAACAAAGTGCAAGCAGTCCCCAGAGCAAACTCTCCAAAAAGTGTTTCCAGAAGGATCCATAAGCCAGGGGCATTGGGGCGTGGTCTCCATGGAAACAGTGGGCAGAGTCAGAGGGAGCCACAGTGCCGAGCTCCTGGGGGTGTGTTGTAATCAGTCAGCTCTTTCAGACCACAGCCCCCCAGCCTCTCCCCACACCATTGGCCAGACTAGTGGTCCTCATTCCTAGTCCTGGAGAGCAGCAAGGTGCACTGGTTTTTGTTTTCGCCAGCAACCAATTCAAACCCAAGAAACCAGTGAGTTAATTGATCAATGAAAGCAGTTCATTACACAATTAAGTGCTGTGTAACAACAAAAGCCAGCATATCCTGCTTTCCAGGACCAGGAGTGAGGACCTGCAGAGAGAGTGTCCTCCTCTACATTTGTTTTGCTGAAATTCTATAATGATGAAGATCAATTGAACCTGACTGTGACAAATTTACATGCAAAAATCTCTTATGTTTTTGTATTCATATTTTAAGTTGAAAATGATACTATGTTATAGAACTAACACTGTTCTTTTCATGCAATCTTGTTGATGTGCTGGTTGATATGATCTGTCAATCCTGAATGATATTGAAATGCTAATTTGTGCCAGTGGGCTGTTTGTTTAGTCTCAAGCTGATGGTGGCTTCAATAACACCTAGACAGATGGTGCGATTGATAGCTTTCACTTCTCTCTGTGGTGTAAACTCTAGAAAATCCCTGGTTCCAGATGCTCTTTGCAACCGTATGCGCAACCTAGATGCAATCAAACATATTATTGCTTTAGTGTTCAACTGTAACATCAAGTCAGATTTACCTGGATGAATAACAATGCTTGTTGAAATCCCTCCCAAACAAAAAGATCTATAATTCTTGCTCATCAATATTCATGAAGAAACTTATTTGATATTTTTTATTTCCCTAGCTGGATGACTGTGAACTCTTATTTCAGTAATTATTTACAAAGGAAGAACTAGTTTCAAATCTGGGAGGGAGAGAGAAATACTGTCAGGGAGGAGCAAAGAGGGGATCATGAGACAGAGGAGGGCAGGAGTACCCAGGCCATCAGGGATGGAGGGAATGAGGGAGGGAGGGAGGGAGGGAGGGAGGGAGAGAGAGAGAGAGAGAGAGAGAGAGAGAGAGAGAGAGAGAGAGAGAGAGAGAGAGAGAGAGAGAGAGAGAGAGAGAGAGAGAGAGAGAGAGAGAGAGAGAGAGAGAGAGAGAGAGAGAGAGAGAGAGAGAGAGAGAGAGAGTACAACTACAAACCTTACTTCCTCTCCTCTTCAATGGTGGCGGTCCATCTCACCTTTGTGGCTTTCAAAATGGTGCCTCATTTGCACATATCTATATAATATAAATATGGCTTAGCAGGGTGGGCTTCAGCTTAATAGTGCACTTTCTGTTTTCTCCAGGGGGTTGTGCGTGAGGCTGAAACACGCCCATTTTGTACATTACTTTACAGATTTAGTTTTCATTGGCCCAAAGGCCCAATTGAGATCAGCAGAGAGCACTTGGGGCTGTCCCAGAGGGACAGGCTCTCTATGACATCAGTGCCAGCGTGTGATTGGATGCTATTACGGGGCTCCCCTCTGGAGGAGGGCAGGCAAATGAGAAATGGGTTAAAATTCCCAACAAATATTACATTACATTAATGGCATTTGGCAGATGCTCTTATCCATAGCGATCTGCAGTGGATTAGACTAAGCAGGAGACAATCCTCCCCTGCAGGGTTAAGGGCCCAACGGCTGTGTGGATCCTATTGTGGCTACACTGGGGATCGAACTGGTCTTGCAGCTCCCAGTCATGTACCTTAACCAATACACTACAGAGCTTCTCGAGAAATTAATAATTTTAGTAGCATAAATATTAATAAAGAGTGCTAAGGATTTCCAGAGTATGGAAAAAGCTATATGGTATGGGTTAACAATCTGAATTTTCTTTTTTCAGATGCAGTTGCAATATTTTAAATCATCACAGCTTCATTGACTGCAGAAGCTTCAGGGTTGGGTGGAGTACACTGAGATCTGAGATCATTCAGAAGAGATGGCCCAGGTGCTGTTAGGACCCCATCCTTACCCCAATCCCCAGCCTATCACATTCTTAAAGAGAGTTCAGTGACAATACAGTCCTCTGTAGTGATGTCTGCTGCTCTATGCTTCCACACCCTATAATGCTCCACCAAATAACTGTCATTCAACCACTACATGGACCCCCCCCATCATCCATCAAAAAAGCAAGCATACTCTCACTTACTCATCAGAACGATCTTGTTTACCCGATCCCATCCATCTGCTCCACAATTGTACTGTCTTCGATGTCATTGTTTTTTATTGGGGCAAGTTAATACATAGTACTTTTACCGCACTAAAAAACTGCCTGAGCCCATGATACAATGAAATGAATGAATACATTTTCTGTGCACAGCCTTATTTAAATGTATCTGTTCAAAAAAAGGAATTAAACACAAACATATTAAAACTCCTGCACATACACTAGTGAAGTAAATCCAGCTATTGCACCATTTAATATCATTACGTAATTGTATTACGCCATTGACAGTTCTCAGTATCTCATCCCAAACAGAAACAGGATTGTTTGTTAGTGTATGAAGTTGACTGAACTCACACACTTCATCAAAGCCTAAGGCTTGCTTTAATCCTCTGAAATGCAGTTCCACATCTATAAACTTGACATTTCTAACATTTTTTTTAATTATTATTATTTTTTAAAGTTTTCCTTTAGAGCCTTTTTAATAGAGATGTAAGAGACATATTAAACCATTAGGGTACAATTGAATCAAGTTCATCTACAATAATTCTTCTATAGTATGCTATGACATGTCAGGACAGTATTCTATAAAAGATATGAGAGGAATCGGTCTTTTTGATTAAACATCCTACTGTTGATCTGCTTTTATCACCTCAGTTGTGATGTCAACTGGCAATGTGAACAATGTGTCATGTCATTGACAACAATATTGTTGTCAATGAAATTAATTTTATTAATCTCATGTTACATTTCTCATGTCTCATCCTCATACAACTGTCTGTTCTGCACAGCCTGTGTGTTTGTGTGTGGACAAGTCACCTCTCTCTTACATAAACAAATAAACAGAGACCAATTCAGTCATTCTTTGTGGTGTGTGTGTGTGGAAGTGAGAGGCGGGATGGGGGAGGCATTGGGAGAGAAAAAAAGAGAGATTATTTATTGAGTATATTATTATACTCTGTTACGTAAAAAGATTGATGATGAAGAGATTCGTAAAAAGGCATCCATTAATGCTCATGCTGAGGTGCAGGGAAAGTTCTTAAGATCTTAACCTGCTCGCATTTTTGCATTGGGGCTACAAGCTAATAAAACATCTACTGTCAGAACGGGCTGTGTTTGAGGCAGCTGAGAAAACATGACTTAAAATAAAGGCTCTTGTGAGGTTGTATCAGATACCTGAGGCCAGAAGAGCTCAGCTCCACATCTTCTGAATGCCTCAGTTATTTGTAAGCAAAGGAGAGCGGTTTCCTCCGGAAAGTTCTGTGCTCCGGTCTCCATTTCCAATAAAGCCCTGCGGGGTCTCAGGACCTAGAAAATATCTGGATAGCGCTGGATAGCGCTGGACCGACATCACCGCTTCACATAGTTTAACAAGTTACAACCAGCCTCCTCTCAGAAGCTGGCTGAGGGTCTACATATTCAGGATCGTTGGTGGGTTTGTGTAAATGTGCATTCACTGCAAGGCCATGCCTCTGCCTCTGGCTGATAGTGACCCTTTGGTGTCTTCACATCCACACTATTTACAAAGCAGTATTTATCTGCAGTGTGCTGATGCCTGGAGAAGCTCTTTATTGCATAAATAAAAAAGGACACCTCCTACGTATTTATGAATCATCTACTTACAAAGAACAAACTACTATTATTAGTAGTATTATTATGATTATTATTAGATTTTTTCTAACAACATTACACCTACTATTACGACAATATTATTAATATAATATATCAATAACAGAAATATAACAGCAATTATAGACTGGGACAATTCAACAGGAAGTCAACCCTTAGCCACATCACTAGATAAAGGGTGGGGGAGGGGTTCTTTCGGATTCCTTTACATGGCTCACTCAGCATTGCCCATGATAGTGCAGTTAAACATAATTGTACGTCAGATTATGTGACCGCCCAGTAATGCAGAAGAACACCAATGTCCCCAGAGCTGATGGGACTCTGGGTTCCCTGTTCTGAGCCCCCTGTGGTGTCTGCAAAGAACAAAGCATTGTGTTTAACCTTGTGACCATGCCTCCCTGTCTCCTCCATCCACATGCTGATCACCTTCTCAACCCCTTTTTACCCCGATAATGTCATATCGTTTTAAGCACAATACCTGATCATATTATATTCCACATTTTTGTACAGTTCAGCTTGTTGGGGCAGAGTTTGGGTATGAAGGTCATTCTCAGCCCCTATGAGCTCCTAAAGTACACCTGTATACGAGAGACAATGATTTGATGATAGATTCTATGAGAGATAGACAGAGAATTATGCTCTTTTATGTAAAGAAAAAAAATATATATATATACCCTAGATTAACTGTAAAATGCAATAAATTGCAATAAATGCAATAAAGAAACAAAAAACCTGAAATGACCAGTTTTACTTTCTCAGTAACACATTATACCCTGCCTTCCACCCCAACTCCATACAAACTGACAATATCTCAGGGATGGCCAGGTCTGCAAATCCCGGAAACATCATATGCTGCAGAGTGTCCTTGGCGGCAGGGCAATAAACATGAGACAACCCTGCAGTCCTTGGGGACCAGCATCAGCGCTTCCTGGGAGACAGCGAGGCCCTACCGACACATATTATTCAGGTGCATTCATCAAACACACAAAAAATAATTTCTAAAGAATTTCTCACCTGGTTCCCATTTCAAAATTGGTGACTTGAACATTCTGGTGAATGTAACTACATTAATGCAAATCAATTACCATGAATACCACACTCCTGGATACCAAAGTGTTAATGGTAAAAAAAAGAGAGACATTGGAGCCAGGGAGTCAACCTTGTAAAAACTATATAGAAAAACAATGTAATGTTGAAACAAACCTAATGAAAGATGCCTATTTTCACATGATCCTATTTCTGATTCTGATACTCACCATGCATCAAAAAAGTCAGTAAATGTCACAATTCCTCTTTCCAAAATATAGAAGGTGAAAGATGGAGTGAAAGGTGGGTGCTCAGTGGAGCAAGAAACACTTTCATCAGAAATTAATCAATATGAATTGAAATTTTGGGCAGTATATTTCATAAATTCGTAATTAGTTCCATTTAGATGCATATCGTTTTAAAATTGTACATTACATGCACTGACCTCTGGTTTCCCAGTCTCTATGCTGTGAGTGTTGTGAGCTGTAGCAGCAGGAGGAGATGGAGAAGAGGGGATTGCAGGGCTGTCATTAGAATACTGATCAATATCAATTTGGGGAAGGTTGCCGTCCTAGTAGAAACCAATCTGCCAACCCCCTCCTCCCAATCCCCTCCCAGCAGGTTTTAGGTCCTTTTCCCTGGGCCCTTTCCAATTGTTTATTTTTACCTCCTTTCTTCCTTTCGTTGTATCCTATCCACATTCTACCCATCGGATAATGCAAGGAAAGGAAGCAAGTGTGCGAGGACAAAGGAACCGAGAAAACACAAATTAGGCAAATGGACTGTCCTTGTTCTTTCAAACATTAGTTTGAAACCATGCAATTTACAGACATGGCAGATGTATGTTTCCGTGCTCAAGAATTCTTTGGGAGCCTTCAGGCTCCAAGCTCCGTCAAGGAACATTTAACGTCTCGGAACATCCTTCAAGATGGCGGACCATGATTGATTTCTGGGCGAGGCAAAGAACGGGGAGACACAGAAGGATGAAGTAATCGATTGGAATGAGCCCATGCAGTTTGAAATGTGGCTGTCCAGGATGATGCCTGTCTTTAAACAGCCCTGATCTAAAAATAAACCATAGTATAGTACTTTCTCGTACCTCGGTTATAAAGATGCAAACATACAATGCACGGGTTTGTAACATATGAAGTGCAGCTCCTTTTTATTTCAGAAGATGTATTGAAGTTTCTGTGTGTCCTCGGTCCTCATATGCAGAGCGAGTTGCTTGGTAGAATTACCTTTCATGTTCAGAATTGGTCTTGTGACAGCATCCTGCTTGTTTTTCTTCCTCCACAGATCTGTGACATCATTAACAGCACAACACCATCACAAGGGCTGTGCCGCATGCTACTTCACCCCTCGGAGGACGCCACCGAATCCATGGCTGGAATAGGCCGCCAAGCTCCTCCGGCGGTGGGTGCTCCACACCACGAGGGAGAACCTTTTGCAAGATTGCCATACACAAAAATCCCTTTGAAAAGCAGTGGGAGAGGATGCCTCAACGATTAACATGTGACCTGTGATTAATGCTATTTTGTGCATGTGAAACTGGTCTTCTCAGTATGGCTACAGAAGCTGGCAGCGAGTTCTGTACTGTATACTTTACAACAGGACTGCACAACAAACAAAATCTGCTGAATGAAGTGTGTTTTGTTAGGGTTGGACTAAAAACCTACAGGATGGTAGTTCTCCAGGAAAAGGGTTAGGCAGCCATGCATTACAACCCCCCCCCCCCCCCCCCCCAAATTCTGTATACGCAGTAAGTAATTGTGCCTCTTGATTAATCATTGAACCCCCCCCACCCCCCCAACACCACCGCCTGATCCAGGCAGTGACTACTTGCCTGTGACTACATTCCGACACAATGCAGAATGTATAACAGGGCAATAGTATAGTAACTGGTGCAACAGTCTGAGAGCACTGGTATAACTTTAATGGAACTTACAGTAACCTTGGTGGCATCACTTTATTGTGACAGTAGGGAAGCTGGTTCAACCATGGAAGTCTGCTGAGCTTGCTCTCTGGACAATGATGTGACTGGAGTGACTCTGCCCACCACACCTGTCATCCCACAGAGCATCACACTGGAGGACACTGCTGCAGTATTGACAGGCACCTGATGTACTGTCCTGAGAGAGAGCAAAGAGGCAGGCACCACCCCGGTGTACTGTCCTGAGAGAGAGCAAAGAGGCAGGCACCACCCCGGTGTACTGTCCTGAGAGAGAGCAAAGAGGCAGGCCCCACCCTGGTGTACTGTCCTGAGAGATAGTGGAAGGGGCAGGTACTGTCCTGGTGTACTCTCCTGAGAGTGTGTGGAGGGGCAAGCACCATCCTGGTCTACTGTCCTTAGAGGCAGTTGAGTGGCAGGCAACATCCTGGTGTACTCTCCTTTACATTACATTACATTACAATACGTGGCATTTAGCAGATGCTCTTATCCAGAGCGACGTACAACAAAGTGCAAATCAATCACAAGAACAAGTGCAAAAGTAGACCTGAGAGGACAGTACAGTTCCGAGTCCTAGTGTAAACATACAGAAATTCAGAACCCTTGAAGAGTACAATCAACATTCAAACTAGCATACCACTGTTGGCAGCTAGAATACAACAACAGCCAATAAAAACAACAATACCTATACAAGTAACGATATCTATACATAAGTGCCATTACGGTCTAAGGCTAATCACAGTGATTGTGAGTTGGGGAGGGAAAGCTGTAGCCTGAAGAGATGGGTCTTCAGTCTGCGCTTGAAGGAGGTCAGAGACTCTGCCGTTCTGACATTCACCGGGAGGTCATTCCACCACCGTGGGACCAGGACAGACAGCAGTCGTGAGCGTGAAGTGCAGGTGTGGCGAGGGGGAGGCGCCAGACGGCACGAAGTGGCAGAATGGAGGGGTCTTGTTGGTGTATAGGTCTTGATAAGGGATTGAATATACACAGGGGCTGATCCTTTAACTGCCTGGTATGCGAGCACCAAAGTTTTAAATTTGATGCGAGCCATAACAGGCAGCCAGTGGAGGTTGCTGAGCAGGGGGGTGACATGTGAATGTCTGGGAACATTGAATACCAGACGGGCTGCAGCATTCTGGATGAGTTGTAGGGGTCTGATGGCAGATGCTGGAAGGCCAGCCAGCAGAGAATTGCAATAGTCCAGGCGGGACAGGACCATTGCTTGAACAAGGAGCTGAGTGGAGTAGGTGGTGAGAAAGGGTCGGATTCTCCGGATGTTGTACAGGAAGAACCTGCACGCCCGGGTCACCGTAGCGATGTTCTTGGAGAAGGATAGCCTGTTGTCCATCACCACTCCAAGGTTTCTTGCACTAGGGGATGAGGTCACTGTGGTATCCCCTAGTGAGATGGAGAAATCAGAGAAGGGAGAGGTTAAAGCAGGGATGAAGATCACCTCTGTCTTATCTGGGTTGAGCTTTAGATGGTGGTTGCCCATCCAGCTCTGGATGTCTCTCAAGCAGGCGGAGATACGGGTAGAGACCTGTGTGTCTGATGGGGGGAAGGAGAGAAAGAGTTGGGTGTCATCGGCATAACAATGATAGGAGATGCCATGAGCAGAGATAACGGGGCCAAGGGATCTCGTGTAGATGGAGAAGAGGAGGGGTCCGAGGACTGAGCCCTGGGGGACTCCTGTAACAAGGGGGCGAGGGGTTGACACTCCTCCAGCCCAGGACACCTGGGAGGACCGGCCAGAGAGATAAGATTGGATCCACTCTAAGGCTGTGCCACAGATCCCTGTAGATGCCAGGGAGGCTGGATGGAGTGGTTGACCGTGTCGAACGCCGCAGAGAGGTCAAGAAGGATCAGGACAGAGGAGAGAGAGGTTGCTTGTGCAGCCTGAAGGGACTCGTTGACAGAGAGGAGTGCAGTCTCCGTCGAGTGGCCAGGTCTGAAGCCGGACTGGTGGGGGTCCAGCAGGTTATTCTGAGAGAGGAAGGAAGAGAGTTGGTTGGAGGCGGCTCGTTCAATGGATTTGGATAGAAAAGGAAGGAGAGATACTGGACGGTAGTTTTGAATGCAGGAGGGGTCAAGAGTGGGTTTCTTTAGGAGCGGGGTGATGTAGGCCCTCTTGAATGATGAGGGAAAGCAACCAGATGACAGAGAGGAGTTAACAAGGGAGGTGACAAACGGGAGGATGTCAGGCGTGATTGCCTGAAAGAGGTTTGAGGGGATGGGGTCCAGGGCACAAGTAGTAGGGCGGTGGGAGAGCAGGAGGTGAGACACATCAGCATCTGTAAGGGGACAGAAAGAGGAGAAACAGGGGGCAAACACAGAAATGGAGGCAGGCATAGAAGTGGTGGTGGTCGTGACCTTCTCGTCAAAAAATACCGCAAAGTCATCAGCAGTGAGTGAGGACTGAGATGGTGGGGGAGGTGTGCTGAGGAGAGAGGAGAAAATGGAGAACAGTTGACGAGGGTTAGAAGTGGAGTTCTGGATTTTTGTTTGGTAGTAATTTCTTTTGGCACTGGTGATAGCGGAGGAGAATTCCGCCAGGAGAGACTGGTAGGAAGACAGGTCAGACGGGTCTTTTGATTTCCTCCACTTCCTCTCAGCTGCACGTAGGCTTGGCCTGGAGGAACGTAGAAGGTCAGAAACCCATGGGCTGGGAGGGGAGGATCGAGCAGGCCAGGAGACAAGAGGACAGAGAGAGTCAAGGGCTGAGGAGAGAGAGGAAAGCAGCACGGAAGATGCGGAATCAGTGGGTAGTTTGGAGAAGGATTCAAGAGGAGGGAGGGAAGCGGTGACTCTGGGGGCAAGGGAGAAGGGCGATAGAGAGCGGAGGTTACATCGGACAGAAACAGTGGGGGTGAGAGAAGGGGAGGGAGGTAGAGCAGCTTGGGGGATGGAGAAGGAAATGAAGTGGTGATCGGACTTGTGTAAAGGGGTAACAGTGGGGTTAGAAGAGGAGCAGTTCCTCAGAAAGATCAGCTCAAGAAGTTTTCCAGCCTTGTGAGTTGGGGGAGAGTGCTGCAGAGAGAGGTCAAAGGAGTGAAGTAGTGGTAAGAAGGCAGCAGACTGGGAGGCTTCCAGGTGGATGTTGAAATCTCCCAGGAGGATAAGTGGGGTGCCATCCTCAGGGAATGAGCTGAGTAGAGTGTCAAGCTCATCAAGGAAACTTCCCAGGGCACCTGGTGGACGATAAACGACGACAATATAAAGTTTAACAGGGTGAGTAATTGAGACAGCGTGGCATTCAAATGTGGATAGGGATAGGTCAGTGAGGGAAAACGCAGAGAATTTCCACGAAGGGGAGATCAGCAAGCCAGTGCCACCTCCACGGCCAGAGGGCCGGGGGGTGTGTGAGAAGGAGAAGGAGGATGAGAGGGCAGCGGGGATGGCAGGTGTAATCCAGGTCTCGGTGAGGGCAAGGAACTGTAGGGACAGGAGGGAGGCATAACCAGTAATGAAGTCAGCCTTCCGTGTGGCAGACTGACAGTTCCATAGCCCCCCTGCAACTGTGAAGTTGTTACAGGGGGTCAGTGAGGGGTAGCAGAGGTTGGTGGGGTTCCGTCGTCGTGGAGGGCCATGTCGCTGGAAGCCCGTTCTGAAGGGGAGAGAGCAGACCGTAATGGGGTGCTGACACAAGATACCATTCCAAAATGGGCGTCGCTCTGAGCACGCCTATATAAACTGCTAATTACTAATGCAAACTAGCGATCTAAAAATTATCCTAACAATTGCAGCGTCCAAAGTATCCAACTGATTCTGATCACCTAATCAGAATAACAGAACCGAGCGAAACTGCCGGCGGCTGGTGAAAAAACACACGAGATTTGCCAACTAATGACAGAAAATGCAAAACACCTGGTCTAAGTAACGCAGTAATTTGACAACAAATCTACAACTGCTGATGGACTAACAAGGTTTCCTTATAACCTACTGCTCACACGCAAAAAACACAGAAACAATACTTAAGTTCCCTGGAGGTCTTCGAGTACACACGGCTAGTGGAAAAAATGCACTTTTCTCCTGAGAGAGAGTGAAGGGGCAGGTTCCATCCTGGTGTACTGTCCTTAGAGAGAGTGGAGTGGCAGGCATCATCCTGGTATACTGCCCTGAGAGATAGTGGAAGGGGCAGGTACTGTCCTGGTGTACTCTCCTGAGAGTGTGTGGAGGGGCAGGCTCCATCCTGGTCTACTGTCCTTAGAGATTGGAGGGGCAGGCACCATCCTGGTCTACTGTCCTTAGAGAGAATGAAGGGGCAGGCTCCATCCTGGTGTACTCTCCTGAAAGAAAGTAGAAGGGGCAGGCTCCATCCTGGTGTACTGTCCTTAGAGAGAATAAAGGGGCAGGCTCCATCAGGCCCGAGCACCCCAGGCACAAATCCATAGCCGCTCGCATAAGAGGTTTAGAGAATAAAAATACCAGCAAAACCGCCAGATTTTGCTGAATCGCTCTGGCGCAATAATCTGATCAGTGATTTATTTTTTACTGTGTTGTGTTTTTTCCAGGATTAAGAGTCACAAATGCACAGTGAGAGAGAGATAGAGAGAGAGAGAATGAGAGAAAATAGAAGCAGAGGAAGTAAGAGTGAATAGAAAGGAGACGGGCAAGTGGTGCCAGGATTTCTCTAATTGCAGAAACGAGGCTGTTTGCACACCCCATGTCCTTTTTTCATTAATTTACGGTGGGTTCTATGGCTCTAGCATGCCAAATATTTGGACATGTTGCTATCGCAGTATATAACATAAGGTGAAATGGACCTGTTTCTGAGCAATGCCAGAGCAGAGGTGCGCACACAACCCTGCAGCAGCATATTCCATATTGCTAAAAAAATAAAATATTGCTAAAAGAAAAATGACCATGGCAAGGTGCATTAACAAGCTGGTGTACAGGCCTACCTAATAAAGTGCTCAGTGAGCGTATGTATATTATGTATTATATGCATATCATATGTACAGCTCTAGAAAAAAGAGAAAAGATTCTCTAGAAAGAGACTTCTCTCTCTACATGTATGGCAGCCATTCCATTCGAGGGTTGAATTCCAACACAAGCACACCTCATTCTACATAATGAGGTACTGATTAGGGTGATCACCCGCCCCAAATCTTATTTAACAAGGAAAATTATTAAAAAAACATTACAGTTAAAAAGAAAAGTTTTGAATGTGCGGAAAAAAGGATTCAATTCTGGCTTTACTGGCAGAGGGATACAGGGAGCGTGAGGTTGGTTCCATCCTCAAAGACGGCGGTTCACAAGGTCAAGCACCAGACATTGGGGACAATAAAGCGACAGACCTGCAGAGGGCGAAAACGACTCTACTGATGATGACCACCAACTCATTTGAATGTCACTCAACAACAGTAGAATGCATCAAGTGACCTACAAAAATAATGGAAAATGGCAGCTGGGGTGAAGGGTATGGTGAGGACAGTTCGGGCTGAGGTTTGCAAAAGACTAAAAGCATTGGACCGTAGAGGAATGGAGTAAGGTCATCTTCTCTGATGAGTCCAATTTTCAGCTTTTCATCAGAGGATCAGTGATGATCTGGGGGCGCTTCAGCAAGGCAAATTCGTCTTTGTGAAGGATGCATGAATCAAGCCACATACAAGGTTATCCTGGAAGAAAGCATGCTTCCTTCTGCTCTGACAATGTTCCCCAACTCTGAGGATTGGTTTCTTCAGCAGGATAATGCTCCATGCCACACCCAGGTCAGTCAATGTGTGGATGGAGGACCACCAGAACAAGACCCTGTCATGGCCAGCCCAGTCTCCAGACCTGAACCCCATTGAAAACCTCTGGAATGTGATCAAGAGGAAGATGGATGGTCACAAGCCATCAAACTGAGCTGCTTGAATGTTTGTGCCAGGAGTGGCATAAAGTCACCCAACAGCAATGTGAAAGACTGGTGAAGAGCATGCCAAGACGCATGAAAGCTGTGATTGCAAATCAAGGTTCTTCCATCAAATATTGATTTCTGAACGCTTCCTGAGTTAAAAGATTAGTATTGTGTTATTTAAATGTGAATTAGGCAAATGGAATGCCCTTGCTCCTTCAATGTCCGTCAGTTAGAAGCCACCTCAGTTACAGCTGAAGTTTCTCCCGAGGCAGCTGCTCTGCATGCTCTCCTCGTTTGACGGGGCATCTCGTGCCGCACCGACTCTTGCCTGATCAGGCTGCTGGTGTGGGGGCTTGGCCTGGCGCTCATGAAAATAACCAAGCTGATTAAGGGCTGAGTATCTAGGAGATCAGGGCCTCTATTCCAGGCCTCACCCTTCAGATTAGACCCCCCTCCCCAGTGTTTCTGTCAGCCTGTGTAGTGGCTGGGTGAGGATAACCCCATCCCAGGAAGGCTCTTCTTCATTACCACGTGCAGTCACAACTATCCATTCAAGCACCATTATGTAACTCTTCCCTGCTGCTCCACCTTCTATTCTTACAATGGGGCCTATCATGACCTGAGGAACTAAAATGTATTTTAGGTACCCCAAGCTATGCGGGACTTCTTCCATATGCTCATCCTCACTTGAGATACCCAAAATGAGAGGTTCCTGCAGAGATGCTCTGCGTATAAATGAATGCCCTCACCCAGCCCACACACAGATGGAAAGTGTGAATGTTCCTTTCCCATTCCATTGCTTGTCCTTTATAGAAACCCATTATTGAGCGCTATGAGACACAGATGACTAATTATAAAAGAGTCAGTCATATGAAGGGGGTTTATTTTGCATCTCAATTGCCTAAAAACACAGTGTCTAAAAAGCTTTGGGTTTAGCAGTCCAAGTCCCAGAACAGCTCTAAGGGTCTGTGCTAACAGCAGCTAGGTACTGCACTCTTTTGAAGTGATCCTATGCAGGCCAATTTGGATGACTGCTTCCTCCAGATTCTCCAGTTCATTCCAGCATATTGACCCATGTCGTAATGCTCTGAGTGGTGGTGGTCCCATAGTATGGCTATAGGCTACATGTACATGCTACACATGTTTTTCAATGAGGCTCCACACCAAAGGGGCAGCCTGTAGTGTAGTGGTTAAGGTACATGACTGGGACCTGCAAGGTTGGAAAAAAGCATCAGCCAAAATAACATGTCAAGTCAGCCCGGCCCTAATTGCGCATGCAAGTGTATGTCCAGAGTGGAAGGTTGTCCATGTCCTCACTAGATGCTGCTCTGTTCTTTTCAGGTTTTAGGTCTGTGTGTGTGTGTGTGTGTGAGTCTGCTCTGTGGACCAGAGAGTCCAAGGTTATTCTCAACGCTGCTCTTTTTGTACCAAAAACAAAAAAACAATCCTGGACTACAATGGTTGGTTGGCATTTATAATGACTCGGTCTCCCCTCTTTTTCATACACAAACACAAAGCGCCATGCAAATAACATTGCACTGCTTTGTTGGAATTTTGAAAAAATAGTCCAAGAGAGGTGGTGGGGGTGATGTCCTATCCATACGCTAGCCCAGAACCGCTTCCTGACCTCAGTGGCCCCTCAAAGTTCAACTGAAAATGTGGTGTGAAGAGGAGGCTGACCTCACAGAGAGGGGTTCGGTCTGAAAAACAAACCCAAAGTACAGCTGTACAAAGACAGGAGGGAAGAATGGGAAAAGCTCGATTTGAGAGGTCCATATTAAATCAATCTTCCACTCCTCATTAAATACATCTTCCTGAAGGATGTAGAAATGGAGTGAAGATAAAATTCTACTATTTCTGCCATCGACAATCTCTCATTCTGACCTGAAAAACAGAGCTGATGATGACTAATCACATAGCTGCAGTGCTGTTGGTACACCTGAAATGTCATTTGAAGAGGGTGCCGCAGAAAACCACCAAGGTGGTGACGGCATGCACCTATCAGTGCAGAAGAGGATTAGGAGACAAGGAGTGCACCAGGCCACCGTACTCTTGCGGTGATAAGGGTGAGATGTGGCAGATATGCAGCCGTTTCCCGGGCAACCGTGACACCATTTCTGTATGACACGCACGTGTGAAAACCCTTCTGTGCACACTGCGTCGTCCATCACTTACATGACTGTTGCTCTGGCTGTCTACTGACATTTATCATGATGGTGATGTAGAAACATGCACAAACATACATACACCAGCTGTTATACTCGGCGGACTGTGTGTAGTGTGCTTGGCGGTGCCCAGACCCCTTCAGTGTTCAAACAAGCTGTTTTTGCAATTAGCTACCCCTCCCATACATTATAATTACATTTCTGAGCAAAAATAAATGTATAGTGGATAAATGACAAATGAGAAATTCCAGTCAGGAGTGCCACTAATGGTGCTCTCACAAAGCATCACTACAAACTCTATGAATGTCTTGTGTTCTAACATAAATAGAAAAGAGGGGTGAAATGCGGTTGTGTTCTAGGGCAGATTGGAAGGGAAATACTCCCCTCATAATGACTGAGCTGTGGATTTATGACAGAGTAGGTATGATAAATCCCCTCTATCATTAAAGATGAATAAAATCACTCCAGCTCATGCCTTAAAGAGTACAGTAATTCAATGTTTCAGCCTAGCTCTGCCTTTCACACAATTCTGAAAAAAATTTGTTCTGGGGTGGGGAGAGTAGGTGTGTAAATCTTTTGAAAACATTTCAGCCAATTTTGAGGATGTCATGGTCATATGATAGATGGTAACTGCAGAGGATCATGGTCAGTCAAAGCCAGAGGAAATGGAGCTCATGCCTTGGCAGGTTCACCAGGCACATCCCCCACAATTACTGGACAGGGAGCACAGTTGCCCCCTGCACAAAGGAAAGATTAACCGAAGGACAGACTGAAAAGGTATTCAGAAAAATGCTGTACATAACACTGGTTCTGACAATAAAACTTCAGAGTTTTTGTGGATCGCTGTCACTCCTCCATAAAAGTAATGTTCCTTGTTGTTTCAGGCTATACCACTTCATGGGCTTCCTATTTAAAAATAACACCTGAAGGGCACCTATGGGCGAACAGAGGAATACTTTATCTTTCTGATTCTTACTCGAAATGACTATCATTCTTTTGGGATATATATGGATAATAAGCATTTGAAATTCAACCTGAAGAACAGAAAGAGCTAGATCAACCCAGATGACGTAGATCGGTTTTAATTCCTCATACTACCAGCACAAGTCACTTAGCTGTTAGGCTGTCACTGGTGACCTTCAAATGTGCAGAGACTTCATGTAAGGGCTTCTGAGCTGAGTCACAAGAGGCCTTAGGTGAAATATACTGTATTTCTGCATAAAAGCCCTCAACCTTCAAGTGTGATAAAACAGCTATTCTGTAGCCCTTTCAGACAGTGCTCTCTCTGTCAGACAGCCAGACTGTCGCAACAGGAGTGCCGAACATAACAATGGCTGCTATGACGTCCTCCGTCAGGGCTGCACTTTATGAAGGGAAGGTTGCTATGGAAACGCCGAGCCACCGGACCCCCTTCCGGCATCTTCATTAGGACATTAGGGCTTGGCAATGGTACACTCTGCCCCCCGGCTGAACCAAAGCAGGGACCGTTTTGGGGGAGCCTGGCCCAGGTTACGCCATACTGCCCCTCCCACCGTGGAGGAAAGGGGGCAGGCGGCAGCATGAGATAAGTGCGTGATACAGGTACAGATGCATCAGGCACTGGGCAGGTGAGGTGCTCACCATTGTTATGCAGATAAAGCAGACATGCCAAACCCTGCCGTGCTTTGCATGTGGAGATTGTAGAAGTGGTGCATCCTCCAATCGGCCCTTCAGACTGTGCACAATATCACCTACAACAAGCACCCAGGAAGGCCTGTGTTTATTACCATTAAGGCTGCATGCCTGCATTCCCCACCCTCTTCACCAAAGCAGCTTAGGGATTACTGAAATGGCTCTATAGAGCAGATCTCAGTCATGTGAGCCCCCCCCCATACTCAGACTGAACATGGGGGACAGCTTCACCTGGGCGTTGGCTGGCTGGAAGCCGGCTTTGCGTAAGCAGATAAGCCAAGGTGAAAGGGAAGAGGCCTGTGGATAAACGGAGCTGTTCACTGCTGGATTCAGACAGCAGACAGACCCCACACCCCAATCCACTTCAGGAAGGCTTCCTGTTGTTGTCTGATGGATCAAGCTGGAACGGGGGTCCCCAGAGCCAACCAGGCTGGAGAGGATCTCTAGTGGCCAGATTTGCAAAAACCAAATAAGTCAGTCTCAACAAGTGTTTTTGTCTTATATTGAAACTCAAAATCTTACTTCTATTATTTTTTGCTAAAAAAAGAAAATATTGTGAGGGGTGAGACTCTTTGCCAGTGGGGCAAGAAAATTCACTTGTCAAGCAAACCGCAAATTAAAACAAGTTAATAATTTTTACTTCTGAGATGTGTGTGTGTGTGTGTGTGTGTGTGTGTGTGTGTGTGTGTGTGTATATATATATATATATATATATATATATATATATATATATACACACACACACACACAACACTATTTTTTTTCACAGTGTGCTACTCTTGCTTCCTGCCGAGGGTGGGGGTCAGAGGTCATTGCCTTAGCACACAGCTGGGGAGTTGAGAGTGTCCCTGACCTGAGAGGGGCAGACTGGTTGGGATTGGGCAGAACTGCACCCCTGGTTACCAAGGGCAACGCGGAAATGATGAAACGCCCTGTCACGCACAAGGACGGGCCCTTAATGAGGCGACGGACCTTTCTGCCCAGCAACTACAGCTTCCTTCCCTGTTATGGCTCTATAGGCAGCAACCAAGACTCGGGTATAAATACCGATAATATAACTGGTTTGAATCAAGCTAAATCAGGGCTGACAAAAAAAAAAGTCCAATCCAGAAGTGCAGGCAGTACTGGACAGCCCCGTTTTCGTGTACTGGGGCTTGAGAAGAGTCCCAGGGGGCCCAAGATGGCCTGAATCAAAGGTGGTTCAGCCCACTCTCCTCGTACACCCCTCCCTCACAGAATTCAGTTTCCCTGACTCAATTTACCCAATCGGCCTCAAATCGCTCAATCTCATTATTTCAAAGGCAGATCAATGGTCTTCTCAAGCAGTTCCAACTCGGCTCTGCATGGGTGTCTTCTTTATCCAGGTCCTGCAATCCTTTAATGTTATAATTATCCCCACCACAAGTTTTTTGTGTGCATAAGCAATCGGATGTTTGCTGGTTAAATCGTAACTGTGCTACTTCTTTCATTGTAACAAATTAATTAAATTGGTGCAGCAGAAACAACTTGGCAATCATTCAAAAAATTACACTTTAAGAGTTAGTAAAATTACAGTTTCTCATTAGTATGCAGCACTGCTTTGAACATAAACAGTAATTTGTCATAGCTAAAAGACCT
The DNA here is from genome assembly GCF_963514075.1 of Conger conger. NCBI lineage: Eukaryota > Metazoa > Chordata > Actinopteri > Anguilliformes > Congridae > Conger > Conger conger. The sequence goes on from NC_083764.1 coordinate 26,463,336, forward strand.
AATTGCTACTTTGTTCTCTGCTCTACCATAAACAAAATATCTACAATTTGTCTTTCTTGCTTCAGATGACGTTAAATTTTCCACGCTCAATAACCCTTAGCACTAATTTCAGGAACACCCACCTTCATTCGCTGTAAGGAGCCATTAGCTGATTTTGAACAAGCAGCTATCTACTGAAGGCACAGGCAGGAACAGCGGTATTGTGTGAGTCAGTGTGTGCAGCATTCTGATTGGTGGCAATGTAAATGTAATTTTCTCTGCAGCAGTAGTGGAAGCAAGGGCAATTTTATCAAAGATTAGAGCCTTGCTTACAGCAACTGTGGTTCTGTAAGTATGTTATTACTGCAAGAACATGTCAGACAGCTCTAGCTGCCTGCAATCCTTCTGGGATGATTGTATGTGAATGCGCAGGGCCCTGAAGGCGGACAACACCGAACCCACCCAGCTTCTCTGAGAAGCCGGGACTGGCCTGGCTGTGAAAACGAAAATAGCGCTGCCTCCCTCTCCCTGTCCCACACCCTCCCTTTCCCTCTCGCCATGACCTTGAGCAGGTGGCATCATTGCTGAGAGGTGTTAATCAGACACACACACACACACACACACACACACACACCCTGTCACAACCCCCAATGAAAGTGACAGCACATCGCCCTGCCCCTTCATTACTCAAGACAGACTCAATTCCCATCCTGCGATACTGCAGTCAGAGCCACTCCAGACACAGGTTCAACCTTTAGTGTATATGATTTAATGCTTACCTTATCTGAGGACGCATGTAATTTTGTTGTATCTCTATGTATTATTATTGCAGTACTGTGGATTTTGTTTTTCACTGGTTTTATTTTTTACATATATTGTAATTAGAAATTGCACAGCACTTTGATGGTTGATGGTAGTCATTTTAAATGTGCTTTATAAAGAAATATGACTTGACAAAAACAAAATGTCCTAAATTTGCAAAACAATTGAGAAACATGACCAACAAAGCACCATCAGGGTGATTCTCTTGATAATGACCTGCGGATACTCATCACTAATCACATTAGGAAAAGAAATGTGGCTCCAGACAGTAACAACTGTTCCACATTTTTTAGTCATACTAGCTTAATATGCAGTAGGACATTGAGAGGGTTAGCCTGCTTGTTAAAAGAAAATTATCGGCATCTTGTGGTAACATTCATCATGCCTGCCTTCGAATAAGGATGCCCCTGTTTCTTTGACAAATTACGTTTGAATAGCTGCTGAGCAATATTTACTATGAGTGCTGGAGATGGCGTGTGTAGCAGGAGAAAGCGGTTCCATTCTCTAATGGTAATAACTATGCGACTAAGCATTATGGATTTACATCTCATCATCAATAGAACAACATAGTAGTCGACTCAGCATTCATAACTAGAAGAGGGTAAGAATGTTGCTAGCAGCTCATGCTAAAGAACTAGACCGTATTAAGAGATGGGATGTCCACATGTACAATGTCACCAAGAAGCACTAGACAGCTACAGCCTGGGAACAAGGTCAAGGAATGTTCTTCACAGAAGATATACTTTATTGAACCCCTTGGGTTTGACCGATCCTAGTTACTTAGGATGTAACTAGTGTGGCGGCCGGAGCAATGAGGGGTTAAAGGCCTTGCTCAAGGGCCTGACACCTTCTGGGTCTCAGTCATATACCTTAGCCATCATCTTACAGGCTGCCCCCAGAACACAGCATGAAAGCAGCGCTTTGAGTGAGTAGGAGTGCTGACCTAGGATCAGTTTGCACCCTCGGCTTATAATGGAGAATATAAAGGCTTTTTAAAGGCCTTTCCATAAGTTGGAATGCCCAGTTGTGTATTCATCTAAAGATGATTACTGTGCTACCAGGCATTACAGATCTACAACTGAGCATCAACAGAAAAACATGGAAGTCAGCTCAGCATTCACTACAAGAGGGCAAGACACATACAGTATATCATTGTTCATTGGCATGCGCTTGCTTATTGGTTCAGGAGAGTGCAAGTGTGTGCTCTCCACCGACACGTCATGCCAAGCGCCCCTTTGCATCACCTCACAAAATCGGGCTTGCGTTGCGTTCTCTTTCATGGAGAAACACACTCCATGATCAACCAGTGGGGGTCACTAGAGAGCAATGAGATGCAGAAGCCCGTTGACTGAACCCACCCTAACCCAGGGTGACCCCATGTGTTTCCCTATGTGGCTATAGGCCACAGAGAGCACTAGCACGGTTGGGATGTGTGCACTCAAACTTCAATGGTGCCTTAACTAACTGAACCACCCAGCAGCCACCATAAAGGGTAAGGTTAGGCTATGGACAGTAGAAACCTTCCCCTTAAATCAGTACCTTTGCTGAAATGCTTCATGACAAATGTCCCACACTCCAAAGAGGAGATGGTGGACAGCAGAATTAAGCCCCATCACCCCATTGCACAGCCAGAATCTCCAGCTTTCATCACAGCCAGAATCTCCTAATTCAGCACAGCCACAATCTCCAGTTTCCAGCACAGCCACAATCTCAGCAACCGGCATGCAAACAACCTCAAGGAGGAAACATCTGACGTGTTCCCTAGCCTTGCAATCCTTCAGGATTTCGCAGAGAAAAAATTTGTAAGCGGTGCAGAGCCTTCATTTCATTATGGAGCATCTCAAAGCAGCACACGTACAGCATACCGTCAAACAGACACTCAGACACCACTGATCTGTGCACTGGTACAAGACGCTATCAAAGCTTCTTTTTCATTCAGCGGGGAGAATCAGGATTTCTGACTTAATCAGCAAAATGGATGATGGTGGCTATGCTAGGTTTACTCTCTGGGGTACTGAATGTGTTTCAGGGCAGCATCATTTATTCAGCACCATCCATTTCACCAAATTAATAAGTGATAGGCTGCTGTGGGACTGTACAGCATGCTGGCTCTGTGTTCAGGCAGGTGTACACATATTTCAGCAAATGTATACAGACAGATCAATCGATCAATCAAATTGTATTTATAGAGCGCAGGGATTTGTTTTAATATGCTTAACAGTTAACTCTGGCTTAAAGCCCCCCCCCCCCCAGAGCAAGCCAGGGGCTAGAGGGGCAAGGAGAAACACGTAGGAAGAAACCTTGAAAGGAAGTAGACTCAGCAGGGGGCCAGGGTGTGGGTTCAGAAATAAGAAATCAGCCAGTTTCAGAGACATCCGAAGGGAAAGACTAAGAACAGAAAATGTGACTAAAATTAAATTAATCCTAAAAATGTCTACAATGTTCGAAGACTATCGTTCATTAATATTAATTCAGTTCCTGAAGTGAATTGAATTGAAATGTAATTTTATCACCAGCTCTAGCGGATGGAAACCAGGGGCGAGGCTGACAATGCACCTGACAGGAGTGCGATTTTGACAGAAAGACACAATCCCGCAAGGTGTGAGTAGAGAGGATTGAGTCATACAGTACATCGACACAACTGAGCTGTCACCTTGGGCAGCCCTGAGCATTACAGAGAGCGACAGTCAGAGACAGAGAGAGAACACAAGAGGCCAATGGAGAGAGAGACCACCACCACCACAACCTGCCACAATATCTTCCAGCTACAGCTCAGAGCCCTCTATTGAAAAACCTGTCGAAGGTAAACCTGGAGAAACGGACTAGAGGAGTGCTGGGCAGGAGAACTGTGGTAAACAGCAGCACTGCAGAAATGGCGTTTCCCCTCCCCCTGCAGCGCACGGACCCGCCCACCTATCCGGTTAGCGCCTGTTTGAGACGCGAGCTCAGGACAGACCCTGAGTTCTGGGAGCAGGAAGCAAAAGCAAGAGCTTTCGATGTGCAGTCACATCTCTGGGCCCTAAATCATTCATGGCTTGAAGCAGGGCACGCACTGATTCGGTGCAGCAGCTCTAAAAGCCAAAGCCTTCGCTTTCTCTAGCCTCAAAACACACACACTCATAAACGCACATGCACACTCATACACTCGCATGCTCACACACACACATAATTCAATGTAATTTTATTTGTAGAGTGCTTTTCACAGCAGACTGTTACAAAAATGCTTTACAGAGTAGCAGAATATAGATATATATACACATACACTCATGCCTGCACACACACTCAGACAATTAATGAGTGTGCACACACACGCTGACACACACCCAGCCATCTGCGTTCCTCCTTGTCATCCTGGGAGACAAAAAATAGAAAATGAAAAGGTTAAAGAGGACAGTGAGAGAGAGGGAGAGGGGGAGAGGGAGAGAGTGAGAGGAGATAATGTGAGAGAGGGGAGAGATACAGATATGAGGGTGAGGTGAGGAAAGGAGACAGGGATAGAAAAAGAAAGATTGTGAGAGAGAGAGAGAGAGAGAGAGAGAGAGAGAGAAATGGTGCTGAACAGTAAAAGCCCATCAGGAGGCACAGCACTGCAGTTTGCCTTTTCTCGTTGTTGAGCAGTGGTGAGTGACGGAAGCCAGCACTCTCTCCAGGATCCCCCCCGCGTCAGTGGAAACCAAACAAAGGGACAAACTAAGATGCAAACAAGACCAGGCTGTGAATAATGCAGGGAAATAGCCACACATCTCAGTGAAACGGCTCAATGCGTTGCTTTAGAAAAACGAACAAAACTATGCTGAGAGGAGAAGTGCTGACACAGGCGGTCGTCATGGAGAGGGGTGACGCGGACGTACTGCCAAGGTTCTCCGTTGACACGGTGCCTGTTCCATGGGGGGGTGCGAGGGGGGCGCAAGGGGGGCGCGAGGGCAGCCAGGTGTTAGGGACAACAACAGGAGAAAGAAGATTTGAATGAATGAGATCTGTGACTTTCCGAGAGAAAGATACCCTCTGCATTGAAAAGATTTGGCTTCAGTAGAGCAGTTTGAAAACAGACATGTCTATCTGCACTAATGGGCCAATTGGCATTAAGCGCTCCATTGCAACAGCACTATCGGCACAAGCAGTTCGAATTGAGGAAATCTCAGAAAGACGGGGGCCACCTCTGGCAAGCGACCAGCAGTACACTACACTGTAACATGAAACGATACACAGACAGACCCACAATGCAGCTTTGCCAGGCCACTTCCTTACCCATAACCCTCCCCTTCCACTTCCAGGACAGCAGTGCCCCCCAAAGGGGGCGCTCAAGCCATCGTGATTATTGGCCGTTTCACACACCCATCCTGGAGGACCACACCACACACGACAACCACAGCTAGAGGGGCACAGACGCAGGAGCAGAACCGACCAAGAAGGCAACCTCCAAAAACCCAAACAAATAAAACTAATGGGAAATCAGAGCCAATGGGATTTTGAGTGGCCTATAATAATATAGCCTCTTAGTCACTGCCTCAGGAATATACCTAAACAGTCCCCTGACACCAAAGCCATCCCAGCCAAAAGATATGCACTCAAAACAAACCTTTGTTAACCCTATCAAACTGCCAGTAATGAACTTCAGGGTTAAAAAACGTGTGTCCATTTTCACACCTCTCTGCCCATGGGAATGATGTGTTCCAGTGGCCTGTGCCAAATGAGCTAGCCTTCGGTGGGAGAAACAGGAGGGGTGAGTAAAGGAGGAGCGCATTTTCCAAGGCATGTAATTAAGGCTTTTACACGCAACGCTGTGCCACTGATGGCAATGGCTGACCGGGCGAACCACGGCTTGTCTGCGGTCATGTGCCAGGGCAAAAACATCCCAAGCTCCAGAGATGGCCAGGTTGTGAACTCTGCAAATAAGAATGGAGGAACTGGCTTTATGAGCTACGGGTTTCCTGCTGTGCCACTGGTGCTGTAATCTGGGATTAAAAATATTAAAATATACAACGGCTAAAAATTAGCTCACAAAATACATAAATAAATGGTCTGAGCTGGTGAGATGTTAAGTGAAGCAGATTAGGCCCACTCACTACAACACATAACTTATGCTAAAGATGACCTAACCATCATGAACCCTATAGAAACCAGACCTGTTCACTGCACCACCAAAAAATTGTAGCAGTCTCTTGTGAATAATACCATTACATGAAAATCAGAAGGGCATGTCTGGAGTTGGCCAAAATGACAATGCTGCTGCCACAGCCACCCTAATGAATATGGGCCCTCCCCCTTTTCCAGGGGAGCAACTAAGGACAAGGACTTGGCAGTCCCATGGGAGAAACACCAGCATCTGGTCAGAATTCCCCACAGAAACCACAGTGATACAACCCTCAAGATTTATAGTAATGACCAACACCACAGAAAGAGACCCTAGAGAAAGAGGAAATGGACTGTGTGTGTGTGTGTGTGTGTGTGTGTGTGAGAGAGAGAGAGAGAGAGAGAGAAAGGAGAGAGAGAGAGAGAGTGTGTGTGTCAAATGCTAATGATGTTTAAGTCCTTAATGTTCATAATTTAAACACATTTTAAAATAGAAAACATGACCGCACGCACAAAAGTAGCTGTGTTTCCATGGCAGTGCTGCAGTGTGGCGACCACCTTGCTCACAAAAGGGCCTCAGTACAAGGAAGGTTATTTTTCTTCTCTATTTTCTCTTCCTTGATCCTTTTTCTTACTCCTAGCTAAAAAAAGGAGTGAAGAAAATGCTGTCAAATCCGTAATTGTTTTGGATTCAAATACTTTTCTGTGCTCGAGAAATTGAGAAAACGTGAATGAGGCACCTGGCAGATGGGGAGCGGGGGACCCACAGGTTGATCAGTTGATCAAGTCCAGAAAACATACCTCCGAAAAAGGATGCACTCGCGTTTCCTCACGGGTTGGAAGATCCTTAATCACGGCAGACCATGGGTCAGAAGCAAAGGTATGAAAAAAAGACAAATACACGACATATGTGATTGAAATGAGCCCATTATCTGCTTTTCCTCGCTCCCTTTACCTGGCAATCAGTAGCACTAATTGTTTAGTTAATTACCTGGAAGAAAAAAAACAAAAAAAACAAAGCCAGATTTGGATTTGAGGACCAGTTGTGTATCCATATTCTAAAGCAGTGGTTCTCAAACCTCTCCTTGGGTACCTCCCGGTGTCTGACATGTTCCACCTCAACCACACCTGATACAGCTAATCAAGGCCTTGATTAAAAAGGGCTAGCCCAACCTTCATCTAAAGCTGCACAATATCAGCATGTACAATGACAGCACAAAAAAGCAAGAAAGATTCAATTTGACAGCAATTTACATGCATACTATCATATATAGAGTATTATCATACGCAATGCTGACGCTACCAGTGTCTGAGACACCAGACCTCCACAGACCATGAGACACAGTTTTCTCAAAACCGAGTCATGCTTAAAATTAAACTAGCACATTGGGCATGAACAATATATCACCCCAAAAGAACGCTGCAGCCAAATCTACAGCTGAACAGCTTCTCTCTCTGCAGGTGTCTCAGCCACAGAGATAGCTTAGACATTGTGGTCTCATTTGGCCAGCACACCAAGAGCACAGACAAATAATTAATAGACAAGTGGATCCTGGCAAGTGTGGTAGACTTTTCGCACTTCATAAACACAATCACATTTACCGTGTTGCTAGACTGGATTTCTGGAGTTCTTGGCGACTGCAAGTGATACAGAATGGCATGTCATATCCAAGGAAAAAGGGGAATTGCTTCCATTCTGACAACAACTACCACATTGTCCATGCTGGGAAGTGTAGCTCCTAGTAGATCCATATCTGCAAGGTGCCAAGACAGATGAGAGGAGGTGAAGGAGGGGGCCAGACACCCAGGGGAAGGAAGGGAACAGAAGGACCCCAAAAACTGCCAACTGGCCAAACATAATGGAGTCTCCAATGTCAGAAGCATTTCAACATAAGAGGCTTATGTGGAAAGAAGGTGGGGTCTTCAAACTTTTGATAATGATTAAAATTAAAATTGATTCTATCATTTTTATACAGAAATGTAGTATTATGAAAATGATCCCCAGGCAAAAGGTACGGTCAAAAGCAATAGCCTCACAATGCTTGGTACACCCAACCCACATGGTTTTAAATTCTGCCTCACTCTAGAAGGTTACATAACAATACATGCAGTGACATGTGGGGCTACAGTTTGCCCTGTGGGATTGCCGGACATGGTCAGAACTAGGGCGGTTCGGAAGCAGGGCAGCATGAACGCACTAAGAGCCAAGTTGCTTTTTTTATTTTTCTAACAAAAGAGCTCAAGGTGTCCTTTAATCTCATTCACGGTGAGACTGGGGCTTCGGTGGCAGAACAGGAAGGCTCTGCTCTGTGTGATGGAACATAGTGGTGCCCTTGAGCCCAGCTGCATGTTGCGGCTCCGCGCCACGGTACAGTGCACAACTCGTTAGCCCACTGCCCATCCGCGGCTGTCTGGAACAGTTTATTAAATACAAACGGACTGCAATGCATACATTTTTAACTAATACAGTTCTGTAAGACACAGACAACCGACACTGCTTCCTCTGACAGTCGAAAAAGGAAGGAACATTTGCTCTGCAGCACCCAATCAAAGTCATAGCTTCAGTAGTCAGGTGCCGAAAATGCTGTGCCCAACTCCCACTTCAGCTCATCCTCCAATCACAGCAAACATCTTTGCACGTTTGATCCACACAGGCGGGATAACCCACGTCTACTTCGAGAGGGTTAGGAGTCTCTGTCCATCCCCTGATTCCCTCAGTGAAGCTCCAGACACATCCGGACGACCCGAGGAGCTGGACAGGGGGCGAGAGGAGCCACGCTCTATTTCGCCTCGCACCACGCATTACGTCAGCGCCGCTTTTTGTTCTCATGGCAACAAAGGAGCCAATGTTTGCTCAATACAGCGAGCCCTGCCTTCACATGCAAATAAGGCCGGATGAACAAGGTCAAACGGATGGGATTTCAGGAGGGGGGGGGAGGTGCCGGGAGGGTCCTCTTTTGCATCCAATGAAGTATCCAAAAACTTCAGGCTCTGATTGCTGCATGGAACAAGAGGCTTTGCGTTGGTTGTGTGGTTTGCGTTGACCCCTGGAACACAAATCAATTAAGGAGCGAGCAGAGTAAAATAGCCACTTCGTCACCGCCTTCCAAGAGTGAACCGGCCACAAGTGGGCAAAGGTGACCGCAGAAGGAAATGATGCGTTTCCCTTTGAGACCACTGAAGGGGAATGCATGGAGGTGAAATATAGCCTTATTGATCGGTGCTTCTGGCAGGTATTCAGGGTATTAAAAAACATATATATATATATATATATATATATATATATATATATATATATATAAATATATATATATATATATATATATATATATATATATATATATATACACACACACACATCAAACCGCCCTATAGTATTTCATAGTCATGGTCTCGGACTGTTTGTTTCTTTGTAGGTTGTGTGTGGGGGAGGGACGTTAATTGTGCAGTATACTCAATACCAGGCCAGGGTCAAATATGTAATTGTTTTGGATTCAAATACTTGTCTATGCTTTACTGGCATGTCTGGTGTATTGGAACCTATAAAATGCTCTCAAAAAATGCAAACCCTTCTTAGGTACTGCAAATGGTCCATCTGCAGTACCTAATCTGCAGAACAGCAGGATGCATACTCAGAGATGGCTCTACTGCCATATTGATAAACTCCCAGTACAGCTTTATGCAACCAGCTGGTGTGATCGAAACCCTTCCTTCCCTTGCAGTTTCAGTATTGCGAGACATACCATCAGATTACGATGCACAGGAGTCACAGGATCAATCAATACTGCACAGATAATAAAGCGGCGGATATCTGCAGCAGAAGAGATAATCTCAATTCTTCTTACGGTCTCAACTATCGCAAGTCTTAAACACAATCACATTTGCGGTGTAATATTCACATTTAAATTGAAAAATAGAAAAGCACTCACCAGAGCATTACAATTTACAGTTTTATTGACGCCAGAGGACGACGCGTGGAGGGTTCAGCACATTCATTCTTCAGTGAGCAATAGAATTGTGTGAAAGAGACCAACCGCACAAGAATTTTAACAGATCCAAAACAGTTTTTTCACAATAGGCAGACACGGAGGCAGAGTCTTATTACAAAGATGAGACTGTTGTACTCACAATACAATGAATGAATATAATAACTGTATATATAGCTAAACCATGATGACTTGCAGATTTGCAGAAACGGCAAGCATTAACCTTGTGAGGTTTCTTTTGCATTCATTCCTTTTTTCAGGGCACAATTTTTAATCACTGTGGTAACAGGATATAGTTTGAAAGCGTTAAAACTCCTATTTTAACCTATTTTAAGATGCCTTTGCTTTAGTGGCAACACTATAATACTTCTCCTAATGTCAGTCCTTTTCACAACTAGTGTCCAGCGAACCAAATGCATTATAGTTTCTCATTCTAAAAATGTGCTAAATTATTATTGTTGTCTGTTTCGCCATTGTATACTTCTACAAAAGTACTTGTACATAGGAATTCTATTATCTACATTTTGTATAGGCTCTCTCGAAGGGAGACAAAAGGGTGTACTCATGCATTGGCTGGGACGTGTTAATTTCCAGCAGATCTGCAGTGAAGACTACTTAAAAATCTTGGAAATGATAATGGCACTGCAGCAAGAGTAAACAGAGGCTGTAGGCAGAGGACGGGGGTAGGAGGGAGGAGGAGGGGCCAGTCGCAGCCCCCAGCTCACATCGGCTGGTCCGCAGCACGCCCAAATCTGAAGTGCTGACTAACATCTCCGCAGCTGCTGTGGGAAGCATCAATCCACTGCTCAGCCAGAGATTCAGCTCACGCCTACCACAGACACTAAGGTGGGAAAAGCAGCCACTGCCTATGCTCCATACCTGCCTGTCCTTTAACCAACATGAGAACCAAAGTTTGCTATCACGCTGTTCAGTGAACAAATAAGAACAAGAACAAATGTAAGAAGCAAATTAACTAAAATGACCAATTAAGTCAGGGTAATTAGTTGTTATAGGTTCCCAGTTTTACTGTTTCTAGCTTTAATCGCATCACAAATATACTGTACATATAGATGTGTATTCTTCTGATACAGCTATTTTCTGCAATTTTGTCGGTCTCTGTATGCCACTCCAATAGTGTCTCCAGTGCGGATCTTATTGTGGCTACACCGATATTGAACCACTGACCTTGCCCGTCCCAGTCATTTACCTTAACCACTATGCTACAGGAAGCACATAGTAAAGGACTTTGATGTTGGCATCAATTTGTTACAGTTGCACACCGAGGACAGGGGTTTGCGTGGAGCAGCATAATTGGGTCGCCGCTTTGTGAGAAAGACTTGGCAGGGTTATTAGAATCGTTGCATACAATGCCCCGGTCGCCTCGGAATTATGGTCACAAGCTCTGGGACGATATGGCTTGAAGAAGGCATGTCCTTCTCTGGATCGCCAGATCTCCATGGGCTGCCAAGGGACGGGGTCATAAGCGGTGTATTCCCAACTAATGCAAATAATTGGAATAGATGGAATTTATTCCAAAATTGGGAGAAAATTTAAAACATTTTAAACAAAAAAAAGTTGAGAAGTCAGCATGTTCTTCATCATCCAGCAAGTCCACGGAGAAGGTCAAAATATCCTTACAGTTGAAACAATTGCAGCAGGTCCTACAGTGATCCTTCTTCAGTGACACTGCATATCACCGCCCAAAACAAAATGTCCCCTAGACACCCTAGGGGACACCCTGCTGTGTCCCCTCCTGCCACCAGGAAGTGGAGGGGGTCCATTATTAAAGTTCACTGAAAATTCACACAGCGCTGGCCCAAATTCATGCAGCAGATTAATAATTGAATGCTCTCCAGGCTTAAGCTCTGCTGGATAGACTGGGAGGCCGGAATCACACACTCGGCTCACCGTGGGCACATTACCAAGGGCTGAGAGCGGGCCGAGGACACCATACACTGAGGTGCCACTTCAACACCCTCGGACGCAGATGTGCGAGTCTAACGGTCAAGTGTGTACACTGTTGTCCTCAAATTTGAAAGGGCATTTGTCCAGTATTGTGACTTGGCTCCATTGTGTTTCTAAGCGCACCAGCCACAGCTACAATAATTTGTATCCAGACGAAAACAGAAAATCTTTGCAGTTAGAAAAAAAGCTTCAACTTTCACTGTGTTTCATTCAGAAAACTTGTGCTAGTCATTGGCCTATGGAATTAAGCCAAGCAATGTTAATGCAATTGGAGCTTGTGTGCGAGACTCGGTCTGTCACCTGTCCTCAGAGCCAGCCATGAGGACACTGGGTCACCTCCAAGACTCACAGCAGGGAATATTTATTAATTAACATTTGCTGTGTGGGGGATGAGGGGATCATATCATGTGAAATGACTTGAATATGAAAGCACGTAAATCCAATTCCCTGAAGCATCTGGCTTCTACAGGCACACCCACAAGAAGGTCTTTAATCGCTTAAATTTACTGATTATGTGGTAGATCACCATCCTTATGAAGGCATTAAAGTAAGGTACAGAGAATACTAATCATCCAGGAATGCCATTGGGACAGCAACATCAACCATTTTCTCTTTAGGGGAGCAAAAGAAATGAATGCATGCGCCTTCTAGTCACATTTACTGCCGACATGAGTGTCTTTTTAAATTTTTATTAAGGCAGCCGATGGAGTACCACACCTCACCTGCGGCAAAATCAAATCCTTACAGGCATGCAAGGAGCAAATGTGCACGTGTCACAAATTATTTATACCAGGGGACCCTTTTACAGGGCAGCCAAAGGCGAGTGCAGTTGCAGGCGAGCTCACATGAGATAGAGACCAGGCCGAGCAGGTTGCAGGCGGAGGAGGGACAGTCCTGGCAGCGTGTTTGGCGACAGGTGGCGTGCGACGAGTCATTCGCCAGACGGCGAGCACGGCCACTGCTGCAGGAGGCTGCCAGGACCCCAGAGGCGCGAATAACACCGCATTAGCTCAACGCTAGCAGGATGCAGAAGCTTGCGCTGTAGGTGGAACAGCTACTAATTTTGGTGATGCACAGTAAATAAAATGGGTGATGGGGGCTATGGCACAAAATCTTTGGTTTTTTGGGTTCAGGGATGGTGCTGTTGCAGACAATGCGCCTCAGGGGTAGGGGCCTTATACATGAATGTTCCATCGATAACAGCAAGACTCATGGCAATGAGTCTGCAGCAAACACCTCCCTCCCTCCCCAATGCAATATCTCACCCTGAAAACGCTGGGAGGGGTGGGGCTTCCCCCACCTCACACATCATCTGCCCACGCAGCCATCGGGATGAAATCATGAGCCCCTGCAGCCTGAGCAAAGCAGAGGGAGTGTGACCATTCCCAAAATGTGCATGGCCAGTTTCCCATAGCTGCATCTGACAACTGCACACTGCATTATTACATAATCATATTCTATTACAGTGCTGATTTCCTCTATTATTGCATATTTGCTACAGTGAATAGTTTCAGATCTTTAGATAAAATGTAATATTAGAAAAATGGGAACCAGAGTAAAAACAGAACAAAATTAACAAAAACTAAACTAAATTATTTAATTCATAAAAATAAAAATAAATAAAAAAACATATCACCAGGCCCCTTTAGTTACTCAACCAATTAACCAAATTTAGCTGGTACAATACAGCCAAGCTTGATTGTAGCCAGCCCCATTGAAAACCCCCCATTTAAACCTCACTCATTTTGAAACTTACCATGAGAGTACAGTAGGCGGTCTGACAAGGGTATTGTATAAGGGGAATATAACTTTTACATTTTACATTATAGGCATTTGGCAGACGCTATTATCCAGAGCGACATACAGACTAAGCAGGAGACAATCCTCCCCTGGAGCAATGAGTGCTCAAGGGCCCAACGGCTGTGTGGATCTTATTGTGGCTACAGTGGGATTAGAACCCCCGACCTTGCGTGTCCCAGTCAGTTACCTTAACCACTACGCTACTGGCCGTCTAGCTTTGTTAGATTTATACTCAATACTCTAGGCTATGTATCCTAGCATCCTGCTGGCCTTTTTGACCGCTACAGCACATTGACAAGAACATGAAAAGCGTTGATCAACTATTACCCCCAAGACTTTTTCAGCTTGAGCACAATTTTGTAGCACCTGTAAAGGCACATAATACTGCCTTATGTTTTTGTTTCCCAGAAGCAGAACTTATAGATTCAATTTAACATTTAGTTATAATGAATTTAATTTGCCAGGTTTCTGCCCACTTCTGGATTCTATTTAAATCTTCTTGGATTACTTTAGTAGATTCCAAACTGTTAGCTAAACCTACTAGTTTTGTATCATCTGCAAATTCAAGTCCTTTCAATGTCTCTGTCGAGGTCATTTATGTAAATGAGGAAGAGCAGATCCCTGTGGGACTCCACTTCCCACAATACCCTGCTCAGATAAGGTCCTACTACTCTGTGTTCTATGCCATAACCAGTATGGAACCCACTCTTAAATGGGTCCTTCAATTCCTACCATCCTCATTTTGATAAGGTACCACATGACAAACTCATTATCAAATGCTTTCGGGAAATCAAAGTATATAATATTATAAGCCCTGCTATAATCAAAATATTTGGCAGCTTCATCAAAGAACGCCTAAAGGTTTGTCAGACATGACCTAACCTTACGCAAAACAATGTTGTCTGTCCCTTAGAATGTTAGTATTTTCAAGAAATAATTTCTTGTCTTGTCTTTAATGATTCCAGTTTTTTACATGTGATGCAAGTTAAGCTGTCAGGCCGGTATGTTCTTCCTTGATGCAGTCGTGCAGATGCCTATTTTTTTGGCATTTAGCAATGTTTTATAGCTTTTTACATAGCCATTGCCTGATTTATGAAGGTCAAGAATTTATGAATTTTTTTTTCCTCATTCAACTTGTGTTCCCTGACCTTCCCCATGCTGGTGGATGACTAGCTAAAGGAGTTTGGCATTTGTGTCACCTCATATTTACCATTCTACCATTGAAGATGAAACCTTGTTAAATACGGAGCTGAAAATATATGAGTCTAAAGAATCTGGGGCAAGATGTCATGATGTCTAAACCATCTTGAGCAGCATGATGCCACATCTCTCAAATGTACACTAACCGTGAGCCAATCCGAGGCACAATTAGAAACAATGCCTACCAACAGACCAGTGATCTACAGCATGGGGTGGGCTGGGGCACACGGTTCCCCCTTGGCTGCTTATGCCACAGTGAGAGATGAGAGACTATCCCTATCGTTCATCAGCCACTCAATGGGTGCTTTGAAGAGTTGACTCACTCCTTCTTGTCTAGTGCTGGGTGGGTGAAATTTGGCCTTGTTCTGTGGCCAAGTCAGCTGAGCCACACTGGACACATTGCCTCGCCCACATACAAAGCTGCGCGTTTGTGTTGTTGCTTTTTTACAACCGCAAAACTGGTCAAACCACAGCAACACAGGTGCACCTGGGGCCCACTAGGTATGCTGGGTTTTTTTCCAGCTAAGCTTTGTTTTTGTTAAAGGGCTGTTAACTAACTGTGGACTGTGAGGGGGACTATATTACAGAAACTTGAGGCGCTGGGAAGAATCAGCTGTGGCAGAGAGCCGGGCTCACACGTGGCACCGTGCTGCAGCAAAATACACGGCAGAGCCCTGCGGCGGACCCGGGGCACAAGCGATGTCACCCACCCCCCCTTCCCGAGAGCCGAGCTCCTCGAGGCTCCTGCCTCCTCCCCTGCTGCTGAAATTGCACAGTCACCGCCAGCACATACACAAACGCACACACAGGGATGCAGTTCCACTGCAGGCACCCCGATCCTTCCTAAAGTGTCACACTTGGTTGAGACAAAGTACACTCGGTTCTCCTGGTATGGCTTGAGTCTCATTCAGGCTTAAAGCTCATACATGCCCTGGGAGGGCTGAGGACTGAGCTCATCACTGAGGGAGCAGCTCTGCCTCCCCCCTTAGAAACGGCATGTAAATCTCATTTGTGAGGACGTACACTGCCATTCATTTCATATTCAGGTAGAGGAATCACATCCTCCCCACCACGTAGTTAGAGTGCCCCACCACGTACTCACAGTGCCACACCACGTACTCACAGTGCCCCACCACGTACTCACAGTGCCCCACCACGTTCTTAAGAGTGCCCCACCACATACTCACAGTGCCCCACCACGTACTCACAGTGCCCCACCACGTACTCACAGTGCCCAACCACCTACTCACAGTGCCCCACCACATACTCACAGTAACTCACACCATTAAACACCATATGCACTCTGTTGGTGTTGAATTAACACTGGTCATTTTCCTGTGCTGTATCGAAATTTGGTCAGTATGACTGAAGATAATTCACACTTGCAGGAACTTCAAGGACTTTCTGAATGCCAATCGAATGGTATTATGTAATTTCATACGGGGTTCGTCTTTCTGCATGTTGACGAAGAACAATCTGTTTCTTCAGATTAAGGAGCAGTTGAATATGGATCTAAGTGACTGATCAATGATCACATGGTCAAATGTCAGAGCAACCAAATTTTCAGTCTGGCCCTGCAGGCCAAGCGATAGCCAGCAGGCTCCGCAGCCTCCAAGCATGTTGTATATCCAGTAAGCCAGGTAGCCACTGCATGAGTACCATGCCTTATTTCACTGACTGTTATATTTAATGGAGTCGAGATGTCTGTCCATCCCATGCTAATTTTATCAGGTGCAGCAATCAATCCCAAGGGTTGTATAAAGTAACTGAAAATAATAACAGTGATTGAAAGCTCATGGGAGCTCCATTTAGTCACATCACCCTGCTGACTTCATCTGACAGTGACACTGCCTTCGAGACAAAACCAGAATCACAACAAACGTGGGTTGCAGCAATTTCCAGAAACAGATCAGCCCATTCGAATGGTAATCTAAACTCAAACTGCATGGGCTACACGTTCATTATTTCAGCTTTTCAAATAGGACTATATATACAGTGGTGATTGTAGTTAACCTTGGTTTTTGTACCAAGTGATTAGCCTGACCAGATTCCCTGGAGAACCATGTACTTAATTCAATGTGAGCCTCAGCCTACAATAATGGCATCTGTAGCCAGAGGGCCCACTGAAATATAGTAGTACCACAGAAATGGGGGGGGGGAAAAAATTAAATAAAATTAAGATTTTAGGATAAATCATGATGCATGTTAATGGCAATACGAGGCTGTTCCTGATAAGAATGTCTGGTCACTTTATCAATTAAGTACATCCGTGATTGTAAGTCGGTTTGCAAAAAAACATCAACAAAATGAATATATGTCACCTAAATACAATTTAGACAGCTACAGTATATTGCTGTCAACAAACTCACTTATTCCTAGGCCTACCAAAGATGTTTCTAGCTCCTGTTCCGTCTAAGCACTTAATTACATAATTGGATCAATTACAATGCTAAATTAAAGCAGGTAAACATGCTGTAGTCACAGAATCCCACTCTTCAATTGGTGAATTCTCGTACTCAAAGTCAAAAATAAAATTAATAACTTCCTCTGATTGAAAGCAGTAGAAAAATTACCCTTGAAATTGTTTGCAATTTCGTAACAATCACACTGCTTTTGCAGATTTAAGGCCTCAGTATTTAGGGGTAGGCCACTGTTAAAGAGGAAGGAAAGGAATTCACAATACCAAAGCCGATTCTGCACAACTATACAACAAATTATGATTTCATGCATTTTGAAAACTTAACCAATTTGTGCTTTATTTTACAAATGAAGGGTCAATTTCAGTGTAATTATGGCCTATTGCAACCTCAGTCTTACAAGAACTGCATTGGACAACTTGGACAGCTACTCCAAATCGGTGAAATGACGAGCAGCTTTTGTGAAGTTCTAGTCGGTGCACTGCAACCATTCCAACTTTTCTATTTGTAAATAACAGAGGTGCCTACAATGCATCAGTGGTTGGCTCATGTGCTCAAGGCATTCATAACTGACCAGAGCAATAACAAAAACATCCTATTGGGACAGTCATTTAGAATTTTTCTATTTTTGTGGTGATTTAATGTTCTTGACAAGTAACCACAGCTCAGTAACACTGCGATTCAAAAGCAATAAAACACATTTTGGCCACATTTGGTCACCATTAAACATGAGAAACACAACCTTGATTTGACTCTGGTGGTCACATCACTTCCTGTTTAACAGTGGTCTTATTAGTGGTAATTCTGCAGAAAACACACTTAATCCTGTACACAAAATATGTTTTCTTTTTTGGCTTTGGAGCCGCACTGTTTTTATATTGATAAAATAAACATCACAATTAATTCTATTCAGCCGGAATGATAAACACATCAATGCTAAAACATAATGTGTATGCTCATTAGACTGTCATATAATATCAGAAGGATCTTCTCATTTAGCTTATTCAACTTGACAGATTATGATCAATGTCAGTACGTTGGTCTAATTTTTAAAATAAAAAAGTGCATAATAATAATGAAAATATCACTCTTCTACAATGCACTTGCAGCCTAGTCTCCAGTCACCAATAATTTAATAAGGAGGTTCAGGTTTTATTAGGTCAAGTGTAGAGTCTACTTCATCGTTGAATAGGAAAGACTCCCACTGGCATTCAGCCTCCTGCTACTCCTGGAAGAGAAGTACCCATGTGCCAAGGCCATCCCTCCAGCTGCCCAACAATGCCACGGGGTTACCCCTGGAAAACACTGTCCTGAGAACGAGAAACTATTTTTCCAGTTTTTACCAAACTCGGTTTTTGGGTGTTCTGGTTTAAAGTTATCTCAGGAAAATGTACTAGTTACTGGCCAGATCTGTGACAAAAAGTGCTACGGCTGATTAACAGACACCACCAAAGGCTTTTCGGAGCAGCATTGATTATATTGATTTTTTCATCGTAATAGTTGTGAAGCGAAGAAGACCGATCAAGTTTACTGGTGAATCATCGATTTTCTTAAAGAATTACCAGTAGTGAATTATTTGCAAAATAAAATCTAAAGAAAAAACACCTTCTTACTCATACTAGCACCCGTTACAGGGTAGCTATTTATTATTTGTTTTATTGTTCACTTACAGCATAAATGCATTGTAATTTAACAACATTAAAAGCCGTGATACCAAAAACTACACCGTAGACCCCAATCTGAGCATGCAGGAACAGTCAAATCAATATTTCAAATATTTAATGTAATAAACCATAGATGACATACATCTTATGCATATTAAATAAATACATACGGACTGTTTCTTACCTTTCTAGACGCAGACAACATTCGAGAAAGGTAGACTACTGCTGTGCAGAGTGAAACGGGACGCGCATGGACGTCCGTGTCTCTTATTGATGACGCTCCAAAATAAATCCAAACCCTGAATAAGCCAGAACTGAATAAACGAAGCATTTCATTCTACAAACCTCATACTGTAATAAGCACACTTTATGGTTGCAATATATGACCAGATCAAATAAATTACTCTATGATTGCAGCCTAAACAATCTGGATAAGGGTTCCTGCGAATGATGATGATTCTGATGTTCATGCTTTTCTGTTTATGATTAGGATGTTATTGAACCTATGTTCTGAAATTATCTGCAAGAAAAATATGAACTAAAATGTTGAACACGACCAAATTATCTCAAACAACTATTCTGCTTTTACAATAACTAATGTGTTGTCGATAAAATGTAAGGTATTTCATAAATCGGTGAACAAATATTTAATCACCTAGAGAGCTATTGAATTAAAACTAGAAATGTATTGTAAAACATGCTTATTTAAATCCATCTAGACGTATTGTAGTCTATTGGATCCGTACAGTAAATAAACTGTTCTTAATATGAACATACTTCAAAGAAAATGTATATCATCTATGAAAGCTGCTAATTGCTAAGTGTCGTGTAAGTGATGGTGTTTAGTCCTTCTCCAATAGAATGAATGGACCCCAAATAGCAACCAATCAGACACGAGCTCTTCTGGTATATAAAAACCATCCAAGGACGCTTAATCCGGACACCAGAATTAGTGTTGGTGTGTTCATTCTTGGGTCGAAAAAGGATCTTTGCCTCTTTTCCCAAAGAAACGAAAAATAAGGTAGGATTTTTGAAAGTTTTAGGTAGATGCCTATACGCTATACATTATAAAGGTATACATTAAATAAAATGGCGCGTTTTCAAATAATGCGACACTAGAAATGGTAAACAAGGGCTATACAGGCGAAGTGCACTTGAATATGTTTTTATTTGCATTATCAATCCGCCTTTGGCTGGGAGACTACTGTAATAAACCTGTGTTCTACAAGAATGAATAGCATTATGTTAATCGTGTCTATTGGGTTTTCTGTATATTGTACAACTTAATCTCTTAAATCGAGGCTTGTGTCAGTGAGATTAGAAGATATCTGCATTGCTGAATTTGACAGGACTGCGGACGACCTTGCATTTTTTGTTTCTGCAAGGTCTTAAATGTCGTCTGCTGCGCATCCTTTGGGTTGCAGACACGAAGCTTGGCGCAACCGTCTCGTTGCGCCCCATTTTCTTACCTGTCATCTTCCTTAACCGCGTCCACTTAACCCTTTGATTAAAATTGCCATTTTAAAGGTATGACGCAAGCATCAAATGGCTTAAGACTTGGTGTGCATTACGGTAGGTTTAATTGAATGCATTTGTGACAATCCTCTACATGAAATGGAACTTATTATTGCCGTCTGCGTGATTGCAAACCAGTGTCGATACGGTTTTAAAAAGCCGGCGTGCATATTGGGTCCTCTTTCCCAAAACTGCATTCATTAACGATAGTCCGCCATGCATACGTGCGCGATTTAAGTCTGCGCTCTTGTCCATAGGTGAACGCAATCATGCCTTTCGGTAACACCCACAATCAGCTGAAGATGAACTACTCCGCGGAGCAGGAGTACCCCGACCTCAGCCAGCATAACAACCACATGGCGAAGGTGCTGACGCTGGAGATGTACGAAAAACTGCGGGATAAACAAACGCCTAGCGGATTTACTTTGGATGACCTCATTCAAACTGGGGTGGATAACCCAGGTAACAACCCGCTGGCGCTAACCCCCTTCACCAACGCCATCTGTTCTGTTTGACCCAAGGGGTTTTTGAAGGGTAATTCACACTGGTTCAGCAGTAATGTAATGTCACCTCCTCCATCCTTTACTACGCTCCACAAAGTGACCTTGCCAAAGGGCAATTTAAGGTTGTGCTGCAGCATTGTGACCTGATCATAAACCCAGTGAAAATCCGGTCACCTTGAAGTCACGCTACAAACATGACCTTAATGATCAAGATTCAATCAAATTGTGTGTTAATGGCATTTGGATGAAATCAAGGCTCCAATTTGCCTGAAATCCCTGCTGGTATCTATGGCACAGGCCACTACTCTTCTGTTCATATTGCATAATCACTAGTGCACAGAAGGACCATTACTGAGTCTAACAAACTTGCATTGTCATGCAATTTATCTTGCAACCTCATGAATATTCAATACTTCAACTGTTGCTGACATGGAAATTGGTGTTGGCTGTCAGACATAATTGACAAAGTTGTACACAACCACATGCTACACCCCATGACAACACCTGAATTTGAAACCTACTTGGATTTCTCTTCAAATTAAAATTTTTCTATTCACCTCATACAGGCCACCCCTTCATCATGACTGTTGGCTGTGTGGCTGGAGATGAAGAGTCTTACGATGTCTTCAAAGATCTGCTGGACCCAATCATTGAGGATCGACATGGAGGATATAAGCCCTCAGACACGCACAAAACTGACCTGAACCCAGATA
Organism: Conger conger; assembly: GCF_963514075.1. Lineage (NCBI taxonomy): Eukaryota > Metazoa > Chordata > Actinopteri > Anguilliformes > Congridae > Conger > Conger conger. The sequence continues at coordinate 26,484,973 of NC_083764.1, forward strand.
ACTTGCAGGTAACCCTGACCCCCTCCTCCCCCACATCCCCTAGTCCAGTCTTAATCGCTGTGTGGCTATTTGAATCCTACTAACACCACATGGGGGGTTTTGTAGGGTGGGGATGACCTGGACCCAGACTACGTTCTGAGTTCTCGAGTCCGAACTGGAAGGAGCATCCGTGGCTTCTGCCTGCCCCCCCACTGCAGCCGCGGGGAGCGACGAGGCATTGAGAGTCTTTCCATTGAAAGTAAGCCGGTTGTGTGAACTAGTTGGTTGGCAATGTAGATGTCTCTCTCTGGTGGAAGCCACTGGAAATGCAGTCTCCCTAGAAGGGAATGGGGTGGTACTAGCTGAGTAGATTGCAAACAGGATTTCTCTTGTGTGTTTGGCTTAAGGTTTAAGTGCATTGGAGGGGGACCTGAAAGGGAAGTATTATGCTCTAAAGGACATGACGGAAGAAGAGCAGCAGCAACTGATTGATGACCACTTCCTGTTTGACAAGCCCGTCTCCCCCTTGCTGTTGGCCTCTGGGATGGCCCGTGACTGGCCTGATGCCAGGGGAATCTGGTGAGTCCTTACACCTGGGGACTAATTGGGGTGTTGCATTGATGAAAGACATGTGATGAAATTGTGAATTTGTCTGGTTTTGATGCAAACTATAGTTTCTTTAGCAGTTAGCTAGCCATTTTTTAGGGTGATTTCACATTGCTGAAAATGGGTTTGGAATGGTAGTAGGCTTCCCTATTCATTGTTATCCATTTGTCTCCTAGGCACAATGACAACAAGACCTTCCTAGTTTGGGTGAATGAGGAAGACCATCTCCGTGTCATTTCCATGCAGAAGGGTGGGAACATGAGGGAGGTGTTCACCCGCTTCTGCAACGGCCTCACACAGGTCAGCAAAGGGATTATTTTAATGGTGTTGGTCATTCATCTGCCAATGCCAAGGATAAGTAGATGGGATATTCTAAGTCCTGCCCCTAAACTATTCTATCCGACAGATCGAGTCCCTCTTCAAGGAGAAAGGCCATGAGTTCATGTGGAACGAGCATCTTGGCTACGTGCTCACCTGCCCCTCTAACCTGGGCACCGGCCTCCGTGGTGGCGTGCATGTCAAGCTGCCCAACCTCAGCAAGCATGAGAAATTTGGGGAGATTCTCAAGAGGCTGAGGCTCCAGAAACGAGGCACAGGTATCCACCCCAATTACCCTGGCACTGTAGTCTGTAAGCTTCAGGTGACTGGTCTCTGTTCTGAATTTCACCATCTAAGGGTTTTATTTTCTCCATTTTTGTTTTACTTTTAAATTAAAACCTATTTACAGCAGGGTTAAGTTGCAGCACAAATGGGCAAACTCAGATTGGAGGTGCAGATTCATAAATAAAAAGTACCAACTAAGGATCTGTTGGTATAGAATGCAGCATGGATACCAGTCATTTTGTATTTGGCTGCTGTTTCTTTGCACTAGCGGGTCATTGGTATGGGGGTAGGCAGGGATTCTGACACTGCTTCTGTGTATCAGGGGGAGTGGACACTGCAGCCGTGGGTGGTGTCTTCGACATCTCCAATGCTGACCGCCTGGGCTTCTCGGAAGTGGAGTTGGTACAGATGGTGGTGGATGGAGTGAAGCTGCTGGTGGAGATGGAGAAGCATCTGGAGAAGGGCGAGTGTATTGATGACCTCATGCCAGACCAGAAGTGAAATCCTTTCATATCTGCCTCCCTTCCATCCTCTACTACCCACCCTATCATAGCCCCCCCCCCCCCCCCCCCACCCCACCAGCTGAATCCTTCAAAAACAAGTTAATCTTAACTACATCAAGAAATACACTCCGACCAAGCGTTGGTGGCACTTAAGTTAGGAGTCTTCCATCAGTGTGATTAAGGATTTTTGTATCGGGCATCTTAGTGTCGAAGATGGATCTTAACACCTGAAATAAAGGCCTGTGGAAAACCTTTAACTTGTGGTGGTTTTTGGTGGCTCAAAGGAACTGCAGATTGTATTAATGTTTAGGAAGGCTTGGCCTACGTGTGGAGTTTGAGGTGACCCTTCCCTGCATTTTGGAACAAGATCTGAGGTGCAGTAAGTAAAGCCTGATAACGTCCTCAAATGTTGAGTTCTGACTAAGAACCCTGTCATTTCTTTCTGGTGTAGCATTTGAGTCTAAAGATGAAGGCTCCACGTCCAGTGTGCATTAACATTTCAGCCACTTTGAGCTCTATGATCAGCCAGTGTACTCTACATCTGCATTTAATTATTGCATTGCACCTGTGAATGTTAAATGTTAATCTAATGTCATTCAAATGGGATGTGATGCTAATTTGTTTTAGAATAAAAAGAAACTTGGAGAGAGATGATTTCAAAAGCGTATTGAACATTTGCTGGAGCTTGCATCCTCCCACCCTTGTTTCTACTGGTTCTGGCATGCCTGTGCAATGGAGCATCTATCATTTACTGCTCCCACCACCAAGCACTAGAAATTAATTCCGGCTGGTCTTGACGCCTTATCAAACATTCAGGGTCATCTGATTTCCCTCAAGTCTGCTCCATTTTCTATAAAGGAATCAAAACGCAGAGCATATGCTGACCGCTGTTGCCATCAAAAAACATGTCACTGAACAAGACCAAAATAGTACTGAACTGTGGCAGGCATCACAGCTATATGATGTATATGTAATTCCATTGCAATAAATTATAGCCTGACCAATCTAGCAGTGCTAACATTGCCACCCCTGTGGCACACCCATAGAGCATACTACATAATGTGACACAAAATGTAATAAATCCTTTGGGGAAACATTCTGTTGTAGAACATTATCTCTATTGACTAAGCCCAGGAATTGCAGCCAAGACCAATAAGTTACCATTCCACACTTGGCAACACAGCTTAGTGACATCAGGTGGCAAAATGCACATAAAAATGGTTTTATTTAATTGAGGAATTAACTGTCATGGGTTTGTAATATCCCATGTTGCATGACTGGATTGATAAATGGCCAGCTAACAAACTGGAAGATCGAGACAAAGGCAGTAAACTTTATGTTCATACCATGTATAGTACTTCCAGAGACATCTTTGTATTTAATTTTAAAAAGTAACATATTACTATAAGCAATTGACTACTTTTGACATAAAAACTTGATCAAGGCTGTCTGAGATCAGAAGCGAGGAGCCAACCAAAGTCTGAAGAAGAACAGTAGGACCTTTTATTGTGTTATTTTTGAAAGACTCTTATCTGCACAGATACAGGTGCCTAAGACTTTTACACAGTACTTTACATATGTCAGTAATTTAAACGAGAGGCAATAAGGCACCAACATTACCGGCTGTTTCGCATGGACCTCCACCTCTGCTTCTGAAGGAATCGTTAATTTCCTTGCACTATGCTTACGCAGTTTCTCTTGTTTATTCTGAGCTTAATACCAAGCACTGTACAATTATTCACTGAGGGGGAAAAAAAATAAGAAAGTCACACCATGCACCAAGACTCTGGCTGTGCATAGGAAAAATCTTCAATCATTTAAGTGAGCTTGTTACAATATATTGTGTATCTGGTCATGCACATAAGGAAGAAGAAAGAAAATAGGCTTTATACTAAAGCAATACAAGCTGTTCTCTTGGCATCTCCTCTCCTAAGAAAACAGAAAATGAGGGTGACGTCCATACTGCCCGCCCCACAAGAGATGCAACAAACAAAATTCCAAGAGTTTCTGGCTCTGAATTTGTTGATTGTCAGCACACATTGCAGGCATTTAGCCTTTTTCTTGAAAAGCTCCCAATGCTAGTTCCAGAGCAACCCCCTAACACCAGACCTTCTCAGGTCCCTAACTTCCCAGAATTAGAGGATGTCATATATTCAGCTTGCTGCATCTAACCTTGAGTTTAACTGTGCTAGGCACAACATCCCTGCTTGCTCTATCCCAAAGCCACAACAGTGAGCAATGGCAGCTGCCTTTGACGAAGACCATACCCCACAATGCCATCCTCTTCCACATGATCCATACCTCACAATGCTTCCCCCAGGGACTGCGGTGCAGATAAGCACAGCCTAGAATCGCAGTGTCAGCTCCAGCTTCCTGCAGCGGTTTTGCCGAGTTCATAAATATGGATTGTGCAGCAGAGTGGCTGTACAAAGCTCCCTCACATTGACCCAGTAATAGCAGGTGTTGTGGTCTTAGACACACCATACATTCCCACAAACATCTTTAGGAGTGTAGTGGATAATAATAGAAATTTAAGTTGTACAGCACATTTCATGCTGATATGGCCCTAAGCACTTGGCAAAGCCTGCAATCCAACACAGCAATTTTTACTCCTAGTACTTCCTAGAGCCCAAATGGGACTAGATCTTATGCCCCGTTCTACATTTACATGTGTTGAATATGCCCTTCAGAGTGTTTTGTTTGAAAATGCTGCTGCCAGATTCTACGGCATGTCCACTGGCCAATGTAGATCTCAAAGATGCATACTTTTACATCTCCATTCTGCCCAGACAGTGGCTATGCTTTATGTGCTGCCCAATGGCATCTGCCTCAAGCCCTGGGCATTCTGAATGTACATTATGCGACTGCCCCCTTGCAGCTCCAAGGGGTGTATACCCTGAATTACCTGAATCGGCTCCTACTGACAGAAACTTGGGAGTTAGCTTTGTGCCCCACATGGCATTTTCATTGATTGTCTGCACTACCTAGGTCTTACCCTAAATGTAGAAAAGAGCAACGTGTCACACATGCAAAACCGTTTTCCCAGGTATTCACCTGGATTCAGTAAATATGTAGGCATGCATTTAGGATGAGAGGCATACCACTATCTCAACAGTAGGCTCTTTGCTGCCACCATCAAAGAGTGGCCAGAGGGCCTTGGGTTTCATGGCAGGAGCTGTATCAATAGCCACCTCGGGTCTCCTCCAACTCAAAGCCTTTCAGAATTGGATAAATGTGTCAAGGCCAAACTTTTGGCAACGCCACGAGTACCTATGGGACTTATTTCACAACAGATGCCTCCGCCAAAGCTGAAGGCCCTGTTTGGAATGGTTGACATGCACACAGAACATGGAAGCAGCTATTACCACACCAATCACCAAGAATCAATCACGGTTTTTCTAGCCTGGTGCCACTTTCCAGGATTGAAGATCTGGGCTCAGTTCAGCCAGGCGCATGTTGAAATTTTCATTTTAATGCACTGATTCCTATGAGTTTCTGTGATAGAGCTGGAAGCACCACTGGGTCTGGATGCACTCGGCCACCTTTGGCTACGAGGCTCACACCTGCTCTATGCCTCCTTGACTCAATGTTGCTCAAGCTCGGGCAGGAGGAAGTCTCCTTCTGGGCCCCAGCCTCAGCTCTGTGGTTCTCTCTGAAGTGAAGACTATGCTGGACGGCTCCCTGTCGCAGCTCCTGCACAGCCAGGACAAGTTCTCAATGCAGAAAGACATTGTGGCAACTGTCAACAGAACCCATCCCTCTAGAAACTGGGTCTGGCCCCTGCAAAGGAACACTTCAGAAAAGTAGGGCTATTGAGAAGTTTTATTACCACAGTGGAAATTGCTAGAGGTCCTCAACACAGTCTTGAGCCACTTGACAGTTCCGCCCCATTGCTAAGACTGCATTTGTGTAAGCTGTCTCTTTGACAGCAAGCTGGCAATCTTCATGAATCGTCATTTGTTTATAGTAGGCGATACGAAAGTGATTCTGCATCAGTTCAAAGCCTACATGCCCATGGTGATTATGACACCTTTTGCTAATCGGTTCAGAGCCAAGCACCTTAGATGGTCCCCATTTTGGAACTCAGCAGGACTGGCACTTATTTTGGTTTCAGAATATTATGTGGATTGGACCCCAACCAATCCTAATCAGTAACTTGTGGTTGTGGGTTAGGTTGCCCCTTTTCTGTAGAAGCAGCCTCTTCTGTTTGCAGAAGCCATTTTACTGGCATACATGGACACCACCACACCGATTTGTTAGAATATTCTATTAATATCCTGCTAGCTCCATGCTATTGCTTGATGATGTATTTATCCTAATGGTCAAAGTCAATATTTCCAGTAAATTGTGTTCAAAAATATTTAATTCTTTTTTTAGGGAAAGATGGGTGACCTGAAAGAGGAATGGACTGCAAGGCAAGGAGATTCCACACAGACAAGAGGGTGAATAGTGGGCTCTCCCCCAGATCATAGTGAATGTAAGGGGCAGGCCCAAATTTGACAGTCATCTGGCCAATCGAGTTATGTCACAGGATATTCCCAACCCCCCAGCAGTTCATTGCTCTTTCTGTGAGCCATGGTTATATAACATTTTGAGTTATAAAGATAATTAAAAAATAATAAACATTAGAAAAACAATGCAATTTCTGAGACAGCAAAAGATATTGGCCCAAATTTTTCCATTTATCATACTGTTCACCAGGGGTCATATAGAAAATGCAATGTTGTTCTATAAATTAATTTTGGTGTTTGGGTTGGCACCAACTGTTCTACAATACAACAGAGACCATTAATAAAATGGTGCTAGAGAGTGGGTATGTCCACACAGACAAATAACAGAAGGCTTGGGGATTGTTTGATGTTTTTAATGGAGCCACTTGTAACCTTTACCTTGGTGACGGTTTACATTATTTTCATAGTTCCTGGCTCAAAGCAGAACTTATAAAAGAACAGGAGGAAGCATAACAATATGCAGATTGTTGCAAAACTAAGTTACAGTATTTACATTCCAAAAAAAAAACAAAAAACAGTGCTTGCTTTCCTTGGGGTTGTAAGGAGAATACTGAAGAATATAAATGGCAAATTTGTCCCAGAACAGCTTGTCCCAACTGACTCACACAACCTCAAAAGGACTGGACCAAATTGCAAATGGCAATACATACTGAAGAGGTACAAAAAAAAAAAAAAAAAAAAAAAGTTTTCAGAAGTGGCCAAAAATGAAGTCTCTCAGACCAAATTAATACACCCATGATGCACTGCATACCCCTGCCTCAGAGCCAATCGAAACAGCAGCTGCCTCGCGGTTCCTGTTCAGTTTCTGCATACTGTGCCCTGTATAGCTACTGTTCGGTACGTTGGCTGTTACACTGATAACCAACCACATCCAGCACACGGGGAATGTGGCTTCCATCACCAGAAAAAATAATACAATAATACTTTCATCTTTCCAGTAATATCTTGGACTGGTGGCACTTAATTATGGTAAAGCAGGGTGAGAATCCAAGACGATTTATAGGAGTTATGGGGGTGGGGTAATTCAGAGCCTATGATTTCAGGGCTGACTCTTCAGGTCGGTGACCTCCCCCTCCAGTGATCCAGTATCATCCCAGCTGTTTTAGTCTTTGCTCTCTGGGGAAGCGGGTTTTTTTTTTTTTGTGGGGCGGGGGGGGGGGGCGGGGGGCTACCTAGGCTACTTAATGTTGTAGTGCACTTGCATGATAATTTAATACAAATTTAAATTCCTCAATCCTGCCCATGGTCTCTTCAACAGCAGCTACTGAACTTCTGCCATATCAATAATAATAATAATAATAATAATAATAATAATAATAATAAAATACAATTTCAAAGACGCAGAAAATTATTGCCTAAAGCATTTTTGTATACATTATTTTCAATGCACTGTGTTTTTTTAATAAAACACATTTCTGTGACTGCTACTTGAAAGAATGTACAGCTTTAGTAAGATATTTTGGATGTTTCCCCCCCCCCCCCATTGCTTTTCAATTTTTTAAATGTTGCATTTCATTGCGAATTTCTGTTTTACAGCTTTAATTCGTTTGCGATTTTGGAGGCTATGTTCTTGAAGGCGATGGAGGTCCCCGATATCCGCTTGAAGCGCACACCGTTGAGAGAGAGGCGGGGCAGCTTGCAGACCTCCATTTCCCATTGGACCAGGCTCTCGGCGTGGCCGTCGCCATGGACACAGAGCAGCAGGAAGCGCTCGCGCTGCTCGTAGTCACAGTTGTTGGCATCCAGGACCTTCCGGATCTCACGCATCATGTCGCCCGGCTCCATGGAGCTGGTGGTCCGCATGCTCCAGGTGAACCTCAGGGAGCGAGGCTTGGATTCCCTGCTATCTTCTTTGGGATCACCAGACCCAGACACGTTACGACTGTGAAGGAGGGAAGGAGGGAGGGGTGGAGAGAGAGAAAGACAGTGGAGCTTTAGGCATAAGCATATGCATGTGTGTGTGTGCAGGTGGGAGCTTATGTAATATACAGACAGTGCCCTCCATATTATTTGGGACAAAGATCCATCATTTATTTATTTGCCTTTCTACTCTATAATTTGAGATTTGTAATAAAGAAACATTACATTGTCAGAATGGCATTTTTAGTCCCCCCATTTCAGGGCACCATGATGTTTGGGACACAGCAATGTTAGGTAAATGAAAGCAGTCATGTTTATTTTGTTCCATATCCTTTGCATGGAATGACTGCTTGAAGTCTGCAATTATTGGACATCACCAGCTGGATGTCTTCTCTGGTGATGCTCTGCCAGGCCTGTATCGCAGCAATCTTTAGCTCATGCTTGTCCCCTTAAGTTCTCTTTTTGCAGCTAACCAGTGGTTTGCATCTTGCAGCATAGCCTCTGTATTTCTGTTCATGAAGTCTTCTGCAGACAGTGGTCATACAAAAAGCCACACCTGACCACCAAAGCGTGGATCAGCTGTGGAGGTCTTCCTGGGCCTGCCAGTGCCTTTGAGATTAGTAAGCGCACCAGTGCTCTTTCTTCTTAATTATGTTCCTTGGTAAGCCTACGGTTTGGCTGAGGTCTATAACTATTTTATTTTATTTTTTCCTCAGTCTCATAATGGCTTCTTTGACTTTCATTGGCACAACTTTGGTCCTCATGTTGATAAACAGCAATAATATTTTCCAAAGGTGATCGAAAGACGAGAGAAGAAAAAAAGGTGCTGAGAGCTCTCTTATACCTGCATTAAGGCGGCAATTCACACCAGAGCAATTATAAACACCTGTGAAGCCATCTGTCCGAAACATTATGGTGCCCTGAAATGGGGGGACTATGTATAAACACCGCTGTAGTTTCTACATGGTGAAACCAAAATGTATTAAAACACCCTTTAAGGAAATCTGGGCATGTGCACATTAACCACATGTTAATGGTGTGATTCTAAATCTAAAACTGTGACAAATCAGAGGCAAATCAATTATGATTGGTCTTTGTCTCAAACATTATACAGGGCACTGTAGGTCTGTTCACCTGCTTCCTTCTTTATTTAACTGTGTGTGTGTTTGAGAGTGAATTTTTTAAAAAGCCAGAGGACATGACAAACTTAACTAAAAGCAGTCAGTGAGCTGCCCAGTGTGTGATTGTGTTGCTCAGTGTGTGATTGTGTTGCTCAGTGTGTGATTGTGTTGCTCAGTGTGTGATTGTGTTTAAATGCAAGGGGAGAGCATGCTTCACTCCCCACTTCATGCTCAGAACACAGTTGACAGAACACAGTTCATCAGTAAAGCATGCATCTGACTGCAGGTGCACATGCGTCAGACAGCTGGTGCACATACGACTGGTGCAAGCACGTGGCTCGCTGCGGGTGTGGGGGTTCCGTAGGGGAGAAAACTAACCAAACTCAAGCAAACCAAAGCGCTGCATCTCACAAAATTAACACATACAACTCCCCATTGTACCCGTCCATGAGTTTACACGTCACGTCACATGTCTCAGGGACGAGAGCTTCACTGAACCATTCTGTCAATGCAATTCCATGTCCATATACAACACTACTGAAATTAACACACCAAATTAAATAGTCATGGTTACATTGGTTCCACTATTAACAGTGTAAATGCAGTTGATTTTACAGTGACATTTTGATTATGATACTCTATGCCAGGCTAAGTTCTCAGTCAGGGTCTCATTCAACAGTATGGCTGGGGTGTCAACTGATCAGATTTTTCACCATTTCAGAACGCACCATATACAGGGGTTGCAATAGACTAAACAAATTTGGACAAAAACATCCAATGGGACAGTTTTTACGAAATATTAGTAACTACTTAAATGCACAGATGACATATACAGATTAGCACTCAATAATTGAGGTAAAACCAGCATACGCCACAGTAGAGACCAGCACCGAGAATCACAGCTGTGGGCCAATGGGACTGCTGTTACTTATTCTCACCACTCGGCGTCAGAACACTGCTGGAAGCTCTCATCTTCACTTCCTGTTGCAAAACACAGCCCTCTGCAGACTGCACTACCGCATTGCATGCGAAAGGTGACAGGTTCCGATACTTCAGATTAGACAGGCCTTGGAGTCGACCATTGGAACAGAGGAGGGGCCGATTCAGTGCCCGCTGTGCTACTGGATTTTTTTTGTACCTGAACAGCTCATATTTTGATTATGTAGTATGAACAGACCACTCTCAATGAAGGCAAGTGCACTCACTGCCAACGTGACATTCAATTCAGAAGTATCAGCTTTCAAAGGCTTCACAGATTTTGACAGTACACCTGGCTTATTATAAAAACTGAAGTAACAAGTGTGATCAGCAGTGTGGCAAGCCTGACTTATTTTACTCAAATTAAGAGCAGGGAGTCATAATGGAGGACCTTACCTGACTATCACTACTCATTTTTTAAAACCAGCATCAAGAAATGCATATGCTAACAGTGAAGTGCTAAAATCGCACCTGTAGCTGCCTTTTATGACGAACAATTCACTTGGCAACACGTTACGAAGATTACATTACAGTGCCTGAAACAACGTCCATACTTCAGTGCATTACAACACGAAGACAGACTCAACCACAAATAAGAGCAAGCGCTGGTGAACAGGCCACACAGCTTTGGCGGAAGAAATTGGACGAAATTGGAAAGGGCAGGAGTGAGGCCCCAGCTTGACTCGAACTAGGCCCTGGACACCCGGGATAGACTGGGGAGCAGGTCAGGCACAGTGGAAGGCAGGAGCGGGGTGGGATGTGCTGGATGAAGGTTGGAGTGGCAAAGCACGATAGGAGCGGGGAAACCCTTCCCCTTCAACAATAACCTCACCTGGAGCCCTCAAAGCGCCCGTTTCTCTCAAACTCTGGGACTCTGATAGGGCCACAGTTAGAAAGCAGGGGAGAGAGAGGTAAAAAAAGAAAGACATCTTAGATTCCAGAGAAGGCAGGAGACAAAAAAAACAGGTTGTCAGAAAATAAGTAATCGAAAAAGACTGAGAAAGAGAGAGGAGGGGAGAAGACAGAAGACTAACAGACTAGTTAACAGTTAGAAAACCAAGAAAGCCATCGGCCAGTTTCTGAGAGCACTCCGTTTGGCAATGCGTTTCCGTCTCTGTTGTAGTACAAGAAAGGGTAATTTCCAAACTCGAGAGGTTTGTGAGTAACGGAATAAAAGTCCGGTTCCTCAAATAGGACCGAACTGAGCGTGAGCTGCATTCTCAAAATGGTGCCGCTGGACGGTCATGCTGGCAGTCACTCTTTCTTGTTTCTTTAACTGAAGAAAAACTGGAGCAAAGAGAAGTGCACTCACACACAGTGTAGGAGACAGAACTAGGGTTTGAGTGTGGCGTGTCAGTCTATGCGTACTGGGGTGAATGAGGTTCACACATGAACAAACACGCTTATAAATTGGACACAAGCATGCAGACACAGCGGGACTCACGCAGCCTGCTGTGATTGGGGAGGGTGGGGTCAGGGTGGGAAGAGACTAAGTGGGGGGGGTGATAAAAGATGCTATTATAAAAGATGTGCAAAATGATAAATTGGAAATATTGGATATAGTGAGACATCAGACAGAGAATCCAACTAGCATGGAACTTTTACAGCGGTAAAGCTGTACTAAACATGCTGTTTTCATGTCACATACAGTGAGCTCCATAATGTTTGGGACAAAGATATAGCTTTTATTTAGAGATATCTTTATACACTCTGGTTTCACCATGTATAAATCACAGCAGTTTTTATGCATAGCCCCCCCATTTCTGGGCATGATAATGTTTGGAACAAATGGCTGATTTCTGATTAATCCTGCAATTTGTGTTCAATTGCTTCCTTGCAGTTACAGGATTATAGCAAGATAGCATTGATTCAAGGCATTTTATTGCCTTTGGAGTCTTAATTGTGAACAACACAATTGTGATAATGAAGTCAAGGAAGCCATTACGAGGCTGAGAAATCAGTCAGAGACATAGGCCAATCCTCATGCTTATCAAAATCAACTGTTTGGAACATAATAAGAAAGAGAGCACTGGTGATCTCAGTAATCGCAACAGGCCTGGTAGGCCATAGAATACCTCTACCTCTTCCAGAAAATTCTCACCATAAAGAAAAATACCTATACGGCAGATCAGAAACCCTTCAGGATACAGATATGGACATCTCAGTAACTACGGTCTGCAGAAGACAAGATACAAACCACCAGTTAGCTACAAAAACAGGATGGCCAGGTTTACTAAGAAGCACCTAAAAGATTAACTTGTATGAATCAATCTTGGTCTCAGAGTGGTGGGAAGAGTAAAAAGGTGCAGTCAAAAATCCAAAGCACCCTTCCCCACTAATCTGTGAAACATGGTGGTGGGAGTGCTCTATTTTGGGTATGTATGGCTGGCTCAGGCACTGGCTCACTTGTCTTCATTGATGAAGTAACTGCTGATAGTAGCAGAATTAATTCTGAAGTGAACAGAAACATCTGCTCAAGTTCAAGAAAATGCCTCCAAACACATTGGACATTGCTTTATCCTACAGCACAACAGTGATCCCAAACATATTGCTAAAGCAACAAAGGAGGAACAAAGGAGCCAAAAACTGAAAAATGATTACTAGCCAAGTCATTCACCCAATCTGAATCCAACTGAATTTGCATTTCATAAATCGTATGAGGAAACTTAAGGCAACTAGTCCACAAAACAAGCAGAAGCTGAAGATGGCTGCCGTACAGGCCTGGCAGAGCATCACCAGAAAAGATACTCAGCACCTGGTGATTTCCATTACAAAGACAGTCATTATATGCAAAGGATATGCAACAAAGTTTTAAATATGACTACTTCAATTTGCATAACAATAGGTCCCAAACATTATGGTGCCCTGAAATGGCTATGTATAAAGTGCTGTAATTTCTACATGGTAAAAACAAAGTGTATAAAAATACCCATAAATAAAAGCAGGTAATGTGCACACAAGTGAACCGTTTGATTACAAATCCGAAATTTTGGAGAACAGATTAAGAAAAAATATGGGGCTCATTGTAGGAGAGGAGCTCAGTGGGTTCTCCTAATGAAATAAGTGAATCCTCCTCTGTGGTTGACTAGTTGTTGCCATCTAACAGAAGATGGCACTCTCCTACAGACCGCTGTGTGTTTGGGGGGTGGCAAGCTGCCAGTACTTCCTGTTTCTAAAGTTGCCATTCTGTACTGGCCTAGGAGCACCAGAACGATGCCAAATGTCTATGTAAGGGAAGAAGACACTTAGTGACAGACAAGGCTGCAAAGGCACGATACCGATGTCACTGAATATGCCTACATTAAGGGAAGATTTCACGATGGAGTGGGTAAGATATCATGGCTCCTGAAAGGGGGGCAGGTAGGGGGGTAGATTGTGGCAGTGGGATGTGCAAAGCACCAGTATAGGCAGTGAGGCAGTGGTCCATAGCACCAGCATCTCAGTGTCTGTCTGCTTCTATGTGGGGCATTGGGGTGAAGAGGGGGGAGAGGACCACAAAGCCCTAACGCACACTCAGCAGCCATTGTCGGCAAAGACTCAAGTTCAAATAGTCCCCTTACTCTAGGTTCTCCATCTCCAATTTTCTACAACTTTCTATATCTTCTGTTCGCGAATCTGCAAGAGAAGACGAGTTCTGAAAGGGAGTATTGGTATTCATTGATACAACATGGGGGGAGAAAAGAAATACAATCCAGATCAAGAGATACAACAGCCATAAAATAAATCAGGAAAAAAGGAAATGTTTAGAGCGGTGGAACTACAAGGAACAATGTGAAATGACAAGAGGACTCTTCCAATTTGACAGGATTGTTCATTTTGGTCAATAACATCCAAGTAGAGGAGTGGCTGATAATTGAACACCCCATACGAGCCACTGCGTCACTGCAATGATGCATGGTGGGTCTGGAACTGAGCCATCCACTTTTTCAACCAACACATCGCTGAGTGGCCACATTAATCGCATAGTGAGGAGGTCTGAATTGTACAACCAAGGGTCTGTTATACAGATGGACCCACAAAGCCCTCCCCCCCTTTTTATGTATGCATGCTTGAACGCACGCACACGCACACGCACACGCACACGCACACGCACACGCACACGCACACACACACACACACACACAATGCCGTCCTGATGGTTTCATGGCGATTCCTAGCCCAGGTGCATGAACGTTAGCATCCTGGGCAGAACAGCCAGGCTCCGCCCACCCTCCTGGGGTTGCAAAAGCCAGTCCAAGTCCTTATTGATTTTTACATCAACATGTTCTGCTGTGATATGGTACAACCCCATGCCAGAAGTAAACAAAAACTGGCACTCATTCTTGGTCCCAAACAGTCAGGATGGAGCCTTCTGGTACCCCTAAAACTCCTGATCCCACTGAATGCAGCAATGGCAAAGAAATGTAATAAAATTAAAAATTCTACAAAACTACAAAAATTCCCTTGAAGTTGAAACACACATACCACAGAACAAAACTTACCTGAAATAGCATACATTTGAACTGTACAAAAAAAACTTTTGCTAACCCAGAATCAAGCAGTCAGTTGTTGTGCTCAAACCCCACTCCAATAGAAAAGCATGCATGGGTGGTTAGTAGAGTTATTTTCTGGCTGCCGATTGGCTGTGCTGACCAACTGAGGGGCCAGCAACTGCCACAGGCATGCTCAGTCGCACTCCATTTTGCCTCAGAGAGCAAACAGCTCTGGGTGAGTTTCAAGCATTTAGACTATGTCTCATTCCACAATGAGTTAGGAAGTTAAATTAATGTAATTTCTCTTTAAAAAAAATATTCTGGTTAATTACACACAGAAACCAATTGAAAATCCTACCTTTTGGTAAATCTGAATGACATGTTTCTACAAAACAGAACATAGCAAAAAGCCTTAGTCAAAAGCATATGAAAACAATGGGAGATAAAAGTCATAGATCCAGACTCATGCCTGGCATTCTTGTAAGGTTTATTTTTATTAATTCAATATAGGACCTGCGTGAGAGCAACCTATGGGTAACGCCTGAGGGCTTGGGACCAACAGGAGGTTTTATAAGGCTTTAAAGGAATATGCTACCAATTTGCTGTGCTTCCAGTACAAAGAGATTAGACAATATCTATGGGCAGCATGCTAATTTTGCTACCTCTATGCATGGCTACAGAAGGAAGCAACATTTACTCTGCATAGTGAAGTGACATTCCAGCATCTCCAAAGTTCTTGTGTGCCTCAAGTGGCAAGCTCCTAATCACTGCACCCAATGGAGGGATACATGGTTTTTTGTCAATTAAAGTAATGCCTCTAAAACAACTAAGGTTTTGTTTTCTGTTTTTATTGTACTGGTTACACACATGATGCAGATCTTAATAACTGACCTTTTGGAGATGCTGGAAGGTGCATTCATAGAGGTAGCACAGTTAACACACAGCCTGTAGGCATTGTCTAATATATAACTACAGCACATTTCCAAAAGGTTGGACTGGAGGAGTTTTATAGTCATTACCCAACCATTCATTATGTACAGAAGTTCTCTGATGGCAATGAAACATCTTCTGTACTATGACCTTCCTCTTTATAAAGAGGAAAACAGAGACCTTGTCTTCTTGATTTCATTGTGCGACAAGAGGCTCATTCAAACACATTCGAGCAGAGCTTGGCATTCAGCTGGTTTTGAGAAATAAAGCAACTCAGAAGTTGAGACATCTGGCATCGGTGGCTTTGGCTTTGGTCTGAATTCCCATGAGTAATCTTGAATAACAAGATGTTTAGACTTTGTCCAGTCTTATTCACTTTTTAAATCTTTTTTTACAGACATTGAGGATTAATGAGGGGTGGCTCTGGACAGGGTGGTGGGCGGGGTGAGAGCTTTACCTGCGTGTGAGCTTGGAGGTGAGTTTGGTGAAGAGGTTGGAGGAGGCGCGTGTGCGTGACTGAGAGAGCGGTGTGGCGTCATGGGAGAGGGTGGGCGAGGCGGGCGGGCCGTTGTAGGTGGCGGTGCGGCGCTCCCTCAGCTGGCCGCCGTGGAAGGTGCTGCGGCTGGCCGTACCGCGCGGGAAGCGGAGCCGGTCCGGGGGCGTGGCCCCGCCGACGCTGTGGGTGGAGGCGCCTGGGTTCCGCTGGGCTGCCGGGGTCGCCGTGCTGTGCGTATGTCAAGGGGGTGGCGCACAAGTGAGGGGTGGCCACACAAAAACACGTACACAGTCACGTGAGAGATTGAGTGGGAGGGAGTACAGTAGAACATCAGAGATCCCCCCTCAAAAAGAAAAAGGCTAGTCAACCAAACAGGGTATGGAATTGGAAGTATAAATTTCATTCAAAATGCGAAACAAAAAATTTGATGGCTGTTTGGTCAAAAAGGACCAGGGCAAATTTTGCTGTTCGATGGAAGCAAAAGGAGACAAATAATTTTTCATTTGATTTTCGCTTACCATTGGTGTTCATTCACAAGAGTGAAAAAATTGGTTGCTTTGCCAACTTCAACATACTGGTTTGTGCCTGATTTGGCTATTTTACAAGTTTACAATTTAGCCTATTGATGTCTGTTATATGACAGCTGACTGTAAAATTAAATATACTGAACTGAAATATTTAATTTAATAAAATTGGTGTATTTCAATGACACTGCAGAGTTCCGAAAATTTCGGTATTCCAAACTACCTACATTCCCGATATGTTCGGTTCTCTGAAGCTCTACTGTATGTTTAAACTGAAATACCAGCATCACAGGCTCAGGCTCTCTCCCATGTGGTAACAAGCATTTGGGAAGATTGTTCTTTGCTTACCATTGAAGTGACCAGGGGCCTCATTTATAAACGTTGCGTAGGCACAAAAGAATGCGTACGCCACTTTCTAAGCAAACTTTGGCATTTATAAAAAACGAACTTGACCGGAAAATGTGCGGTCCTCCACGGAAACTCTGACCCATGCGTACGCACATTAACTGGGGAAATGAGAAACTGTGCCTTTAATGCTCGTGACGTAAGACCAGGAAAACGGGAAGTGAAACAGGATTTAAAAAGGTATAAAGATTTGCCGGGAGTTGTGGCTGGGTATGGCTGCTGTAAGGACGTGCTTCGTCCCTGTTATACTTATTAAAGTGTTGTGTTGTTGAATCTCGCTGTACGGGTTCTCTCCCTTCCTAAGTGCAACACAACATTTGGCGACGAGAGAAGTCGAAAATGATATACAACAGATACCACTGTGTAAAATAAATCGAAATTGATTGTTGTTGATTGTACTCTTAAAGGGTTCTGATTTTCTGCATGTTTACACTAGGACTCGGAACTATACTGTCCTCTCAGGTCCAATTTGCACTTGTTCTTGTGTTTAATTTGCACTTTGTTGTACGTCGCTCTGGATAAGAGCGTCTGCTAAATGCCAGGCAATGTAATGTAATGTAATGTAATGAAATATTACCTCTCACGTATCATATACGAAGAGTTAATTTGCAAAAACGGATAAAAGCCTCTCTTACAACGAATAAACAAACAGCTGTTTGATTGATGCTCCCTGGAGTGCCCAAAAAATATGATTTAGGATGATAAATATAAACGGAGATGTTGTTGTAAAATAATCCCTCAAATATGTAGACGAATTGTTAAACAATACTTCATGTTATTAAATGTATTCTCATAAATAATATGGTGAACAGTCGGACAAATTGCGCTGCACTGATGCCGTTTACAATGCGTCAGTCGGGCAGATACGAGCATAGTTTCATATATTGTTATCATATTCATATATTACGTTTTATAATGTGTTTATTGTTATACATTTTTGTTCGTTTTATCTCTTAATTTTGTAACTGTGTTTTCAATGGTGCTAGACAAATGACGTGTATTATTATTATTATTATTATTATTATCATCGTCATCATCACATTCGTTGTGCAGAACTGTTCGTCATTTACAGGATAATTCCCACACCTGTAGCTTTTCAGAGGTAATCAAATGGCTGAAATCCCTTTTCTTGGCCTTCTTTTCAGCGTTTGCCATTGTCGTCTTCGTGAAATGCATATTCATTAGGGGCGTTTCACTGCCTATTTATAGGCAACTGTGGGCGGGACATGAAGCCGGCAAAGCTGCGCCACATTTAGAGTTGATTGTGATTCATAAAGGAAAATTGTCGTGGGACGTGCGTATGCACTGTTTTATAAATCAGACTATTGTTTTGCGTACGCACGTCCTAGGTTTCATGCTTACGCAAACTTTTGACGTGAATCCTAAGCACAGTTTTGTAAATGAGGCCCCAGGTCTAGAATATAAATTCTACCATCTAGGATATATACCTAGGCGAGATCTGGTGGAGGAGCCTGTAAGTGCGTGCGCAGGGGGGCTAAGCATGCAAGCGGACATTTCTGTCAGGCTGTGGAATGAGGAGACGGGGGTGAAGCCAGGCAGAGGCAGGTGGTCAACAGGCAACAGACAGGCATTTCAACAACACAGTAGAAACAAAAGAGCGGGGGGGGGTCAACCAGAAGGGAAAGCATAAAAGGCAAGAAGAGAATCAGAGTTGCGACCATTCCTCAGTCGTCTCTTTTTCTGCATAATAACCCCTTTAAACAATAACAGCAGTACGGAATTCAAAAAGGTGGAAAAAAGAAAGACAGGAAGCAGATGGTCTGCTGGCTACTGTAGGGGTATGAGGTGAGGGGGGTGGGGGGTCAATGGGTGACAGAGGTAACTAGAATATTTGGGGTAGAGCAAGGTTGTCTGGTGGAAGTGGTTAGTCAGTTCATCGATGGGTAGGGTCCACGCCCTGCGCTCTGCTGGGGGGGTGCAGGCTCAGTGGGTGGGACCTGGCTGTCAATGGGTGAGGTCATGTTAGTCAGGAAAGACCAGGCTCTCTGTGGACAGGGTCATACTGTCTATTAGACAAGAGCAGGCTGTCTGTGGACTCGGTCATGCTGTCTATTAGATGGGACCAGGCTATCTGTGGACTGGGAAATGCTCTTCTTACCTGTTCTCCTTCCCATTCTGGATGACGGAGTGACGGTCGCTGGCATTCCTCTCGCTGCAGACGTACGTGTTTCTCCTCGTCATGCCCCCGGTGTTACTCTGCATCCAAAACATCAAGGTTAGTCAAAGGCCCCAGCAGAGCAGATAGAGCCCATAAACCACCTACCATTTAATATTATCTGCCCCTGCAAGGAAACATTCTTTCACCTTTCAAACATTCCTACCTGCTACCGTTAACATTCATGCCTGAACCAGTTCGAGAATTTTATTTATTTATTTTTTTCCCTTTTTCTCCCTATTTGGTAGCTAATTGGACCCCGTCTGATTCAATTAGAGCTAGTATTAGATACACCGCCCACACCCCGTCCCTCGGCGGCCAACGGGAGAGCGACACGCCTTCTTCAAGCCGTCTCGCCTCCCAAGCTGTAACCGTGATTCCGAGGTGCCCGAGGTGCTTGTTTTGTGCGACGATCTACTAACCCTGCCAAGTCCCTCCCTCTGGAGCCAATTATTGCTGCTCCACGTGAGCCGGCCAAACTTGGCTTTTGGCAGGACCGAGAATCGAACCCCGGTCCCCGGGAGAATTTTATTTTTTCACAGGCTAGGTCTGTCAAATGTATATTCATACACTGTCTCTAGGACACTCTGTTGAACATAAGGCCATGTGAATAATTATTGTCCCCTCAAAACAATGTGAAACCAACCAATGTAAAAGGTATACACAGTTCTACAAGCATTGCTTGTCCGCAACAAGGGGTGGGCCGGTTGCCAGCTCCCTGGCTGTGGGCTCAGAAAAAGGTGGAGCCCCTCAGCGTCACCATGATGTCATGGTCACATTACCCAGTGACACTCACACTGAGGGTGGAGGTGCCCTTCTTGCGGTCGGGAATGTCGGCCTTGTTGGGGTTGTTGGCGTTGCCCAGCAGGGGGCTGTTGGACTTGCGTGGCTGAGCTACACCCTCCTCCTTGAGGTCATTGTCAGCCGTGCTGGTTTGGCTCCTCTTGGGGTAACCGGTCCCTGAGGGAATGGACGGTCCAACTTGGGGAGGGGGTGGAGAGAAAGAAACAAAATTCTAATTCGAATTTATGAGGTATGAGATATAAGGGTAGAAATACAACAAAAAATAAAAGAGGAAGAGGAGAGGAAAGGCAGGGAGAGAGATGTATATGGTGACCTTACCCTGGTCGCTGTAGCGCCTCTGTTTCTGGCTGGATGAGACACCCCTCTGGACCTTGAGGTGGGAGGGTGACTGGCCGTTGTTGAGTTCACTGTTGGGCCGGGGCTTAGCCAAGGAGAGGTTACTGCTGGAGCAGGTGTCACTGGCCTCCAGCTGACAGAGAGAAACCACATTCACCCAAGCTTTCTTCCTGTGCAACCCACTCAATCAACTGTGCAATCTCTCTGCAAAGCCCTGCCGTTCTAGGCATAATCTTGGTCCTGATATGTCCTGATGCTGTAAAACGTGGTCCTTAGAGTCAGAGATATAGTCACAGTCTGTGCATCTTGGTCTTTATACTCCCCGATAATGTTAATCTAGGTCCTTATAATCAACCCGTATTGTTACTCAAGATTTAAATTCTTTCTGCCTTGCTGTTCTTGATCTTCATTCTCCCAGTGTTACTCCAGGTGCTCAAAACTCCCCATACTGTAACTCTACACCCTCATACTCTTTGCTTATGCCCTCATTTGGGATGCAAGATATACAGCATGGTTAATGTCTCCAAGGGAATCATGGTACGAGGTGTAACATACTCACCACACTGTTACTCTAGACACTCAAAACTCCCCATACTGTTAGTCTAGATACTCACTCCCGGTACTGTGGGGGAGTCTGGGTACTCACACTTCCTGTTACCTCCCTTTACACTTCCTGTTGTAGTGCCGCTCACCTCTGAAGATTTCCTGCCCAGTAGCAGGTAGGTAGCCGTGATCTCATCATACTTCATCCGTGCCAGAGACTCCTGGATCTCCTCTCTGGAGTAGCCCAGCCCCACCATGATATCTGCGGATTCAAAAGCAGAACAAACGTATGTGTTAGAATAGTGTTAGCAGGGAGTTAAATCAGGAGCATTCACCCACCATGAGGGATTCCCAAAGGGGGAGCACCAGGAGGTCCTTAGAAAAAATGTTCCCAATAAAGATATTTCCCAACTACAGAATATTTTGTAACAAAAAACTATTTGCTTTATTTTACACTATAGATCCATGACATGGAGCTGTGTTAAACAGCCACTGTCCATTGCAGTCTGTGGGTGCCAAAACTGCATAATTGTATTCAGTAAGGAGTCCTCAGCCAGTGGCAAGTTATTACTCCATTACATGAAAAGTCCCTGTTTTTGGGAGTCTCTGGCAGAAGTGCCTCCCCTCCCCCGTACCTATTCTCTTCTGGTCCGTGATATCAAGCTCCGGCTCTATGAAAGGCTTGAGCTCCTCCTCCTCACACCCTGCGTTTATCCAGCGGTCCTTCATGATTTGCTGAGAGGAAGAAAAGGAACACGTGTCACTGCAGTGGAATACAACAGAGACCAAAGGTCTGAGGGCATAACGCTGTCCTAACACCGGGAGATCTGGTCGAAGTCTAGACCAAGGGTGTCCAATCTTATTTGAAAATGGCTGGCGTGGGAGCAGGTGTTTGTTTTTGGCCGAGTACTTTAAAACAAAAAAAAACAAAAACAGGTATGCGTTTGTGCATGTGCCTAAATGTCCACTCACCTCCAGCGTTCCCCGCTTGGTGGGATTTAGCACCAGGAAGCGTTTGAGGAGGTTCTCGCAGTCTGTGGACATGTAGAACGGGATCCTGTATTTACCCCTGAGCACCCGCTCACGCAGTTCCTGCCGAGAGCAACACAGAGCAGAATCAGATATATACACTCACAGAGCCAAAAGAGCTAATAAACACAACATACACACCCATGCTGACAGAAAAACAGACACACATAGAGACAATGGCTACTTGCAAAGTACCTTGTAAAATGCATACCATATGCACACACTGACAAACAAACAGAAATCCAAATGGAAGCACATACACAGACAAACAGACACACGACAACATGCATGCACCACAAACTAGGGCTGTCGCTTTTTTCTTTGTTAGACAAATTCGTCTGAATCTCATGGAAATTTCACATTTCATAAAGATTAAGGGTTGGAAATTGTAATCCTGTTGCCTAGATGTGCTCTGTGCTCATCCACGTTGCCCTCATGGGAGCACACAATATCAAAGAGACCAATGAACAACAAGCTAACATTGTTTAATGTAACAATGTTATTGTTTTGTCTGGAGGGTATACTGGTAGCCTAAAAATAAAAGTTCATCTGCGGGTCATGCTGCGGGTCATCAGAGCCAGTTGACAAAACATTCAAGATGGAAGAGCCAAAAAGTGTAACTCCAACACACCTCAGGAGTGCTGTTTGGATATATCACAGGTTCTATGTCATTGATTGGACACAAAATGATAACCAAAGGAGACAGTTGTCTGCACCACACGCAAAGGGCAACTAAGGCTGGCACTTTGTTTCCCCTCCCAAGGAGATCTGTCAGTTCATTTTAGTTTAAGCAAGCTATGCCATTGTTGTGAATTAAAGGAGAACTGTCATGCTTGTTTCAGTTGAGTTTATTTGGATTAAATGCTTAAATTATGTGTGTATGCCTTTTTAAAATCACTGTCAGTGTAGCCGTTTCCTAAATATGGGGCAAAACTTCTAAGGGCAAACACGTCCAGTGAGGCTGGAGCACAGCTGACAAACCTTGAGGTTCTGTCCATCAAACGGCAGGGAGCCGCTGACCAGTGTGTAGAGGATGACCCCCAGGCTCCAGACGTCCACCTCTGGCCCGTTGTACTTCTTGCCCTGGAAGAGCTCCGGGGCAGCGTAGGGGGGGCTCCCGCAGAACGTGTCCAGCTTGCTACCCAGCGTGAACTCATTGCTGAACCCAAAGTCGGCGATCTTGATGTTCATGTCTGCATCTAGGAGAAGGTTCTCAGCCTGGTGGAATTCCAGAGAGTTAGGTCCAAGAATGTGGAGATACTTTAGAGTGGCTTTCCATCATACAGGCTCTTAGAGATTTGGATTTTCTTGTAAACGACTGGATTTACAGGTTGCACAGCAATTCTATGTTACAAATATAATTGTAGCATGATCATACTGTAGTAATGGTAATAAGTTCTTCTGTTATTCAGAATTAAAAACCAAGATAAGCATAGCTGTAGTAAGAATCTTATTTTGATAAAGACTGGAAAATGATACACTTGGGGCCAGATATACTAAAACACTACAACTGCTTTTCAGATGTAAAAACAGTCTCAGTTTGCAGTTGGTATAAAAACGCAGTTCTGAATTTAAACTTCTGCATACGTGTTCATTAGGGTATATAATTAATTGTGAATACAGTTTTACCTTCTCTCATTGCAAACTCATTTGGGGCTATTCTTTCCACCCCCCCACAACTTTCTTATTTTCCAGGTATTTTTCCACCTGTTGTTCTACCAGTCTTAATATTATGTCATTAGCTGGACCTGTGTCTTTTGCCCTCGTAAAGTTATATATCATACCATCTTTTCTTTACATTCACAACCTACAGTTTGTTTTATTATAGGCCTACCTACAAGAATACATTTTGTGTGCAATGTCACTCCAAAATGTTCCCTCACTGATGCAGTTGTATTCCTATATGCTGTAATATGACCTAAAGCAGTCACACCCGATTAACAACCTATATTTCCTGATCTGTAAATTTAAGTTGTGGTAGCTCCACACCAATTTCTCAGCATGTGGTTCACAAATACTCATTGTTAAAAACCATAAATGATTCAAAGCTCATATTGTCTTTTCATATCAATCTCTAATTCTAACCTCCATTCAATTTCAGTTCTGCTTTTGTTTCCTGTTGTACCCATTCTCCCATTTCTACTCCGTGAGCTATTTCCAATCCTTGTTATGTGCAGGTTCCACAACTGTTGAATAACACTATAACAAGTGAAAACATTGTTGTAACAAATAAGTACCAGAAGCCCATGGGAGGTGGTGTAAGACAGACAGGCCAACCTTTCTTTACCTTTAGGTCTCTGTGCACTATGTGTTTCTGATGACAGTACTGCACTGCAGACACAATCTGAAACAAAATGGAGGCAAAAGGGGTTACAGCTGTCAGCCATCACAGAAGTTAAATTTGGTGGTTCAATGTAGATAGAATTTACTAGAGAAACACCTGCAGTTTATAGGATCTATCCTGCTTATAATAGTAATGGTCAATATTACCTGCGCAGGGTCCAGCTGGCTCAAGAAACTGATATCCAGGGCCTGTTTTATCAGACATTTACCTACAGCTACGTATGTTTCATACAGTATGTTGTATCATGACACAATTTAGATGCACTTCTACATTGTATGAATCAGTGTTGAAATATTCACTGTCATATTCACTGAGTGGCCGCTGGATTAAGTCAACAAAAGTTAACAATTTTATTGAGAGGTGAACAACAGGAGAGCAACAAACGTGTCAGGGCTTGGGTGGCTACAGTACCTGTCTAAACTTCGCCCTGGCCTCCTTTTCTTTCATCCGGCCGTGGGCCACGAGGTAGTCAAAGACCTCCCCTGTACAGACAGAGACACTCTGATGAGCCCTTGGAAATGGCAACACAATTTATGACAAAACAAAATAATGTTCCCACATCTTCCCATATGAAAGGGAGAAAATCCCTTTCATCCCTTTCAGAGGAGGGACTCTCACTGTCCAGTATGTGATAGTGTCATAGCCAGAGGAACTGTGAGTAGCAGGCTATACAAAGACTGGAATAGTTATCTCTGTTGTTATAATCAATAACTAAAAGGTTATTTCAAAATGAAGTTGCGTAAAACCCACTTTTGTTATAATTGTTGATTTTATGTCCCATTTATGTAATGTACGGAGTTTGCAATTTGTGGTCACTGCAATAACGTGTCTTCAGAGCTTAAATTTGAGAGTAAGCCGATATGACAAAAGAGGAAACGGGAGCCAAGGGGACTGCTGGGAATCCTGATGATGTCCACGTGACATGAGGCCAATAAACACGCATGACAGGGCTGGCCTGCCATTTACGGGCAACAAATAGCTGATATCCTGTCCTGACAGCCTGTCACCATGGAGACTACAATTCCACTTACAGGTAGCGACTGACAGAAAACAGTAGCCACACCCATTATAGGGATCATTCAGCATGATTCTCCCAATAACAAGGCGTTTAATTCCCAATTTTTCCAATCCAAGGTTGTGTTGGTTATAACTAAGCCAGTATTTCTTTCAATGTTTTTTCACCATCACATGACAAATTTTCCCAGCGCTTAAATTGGGCTTAGGGTTATAAAGGAGCTACATCAAGGTGCAGACCTAATGTGTCTCCTTTGTAAACCTGAAATACAAATCTCTCCAGAGAAAAGGTTGCCGGCTCTCTGCCTCACCAGTCTACGGGATGAAGCCAGGGACCGGGGTCCAGATTGCATGAATGGATACCCAAGCTTCCCTCTCCTTACTGGAAATTGACCTCTCCGCATACACCAGTAAAATGTAACTAAATGCCGTTGGCATTGAAGGCCTTTTCAACCTCTAGTGGAACAAGGTTGTTACCAACATTCATATCAAAGGGAGCCACTCATTCAACTGGTGTGCGAATGAGTGACACAACCTTCGCTTGCACAGGTAGAGGCATCCCACACATGTGAAATGTTTTGGCCCACTCACCACCGCTGGCATACTCCATCACCAGATAAAGAGTCTTTTCAGTCTCGATGACTTCAAACAGCTTTACTGAGAGAAACAGGGGGAGAGGTGGGAAAGAGGCAAATATATTAATACAAAAAAATCTGCACGTTTTCATGTAGATTACCACAGATAAACAGAAAAGAAAATGTGACTACTGTTCAGGGTACTCCAGCTTTTTGCTTATGAGTTTGGGAAAAACTAACGCTACTGTGCTTTTGAACTTATGAACTCAAAATGATTGTCAAGTTGAATTTGTCGGCTGGCTTCATGGCTACGGGGGGAGACAGGGAAAGGGTGGGGGGGGGGGGCCTGGGGGCGACAGAGAGAGCAGCAAAGTGCTCCATACAGTAGCAGGCCTTCAACAACTCCTGGGAGGGGCATCCCCTCCCACACGCAGCTGCAATCTTTGTGTGAACCGGGCCAAAACACACTACTTACCAATATTTGGATGGTTTAAAATCTTCATTATTCGGACTTCCCTGAAAAGCTGTGTACGAGAGAGAGAGGGGTGTTAAAAATTAGCAGAAACAATGTTGGCTCAGACACATCAATGAATAGCTTTGCTTTGCTGGAGTCCCCTGAGTAAGGAAGTAGACAGGAGAAGAGTGCAAGATTTTACCATGTGGTTAACTACAAATTATCTATGGGATGGTGAATCTATGGGATGGTATTGTAACACACTTTGAAAGGGAAAGAAATGCTAGCACCAGCACGACCAGTGTATGGCACCATCTAGTCACGAGTTCCAAAACAGACACGTTCTCATCCCCTCCACTTCATGCAGTTGCACGGAATACTGCTCACATCCTGCCCAGCGACAAGTGGTTAAGAAACCAGGTTTGTGGGTTTAAATGCCACTTGCTAGGGGGAATGGCCCATAATAACCCTGATCACTTGCACTTGCACTTGAATCAGACCGCCTTTGGTTAAAGTGCAGCAGCATAAAAGGAAAAAGGTATGCCATGTAATTTTCCCTAGATGAGGCATTTCTGTAAATAAAAAATGGTAATGCACATATGCAGTGCACTTCAATCTACTCAGGGGGGTGGTGTTGCTGAGAAAGAATAATAAACCTGAGCGCAGGGGCTGCAAAATAGCTTCCGTAATGGCATCAGGGAGAGCTTACAGGTTTCCAACATGCCTGAATTCACATTCGCTGGATATTTATTCGGTGTTCTCGTTGGTAATGCGTCCCATATGCGATGAATGGCGTGGCATCAAGGAACATTGCTATTGGTGCTGCATAAAAAATAACTGCCTCAGCATGAGCCAACGGCCAACTGATGGCAGTTCTCATCTCACTGTTCAGGCTGCCTGTAATTTTAAATAGGAACTATAAGAGGGGTGGGAACAGGGAGGCTACACAAGTACCCTTCACTGTGGCCTGGAGCATGGGGCAGGGTTACACCTGGTAACACATGCAATGCCGCCCACAATCGTTTTCATTGACTGAAATGTGTAACACTGTTCCACTATCGTTTTTGATTGGCAATACCAGTCGCTGCTGCACAATGCCCCACAATCGTTTTCATTGGCTGGGACATGTGTAACAACACCCACTATCGTTTTAATTGACTCTACCAGTGGCTGCAGTTTATCCTTTTGATGGAAGTCTCTGAAACTAGTCTTATTTCAATACATGAATTCTTCAATCAACTTGATGATTGCATTGATTTTAACATTAAAAAGCCTAGCCTATTATACAATTAATTTTCCTTGCATGATTTCACAGGATGATTTCACTCCATTTAGATCATTGCATAGATTATTTCAGCCTACTCAAAAAGGAGTATTTGACATTTGTGCATAGTGAAATGGTCTAAAAGAAATCAGCTTAACATAACCCAGACAGAGACAGACAGACAGACAGACAGACAGACAGACAGACAGACAGACAGACACAGACACACACACACACACACACACACGGTCGCACTGTGCACACACACAAGACCAGGTCATAACTGCTCAGCAAGCCTTCCTCCCATTTGAATGAGACTGGACCACACCTCAAATGCCTGGAGAGGCATAGAGGGTGAGAAAGGCATTACAGCATTCTACACTTCCTGCTTCAGGGCTGCTATGCATTTACTGCAGCTTAACTCTAGAGGGCGCTGCAAACCATGATGCCGCGATGATGCCGCTTTGCAATTTCCGGTCTCGATTTCATGAACTGTGCTCACTTGCAAATGCTGACTGTAAGCTCTGCACCTCCCACATTCAATAAATCATGAATCTGGTGGCTGCCCCTCTAAAAGGGCTCCACACAGTACTGCTGATAAAAGTCTAATAGTAAAGCCCCTAGTTCCCTGCCAGTTCATGTGACTTATCTGAAAAGGATAGATGCTGTCCAAACATAATCAGGAGAAATTTAGGTAGGTGGCATCTTTCGGGAGGGCCAGGTTGGTTTCCCTCCGATGAGCCCAGAACCAAGGGTCCATGGTGAGACTACACCGTGCTTCACTACCCATGAGGGGGACAAGGTGGCCTTCTGAACAGGCGAGTGAACATGGCGGGCCTATATTTAAGCATGAACACACCGTCTGCCCGTGACTTTGAACATGAAAAGCAGTAATACAATCCACCAGTCAACAACCCGCTTCTCCCGCCCCCACCTCTCTCGCCGGTCGTCCGAGGAGACCTTTCTGTTCTAAATTTGCTTTTAACCAAACAACGGGCGTGGCTTGGCCTTTGGAAGGAGTGGCTGGCAGTACTGCCTCGGGTGTCCTGCCCCCAGGAACAGCAGTCCCAGTACGCAAACCCTTCCGGAGCTCCAGTCCAGATGGGGTTCTCGTCGTTCCTCCAAAGCTGGCTGCTTGACGACCCCCACTGCAATGTCCGCATTCTGCTTCCACATTACTACTCACAGCTGCTTAAAGCTGGTAAGTTATTCAAATTTAGCTTGACTAGGTGTGACTAGGCAGACTTTTAGTTTTCCCACAGATCCACTGCACCCGACTTACTCTCAGATCCTCCACGGATCGGTATGGGTTAGGAGACACTCTACAGCAGGACATTCGCAGCACAGGATGGAGTGTGTCCCGGGAATTCTAAGGGCTTCTGGTGGGAGCTGTAGCAGGATGGAGTGTGTCCCGGGAATTCTAAGGGCTTCTGGTGGGAGCTGTAGTAGGATGGCTTTCACAGCAGTGTGTGTGTGTATTCATAGAGAGGCTATACCAGTGAGCAACACCTAATTTAATAACTTCAAAATATCTTCATCCCGTAATAGGATATGCCGATAATATCCTCTATAAAAGAGGCTACAGTTGCAAAAATTCACTCACACAAATTTTTGGAGTGGTCCATTCTAGAGGGGAAAGAACAAGGGGCATATCCAAGATATAGGTCAAAGTCTATATTTGCCAGTTAGGCAGGTAGCACTGGAGGACAACATCTCTGCACAAAGGTTCATAATGCTCAATAAACTTAAAAATAAAATTGCACAAACAATGGAGAAGCAGTGAATATTGAAGCACATTTGCAACTCTTGCCATTGACTTCCATCGAAAACAAAATGGAGGACAGTGTGTTCCAAACTTGGAATGGGTTTACACTGCCATCAGATTTATTTTACTGGCTTAAAAATGAAGACCAGGCAGTGGGACAACTAGCTAGCGCCCTTGACAAATCTATGTCAGCAAAAAGGGCATGAAGGGCAACTGAAATGGACACGGTCGACTCTAGGCCGGTGGATGTCCTGGGGGAAGTGATCACTGATCCACGTTTCTCGGCCGAGGTGACGATCAATTATAGCGGAGCAACAGCAGCAACAAGATTGGACTAGTTTCAAGGCCAAAAGGAAAAACACTTTACATTGGCAGTCCATTCTGAGTTGCGTTCCATTTAGAGTAACTGCAATTGGCGAGAACATTCACAATTTTACTCTAAACACATTTGTAGGTCTTACCTGCAGAATATAATCTCTCCCATTGGTAACAAGCAAATCATGATCTATAGAGCATCGCACAAGACCTGAGGGGTGTACTTCGAAGGACGCTTAACTTACCCAGCTTTCCTTTTTGCACAAAACCTAACAACCGCAATCGGTTGGTTACCAGGGGTTTGCAAGAACATTAAAAAAACTGTAGAGTTCTGGAACAAGTGTTTTGGACAGATGTGACAAAGATGAACTTGTAACAGAGTGATGGAAAGAGCAAAGTGTGGAGGCTAAAAGGAACTTCCCTAGAACCAAACCACCCTGCCCTCATCTGAGAAACATGGTAGATGGGGCGTCAGTCATAGTCACAAAGAGTCCCATCTAGTAAATAGGAATGAAGCCATGCTAATGCTGACCCTCGGAGTCGAGTTCAGGTGGAATTCAAAAGTGGAATGTTTTTCACGGACCAAGACAATCACCTCACCAATCCAATCGCGGTGCACTTCACTTGTTGAAGAACAGACTGAAGGTTCCTGCTTCTAAACAATGTACCGAACAATAATGATTGATTTGACACACCTACTTTTTTTTTGGCTATGTCTCGGATTGATTTATTCCGATTTTTCATTTTACTGGAATTGACACTTCTTTGGTCCTCTTGTTGAGAGACAACAGACTCCAAATTCAGATGGCACTCCTAGAATCAACTAGACCTGCTGCAAGCTCTTTTATGCATGAACTAATGATGAAACATAACACAGCTGTCCAAGAACATCCAATTTCACAATTACTTTTGGTCCTCTAAAATGGGGGGGGGGGGGGGCTATGTATAACAACGGCTACAATTCCTACACTGTTCACCCAATATGAATGTAAAAACAGTCAAATTAAAGCGGAAAGTGTGCACTAACCAGGGATTGATTTGAACTGTTTGTTTGTTGGAGTACAGAGGAAAAAGAACAAAAAATGTATTACTATACAAATATGTAAGGACTGCGATGTAAGTTTGTTTTGCTCCTTCTGCTGCAATGTTTTATTGTTCATTTGCATGCCTCCATGACACACTCAATGTGAGCATCGAGTTTGCTTTAAACTCTTTATCGGGTGACACAGCAAATGTCAAAATCAAGCGGCCTGGTAAACACCTTTCTGGTTTCAGATTCCACATCAAAGCAATGGAATTTTTTCACATCACATCATAATAAATATATATTTTAAATAAATTAATAAACAAGGTTCAAATAATAATTAACATTACATTACATTACATTATTGGCATTTGGCAGACGCTCTTATCCAGAGCGACATACAGTTGATTAGACTAAGCAGGAGACAATCCTCCCCTGGAGCAATGCAGGGTTAATGGCCTTGCTCAAGGGCCCAATGGCTGTGCAATCTTATTGTGGCTACCCCGGGGATCGAACCACCTTAACCACTACGCTACAGGCCATGCATGTTGACTACAAATGTGGTACGTCTCAAGAGAATGTTCAGTTCAAACTGCTTTTTAAAACTTCTGAAAATGGACATTAAAAGTAAAGTCAGATTTGAGACATTGAGAAGTGTTCCAAAAGGGCTTGTAGCATGTCTTTACCCGTACCCACTGCAAAACTGCTTTTTCACTGTTTCTAAAACCATTTGCACTGCGCAACACAATACAGACTCTGTGTCATCCAGTCCTCACTACAAGTCACTTTCACTGAATCAAACTCTTAAAAAAACGAGAAGAAAAATTAAAAAAAGGAAGAAGAGTTACACAATAGTCACCAAAGCAAGCAGGGATCCGCACAGTGTGTGTGTGTGTGTGTGTGTCTTTGTGTGTGGCGGGTGGGGGGGGACACCATACCCTCCTCACATGACCATGAAGAAAATTATTAGGCCTAATAAGGGACAGCATGTCTGCAGTCCCAAGGAATCAGCATGCAGCTCTTCACTCGCTACCATGGACACCCAATGGTCAGGCGTATTACAATAAATACCTTTCATTCCACCACAGCCAGCAGTCCTGAGCCCCCAGTGGAGGATGAGGTCCTATCAGAAAGCAACAGCAGCATAGACAGGGCTGGAGCCTGAAACCAACCAACATCTCCACCCTGCTGCCCCCAAAGTATGTGTGCAGTTGAAGGGGCGGTACTGCTATGCCACTTGGGTTGTACGTATTGCTACAGGTGGTCATCTTCATAGTTTACACAATTTCATAGTTTAACCAAACAACTAGATATTTCAAATGGAACAGGGCTTCCAAGTGATGGCCGGTGACCTGCCAAAGCGCGCTGGTAGAGTACACAAACTTACTAGCCGCATATAAACATTACCAGCATTTGGCTGGTGGCTGGTGTTAATTTCCCAGCTCCCGAGACATACACATTTTGACAACAGCCGTGCCTCCAACTCAGATCACTGGAGTTCATACAGTCCAACTGGTGCCAGGCAAATAACATTTATCAATGAATTACAAAACTGAACTGTCTAATACAAATGGTAGGCAGCCTATTATTACTATGACATAATATTATAGGCAACATTTTGGAGCATTCAACTCAGTACACTGCCTTTGTTGCCAAGCTACACAAACACATTTAAACAATATTGCTTGTGACAAAAGTTCCTTCTAAACAAAAAGCAAAAAAGCAAAAGATAATGCGGCTTTCTAGTACCGTGCCAATACTGTAAGTGAATTTGCTGAAATGTGATGATTCTCATAATAAAAACTAGTTGATGCTAAAATCTACACTTCATAATGTCTCCAGTTTGGATATGTGGATTGGATCTCTTCATTAGTATACACACACACACACACACACACACACACACACAAACACACACACACACACACACACACACACACACACACACTGAATTAAATACCGTTATAACCCCACAGACTACTAAGCTGACCTAGTTGGCTACTGGCCCATTTTCCGGTAAAAGCTTTTTTTGTTTTCCTCTGGTACTTCCTCTTTAATGGAGTTCCTAGTTGTGAGTGCCTCCATTCTTCAGAGCTGTGGCACAGTAATGAACTACACAGCGCAGTGCGTTCCGATGCCCTAGAAGGGCGAAGCCATCCGGCACAATTTACAAAGTGAAATTAATCGCAGGAATCTCAATGCCTGCTGTTTCTTTTGTTCTGAATTCTTATGCCTGAGTCAGAACGGCATGGAATGCTGTACGGTTGTCATGACGCCAGCCTGACTCTGTTGGCTACCATATCAAATGGTGAAGAAGGAAGGTGGATTCCAAGGAACTTTGGTTCTCTCTGCTTGGTTATGAGAGCAAACAAAAATGGGCGAACACCAAAAGAAACTAGAGGACACAGAAGAACACAAGATTTCGAAAGAAACTAATTTTCAAGAACTTTCCAGGGTCATTTTTAAAGGTTATTATGTCTAAATGAATTTTATTATTATGGAGAAAGAGGAAACTAAAGAAATTACAGTGGAAACTAAAGAAAATCTAAGTTCATCAAGTTTCTTGATAATCTAGTTTATCAAGGATATGGGCATGCTTTGGAAAGCTGATGCCTCTAAGTTAGCAAAATGTGGGTATGTTTAATTTAAGGAGCATCAACAATTATTTAGTAAAACATGAACGACATTGCTCACATCACACGGTTGCTGGCAACTAGCACGCATACGGCAAGGAGCAAAATGTATAACTGCACTGTAACCACCCTCACAACAGGGATGCTTCTCTTTTTTACATTCTTTTTTACAAGCACACACTTACACAAGTACAAAAGCATGCACACACAATTACAATTCCGCAAATGCAAAAACATGCACACACAATTATCCCGGTTCTGCACAGATCTATAGGCTAAGTGTGCTTGACTGGAGCCAGGAGGTTGATGGTTCAAGCCCCTGGGTAGCCACAATGAGATCCGCATAGCTGTTGGGCCCTTAACCCCACATTGCACCAGGGGGGATTGTCCCCTGCTTAGATTGAATAAATCCTCACACACTCATGCAGCTCTAGTTCCTAAAGAGAGCCCTCGGTTTCACCCTGACACGAGCTCACAGTGACTTCCTCCAGCACCAGAGGTAGCTGTAAAGGCAGCGGTTTGGAGTGCTGCCTCTGTTCCCACACTGCTTTAACCATGTGAGCAGGCCTGCACGCTCAGTGGCTCCAGACAGCACAGACAGACAATACCGACGCAGGCGCGAAGGGGCTGCGTGCAAACAGCGACAGTGATGCGTTCGGCTCAGTTGTTTTCAACTGAAAATCCAAGTCGGGTGACTTTTAAGGAACAACAAGCCTCAAAATTACCCGGTCTTAAAACCATGAAACAGTACCAAAGAGCTACAATAAAACATTTTAAAGTCAACCTTTAACTCAAAATAAAATGATAAAAAAGAAGAAATTCATGTATAATTCCCGAGCGAGCAACACCCGCCAAAAACCACAAACACAAGCAAAGTATAGAAAACAAGCCGCACAACCGCCGGCTGTCTCCAGGCGACGCAAAGTGGGTCAGCGGCCGCAGGGAGCCTTTGAAGGACCTGTGGCCCAGATAGGGGGGACTGCCAGACCACACCGGTCTGAGAGCACGCCAGCTCAAGAAAATAAAATACATTTTTTACCCAATTTGGTGGAATCGTTGACGGCGGTCTCTCGCCCATTCACAGCTCACTCTCCCATTCGCTATGACTTCAGACGAGGTGGTGACATTAGTCAGTGAGGACTTCAAATTGGGATTCAATATACCCACCAAGGTATTTTGCTGAAAATTGGGAGCAGTGGTCTCAAACTCCGTGCCATGGAGGGTCGTGTGTATGCTGCCTCAGATCTTGATAATTAGTTCAATTATTTGCCGAATTAGAGCTGTAGGTTCGCACATAATGTATATGAAGTGAAATGTGTGCAACTAGTTTGAGACCACTGACTTCGAAAAATGTAAAGGCTCTGTAGGTGTTGATTCCAGAGATTCAATTCAACAAGGACCTGGAAATGCAATTCATGGTTGGAAAAATGTACCGTACTGTTATTCTGTAATGGTGACAACTGAAACTACAAGTGTCAAAGCTGCTAGGCGGAGAGTCACGGTATATAGGCAGATGTAGTAGTTGTATTGACCATTACCCTGTCTTAATTTGTGCTCCATTGCCATTACATAACCAATGTAGCTGTAAACAATGACGAGCCCTGCTTCTGATTACAGGGAAAGATTCTCAGTTTAACCCCTAAACGCACACTCTCTCCCATTTCTCCTACCACCAGCA
Organism: Conger conger; assembly: GCF_963514075.1. Classification (NCBI taxonomy): domain Eukaryota; kingdom Metazoa; phylum Chordata; class Actinopteri; order Anguilliformes; family Congridae; genus Conger; species Conger conger. The sequence continues at coordinate 26,519,915 of NC_083764.1, forward strand.
CAGACAGCAACATTCGACACCTCTGAAAAAATGGCCGTCTTCCAACTCCTGAATAACAACGTGAGCGGAGGCCCCGCCCGTGAAAGCAAAAACAGCCTCAGCAGAAAGAGGAAGGGAGAGATGCAGACAGAAAAAGAGAGTGAATTACAGAGACACAGACAGAAATGGTGCAATTAGAAGAGAGCCAGTGACTGAAAGAGATACAGATAGTAAGATAAGAGATAGAGTAAGAGAAAGGAAAAAGGGGAAAGACAAAAACAGAAGCTTTAGTTTGCTAAATGCACATTGACCATGGTAACTTCCTCAAAAGTGCACGTGTGAATCTAACGCTGAAGCATCAATCCAAAATTAAAACGGTGCCTACAATGCACAGAAAAATGGTAGAATTTTCTGAAAAGAGTATCAATCCAGAATCGTATTTTAACTATTACAATCCATACTTCTCTTGTAAGTTTGTGCCACAAAATAATGCTAAATTAGCTTAGCATAGCACAATACTCCAGTTACCATGTATCGTATTAAAGGTCAACCAGGAATTTTCTGACAGGAGAGAATAAAGCTTCTCAAACATCATAATATGAGGTGTTACAATACACAGTCCTCTCCAAAAGCATCACAAAATAAGACTGCAATAGTTTGGTGATGTCAATGGGTCGCAGGCTTGATGCAGTAATCGCAAGCAAGGGATATGCTACCAAACATTAAGTGTTATTTACTTTCATTTACTTAAATACTCTCGGTTCTTTTACCGAAAAATCAGGTGGTCTGATACAGAAGGTGCTATGATGATCCAAGTACTTCAACACATCTATGTGTAAATTCCAGGAAGTAAAAGCTGAAATTCTGAAGTCTTGTGTTATGTACATCTTTTGACCACAAATTCAATTGTGTTCAGTATATACCAAAAACAAAGGAATTGACCTTGCTGTTCCAATACTTTTGGAGGGGACTGTGACTGGCTCAAATTAGTAAGCCTGATCACATAGGCCCCATTTTGAATGGCGAAGGAGTGACACCCTGTCGCAGCTGTAACGTCAGAGAGTAAAGATGTACAGGACAGGAGGAACAAAGGAGCGCACTGTCTGGTTTGTATAGAGCTGGCGCGGAAACATTTCGCCTGCGCCTTTCCTCAACGGCGAGCGTTTCCGGCTGATTCCGCTGGCGCGAGGTGGAGGCTCGGACGCTCAAAATGTCTTTTCATCACGATGAGTCATCGGTCTGTGCAAGCCAGCTGAGCTCCACTGTGTTAGGGGCCCTGACCGCACACCCATAAACCACTGGGGTACTGTAATGAGCCAAGTGCTGAGAGAGGAGTGAGAGACAACTACAATACACCACCTTGTTTTTGCCATGTCAGTAAATGTGATTTGAATTCACATTTGAATTTGTGCGAGAATGGCGTCATGCTCACTTCCCTTGTCCCCATAAGCCACCCCTCTGGCTGTCAATGAAAAGCAAGTGGAGCCCATGGCTTGGAGACGTCAATGGTAGCCAGGCTACCATTACAGTTACAGTGTGTTCAGGGACAAGACTAAGGGCAGCATGCCCGCACTGTTAGCAGTCAGCAGCGGCATCGGAAACCGATCGAAACAGCCGCGTACATGTGGGTGGGACAGACACCTTCACCAGCCAGCCTGTTCAGACAGTCCAACAGGGCAGACCCCCGATTCGAAAGGGGGGACCAGAAGAGGAGCACCGTTGTTACATAAGCCGCTCCTATTCTTATGTCTCCGGCCCTGCTATACTTAGAGGCAGCTGAAACCGGACTCCGTTCGTGGCCTCCTTCGAAGCCGACAGTCTGCCTGCCCCTCCCCCCGCGGCCCATCATGCACTGGGGCAGGTGGAAGGCAGTCAAAGTTATCTCCCGTTTCAGACGTGCCGTCGGTCACATTGGGCAGCAGGCATATTGAGTGAACCGAGCGGACCGTGGTTCCAGGCCTGCAGGTTTACCTGAACCCGGTCACGGGTATTAACAGAGAGGCTTAAGCGCATTGGTCTGTAAAATGATGACCGTAGAATATCAATAAAATCGACCTCTGAAAAGTGTAAAAATAAATAAATAAATAAATGAAAGCGCAATAGGCAAACCACGGGTATCCAGTCTTGAGTTTTAAACCGTGGCCAAAATGCCCACAGTCCCATAGTCATCAGAGCTCAGTTTCAGCTCCGGACACATCGACGATGCTCATTTCCAAATTGTGCCCTGCGCCATCTGTATTAAAAATCTCTAACACTGTGCATCGAATCGGTCTCCCCTTCTGTACACCGCCCCTGACCCCCACCCCCCTCACGCAGCGGGGAAGATGACCGGCAGCACCTGCTCCACGGCTGCCCCCATGCCCACAGCTGTCCCGGCGTGTCACCGGAGCGCCGGTCTCCTGGCAACACCCTGCCGCCACAACAAGGGCTCCCGCCATTTACACCTGCCAAGCTGTGTGTGGGACAGCAGTGGTATTATTATTAGCATAGCTTCAGTCGTACAGTGTGTACCAACGGTAAGAGCAGCAGGACGCCATGAGGGATCGAAACTGCTCAGTTCTCACTGCAATAAACTAAACAAAAGTATACATTCCACTGCAATAACTGAGCCAAGCTTAAAAAAGTACACTCAATGCCAGTAACCGAAGCCACCTGCACATCCATCTGTAGTGACCAAACCAGGAAACAAACATACAGTCTACAGAAAGAACTAAACCAAGCTTACAAACATACATGCCACTGCAGTAACTGAGCCCCGCTTACAAACATATACTCCACTGCAAGAACTGAACCCAGCTTACATACATCCACACTCCACTGCTAAAACTGAACCCACTTACCAAAATACACCTCACTGAAATAACCAAACTACCAGCAATGGAAGCATATGTCTCAAAGCATCCTTTGAGATGAGACTGAGTGATGTAGAGTGGATTCTTTCAACCAGACATCTCTGCTGAGGCTGATTGTGTGACTTCCCGCCATCGCCTGAGGACGCAACAAAACTGTAGCGAGAAGAGAGACGGGCTATGGGCCCACAAACAGGGCAGAGGCCTACCTTCTGAAGACTGGTGGGATTCAGTTGCGTCTTGTCGATGATTTTTATTGCCACCTGCAAGAGAAGAGAAACAGCATCACAGTTAATGCCGCCCCTCCCAAAGCATAACTGACAGGAAACACATAACAACCATATGCTATACTAAGATAAAGTATGTACAAAATGTAAAGTCCACAAAATCTAAATTTGTGGACGATTCACCCACTGTCAAAAATTATGTGAGGAACGTGTCTTTATTTCAGTTAAGAGAACGGTTTTCAAAAATATACATATATATTTCACAAGACCCTGGCATGAGCAGTGCTGTTTGTGAGTCACACACACTACAAAATCTCGTTTAACCGGAGCTGGTCAAACTCGACACGTGAACGCACGCGGCAGCAATCCGGCGTGAATGCATGCTTACACACAAGCACCTGAGAGACTAAAAAAAACGTGTTCAAGCAAACGGTTACAAAGTAACGACCCATGTCTGCTGGAGACCACATGACGAGCCGCGATGAAGCGCCCTCTCACCTCTCTTCCCGTCAGGATGTGCCGTGCCAGCTTGACCTTGGCGAAGTTTCCCTTGCCGATGGTCTTGAGCAGCCGGTAGTTGCCGACGTGTGGCTGCTCATCAGAGCTGGAGGCCACGGAGTTCCGGCAGCGAGCGCCCGAGCGGCCCTGACGTGCCGTGACCTCTGGGCGGCCATCGCTGTGCGAGGTGTGCTGTGGTGGAGAGAGATGGGAAGAAAACCACAAACGCGTTACTCGAGTGCAGCCCCAAAGTCCTACCCCTTCTCCAATTTGGATAACTCTCAACCTACCATCGGAGGCAGCAGCTGAGCAAAAGACAGCAGAACACCTCACTGCACTGTAACATTAACACCAACGCAGGTGGAGCTAACCTGTACACTCTGAACCAATCACAGTGTTTGCACTCTGGGCAAAGGTTTCATGTTTGGTTCATGCCATTCACCATAAAGGCTAGTTTACCAGGAGTACAAAAAAAGCCTTACTTTAGTTTTGATTTCTTTACATAGCAACTAACTTTCAGTGGGGTCGGCAAAATATATATTTCTATCATTTCTTCTGAGACACCTTCCATTTTTTGTATGTGGGAGCTTGACTCACACCTCGCCCTCTGAATCAGTAAACAGCACCTATGTGTAAGCAGCCTTTATGGTCTTTCACAGGAGAAGCACTGGGTAGGCCTAACATCATGTGTGAAGACAGTGAAGGATCAATGTCAGAAATTCCCCAAACAGCCTGAGAGACACTGCATAATTTCCTTACTGTTCAATGCACCGTAACAGCTAAATTACTGCCCCAAATGGTTTTTGTTAAATTTGTTTTTTAAATCAACCAATTTCTAAAGCAGAAAGAGACTTTGGATTATAATTGCACAGAGCCTGAGATTCTATTACTTGTCTCCAAGAAACAAATATTAGTTTTTTTCGGTCTCGCATGTCAAAGAAAAAAAAATCCCAATGCAATCTGGGGGAGGTAGAACAGACTTCTCTTCGTGTAACAATTGCAGACAGAATTCCTGCAAAAGTCACCGAGCAGAGAGAACTGTAACTCAGTAAAGTACTTCAGCACCAGTGACTAACACAAAGTAAGAGGCACCACACATTCCAGAAAAGACCATGAAGGTTTTAAGATAACAACGCAGTTGATATGGGCATACATATTATTTGGATGTGCACAGCATAGGAATGCATTCCATTACAGGCTTTGTAGGAAATTTGTACCAAGAGGACCCCATCTATTAGTGGCTTCCAATCAGTACACCAAAACAGTTCCAGTAAGACATGGAATGGCTCAAAATGCAATGTACTGAATCTGTTTTACATTACTGTTGAAGCAGACTGACCCAAGGTTGTCCTGTCCAGGGTTCACAGGCCTCAGTATTCCAATAGCTTTCAAGATATTGGCCATGAACAAACATAATTTAAAAGTTATTTTCAACAGCACGTCCAGTAAGAGTATGGCCATCTTGACAATTAAAATCCACACTGTGTCAAGGTTACAAGTGAACTAACTGTTTAAAATGTAGATTCGGGGAGGAAAATGAGTATACATAATCTCTGTATACAGAACATTAGCTACATGAACCTGGTGTAAACTGGCAGTAATGATGTCATGTCTCTTGGCATTGTCCCTACTCAAATAAACATTAAATAAATAATAAATTCAGTCACTGATCAAAGGGGCCCTCGCTCCATCACCAGAGAGCAAGATCAAAATCATTTGTGACAACATACTTAAAATGTTCCCCTGTGAAAATCCGAAATCAGCCGTCAACTGGCTTGAGAACCGACATGACGGGACAGAGCGTTTCAATCTGGGTGCCCGGGGGGTGTATATGGGATATGGGATATGGGATGAGAGTGAGACCGCTGTAAATGGGCCAGGAGCAGTGGCAAACCGAACAGCCAGGACACTGATGGCATATTGATCCCTGGCGCTGCAAAGAACATGTTAGCCCTACAGGCTTAGCATGACGCACATCTGATCAGCCTTGTGGGGCTCCAGTATGAGCCTTAGCACACAAAAACCTGAACCGCAGCAACAGTGTGATACATGCCACCCGTAAAACCTGAACCAGTGAGAACCATACCACCAAAACACCCATAACCCCTGAAATGATCCACACCACACAAAATCCTGAACTCCTGCAACAGCGTGATCCACAACACCCAAAACCATGAACCCCTGTAATGGTGTGATCCACACCAAAATAAATGTTTTATCCTTGAAACAGTGTGATCTATGCCACCAAAAAATCCAGAACCCCTGAAACAACAAGCCCATTACAGGTCTTCCCATCTTAAAGCACCTTTTTTCCAGACTGAATGAATACTCTCAAACTTCCATGTTAGATCATCTTTCATTTCTATGGGTTCATTTATTGATGGGATAACCATCTATATAGATCATGATCTTGTTGGCTATAATTACAGAAAACATATTTAAGTTAAGATATGGCACCAAGTTCCCCAGTGTCAACTGTTACTGTTTACTGACTTTAATCATCAATATATAGGCTAATTAGAAATGCTACGCAAATAAATTAGTGCACTTGTTATCGGACATTCCCCTACCGACAAGAGAACACTGAAAACATCCTTTTTACTTTGTTTTAACCCAGAATAACAGTACAAGAGGAGAGCAGGATACTAACAGGGACGACAAAAGGTTGTCTGTAGTCTGTCACCCTATAAAAGCACAAGGTTAGCTTAAAATATAGCTATGGGTACATTTAAATATAGACTCCCCCCTAACGATTGCCATTATTAAGTAGCTCATATATTTCCCAGAAACAGTTATTGTTGAAAAGGAGTGAAGTTATTTAGCTCTTAAACTGAGCTCAAAAAAAGAAATCCATGATACCACCTCCATCTTCAACTAAGACTTTTGCAAAAATGTTGAGGCATATTAACCGTTTCAGTACCCAATAATACTTTCATTTTTTATTTGAAAACATGCAATAACTACATAGTTAATTAAAACCTATTTCAGCCTAGATCTTATTTTTACATAGCTAGACAAAATGAAAATGGTACAACAAGCATTTTATAATGCTGCTGCAGTTTAGTTGAATCCTGGCTATGAAAAAATCTTACTTCAGACATAAATGGTATCAGCAGTAACTTACTCTGGTGATATGATGTCTCTTAACCCAGCTGGAGCCTTTCATGTTTGCACTGGTTTCGAAACGGACTATTTCCTGGTTTTTGTGCGGGTGGTCCATTGATCCGCTAGCGATCACAGATACTCAGGAAAGCCTGAAATCATCCAGTCATCAAACAGTCGGACGGGTGGCCGCCACAACATCTCTTATTCGAATGACCAGAAATGCCAATAAATGAAACAAATACTTCCCACTGCTCCGGGCACGCACCAGAAACAGGAAAGCCTACTCTACAACATTTTTTCCACGGATATGGAAGTTAAGTTGAATTAATGTCGCATGTTAACTATCAGTCATCTTTCCTGTAGGGGGTGACTAACAAAAGTTGGAATATTGCCATTTTCAATGCGATTTTAACCATTAAGAAGGCACGTGTATAACTTACGTCATATTTCAGGAGTTGGTGGGTGAGGTATGTCTGCTTGGGGAAAGACAGGTTGGGGATTCGGACCTTTGCTTGCCCGAACTGTCCGATTCAGCTTATTTGACTACTTTTGAGAAGCTATACACGTTGCAGACAACTCGTATACTCGATACGCTAGTACAATGGTTTGGACACACCTGTCAAAGTGAGCTCTCAAAAAGTATATTGATTGATTGATTGATTGATTGATTGAATGATGAGTGTGCGAAAAATTAGCCAGTCAACCAACCATGTACTGCGCTCATTTAAGTTAAGACCGAAATAAATTATTCGTGATTTGGCGATGTCGCTCTTTTGCGACAGAGGCTGCCGATGTTTGTGGAAGTTGCTTTTAGACAACAACAGCTAACCAGGCAGCTAACGTAGTAGTCGAGAAGTTTCACCAACAAATGCGCTATGCATCACTGTCTTTCTCAGCTTGGTTAGCTACTCGGCTGGCTGGCCGGCCAAGTTAACTTAGTTACAGAAAATCATGGATTTATGATTTACATTCACAAATAGAGAGACAGCCTTATTTCCAAGACTTAGTCTACGTTAGAGTCAACGTTAGATTGGCTACTTGATAGTAGCTGTACCCACCCAACTTGACGTTAGAATTAGCTGACAATCAAACATGACATGAAAAGTTAGTCAAAAGGATTAGCTAGCCTACATATGCTAGGTAAATAAGGCAACCTGTGGAAAACGAATAGCTAACAACAGTTTGACCACTTGCTTGAAGACATTGTTGGTAACTTAACATTACGGAGTAAATAATCACAGGCACACAATGTATACTGTATTTGCACACCGTTAGCTAATAGATCTAGAGTTGGATCTAAGGTTAGATAACGTTAACCTTAGCTAAGTTACTACTTACATTTTCAGTGTCACGCTCATTCACTGTGGGTAGTGGTGTTCTGGTTGACATTTTTCACCAGCGTCGCTAACTAACAGCCAAGTTAGCTAGCTCGGTTCTCCGGAGTGGTTTTGGTCGTGTTTTATTTTGCAGCGCCGTTCGTCCTTAGTCGGAGGGGAGAGAGGATGTTCCCTGCTCACTGAAGACCATGGATTCGATTAATACTCCTGTGAAGCTGAAGCAAGTATAGCTAGCTATAGCTAACTTTGCTAGCTAATTGAATAAAATAACTAGCCGCATTATTCTTCGGAATATCCTGCAAACCAGCGGAACAGATTTCTAATAAGCCAATGCTCCTCTATCAAAGTTAACCGAAAACACAACATAGCCCTGTGCTTTAGTTAACGTTACGATGTTTCTCGGCTAGTTTCAAGAAGCCCCCCAGCCGTGGGCTAACTTGTTATAGTGAACGGATTACAAAAATTGAACTGATCAAACGCTTGCTGGCTGGCTAGCTTGCTACAAGGCCCTAGACAACTGCACAGCTTTCAGACGAGGAAAAGGGAAGGGAAGGGGAGGTGAGGGGAGGGGGTCATGTTTAACCGGTCCCTCAGATTGTACTGCCGGTTTGTCTGCGTGCCCTCCAGTTAGAATATGCCTCCCCAGTTTTCAAGGGCGATGGTACTCCAGAAGCCAGGTGGTGGTACAACCTCACATCTCCAAAGTAATATGTCTTTACTTGATTAACTGCTGGATCCAAGATGGCTGCCCGCTTGCTGAAGTGGTACCAGACAGCCAAACCCATACAGTCTATGAGCCAAACCCAGGTCGGATGGAGGAAGTGAGGAAAACGTCAGAATTCAGTGCTCATTGGTGCTACAGGCGAAGCAGTGGTGTTTGTTGTTGCTAGGGCGATTGCAGGGGATGCCGCATACATACTGAAAACATCGGATACATTGTACCCATTAGATTTGTATTGCCAAGTTTTTTATGTTCACTTTCCTACTCTCTTTCCTCTTCTCGTTTATTATGACTGTCCTCCTTGCAGCTTTTAGTTGTGCTCCACTCTTGGCACATAAGAATCAGCGGCAGTCCCTCTACATGCTCTCAACCTGAATAAATTGCATTTATTGTTAAGTAATATAATCTGATAAAAGCATAGGATTTGCAAATTGGATTTTTGTGAACAATTGGGTATGTTCTGGATCAATGGGTTTAGCTCCTTTGTGAGCCAGATATTTGTATTGCTTTTGGGGTGTGGTGATACCCTCGCCCAGAACAGTGATGGAAAACGGATGTGAAAAGTGCCCTAAGGCAGGGACATGACAAGGATTCAATTGACAGGAGCCCAGATCCAGGCTCCGGCAACTACAGGTCTGGATGTTGAGAGGTTGAAGAGATTTTGAATGTGAAATTCAAAGTTTGGTTCCCTGCCTTCAAAATTACAATTTAACCATTGCTAACAGTCTTTGGTTAAGTTGAGGTTAGATCATTATCCACCACAAATGGGCAATAGTGTTTTGTGTACTTCACTGCTGGCCTGAGGACCAGGGTTAGTCCCATTTACCAGTCTGGTGATAAACCTATTGTAGAAAAGGTCCATATTCGCTGACTGTCCTTCATTGGAGAGAGTAGAAGCAGTCCTTGTCACAGATTCATATAATATTTGTTTGTTTTTTTTGTTGTTTGTTTGTTTGTTTTTGTGGGTCTATTGTAAGATTTTTGGAAACTCCAGCCATTGTTTTGCCAAGTCTTTCTTGCTGAAGTGATTTTATTTTCAATGAGATGTATAGAAACCTGTAGCCTGTGGACTGATAAGAAAGACTAAACTGGGAACACAGTCAGCCTGTGACCACACCAATGTCTGGAAAGGCCCTTAAACAAATTGATCTTAAAAAACCTGTTTTGAGTACAGTTTTTACAGAGAATCTAATCTGTGCAAGGTTGAATAGGTTACTTAACACCTAAGGCATGTTTTTACCAACCAAACTGTTTGAGGGAATTAAAGTTGACATAAACATGCACTATCTGGTACATGTCACTTTTCTGTGGAAAAATGGCCCACTAACAAGTGGAAAATGCAGTTTTGACCCAAAGTCTAGGTGAGGTAAGGTAACTGTGTGTGAGTGTGAACAATTGCTTTAATGACTCAATTAAGTGCACAGAAAGAAGGAGAACCAGTAGAATCTATGGCCCAGAGCCACAGTTGGTCAGTTTCAGTTTTGTGTTCCAGGGTAAACCGAAACATTTGTGTGAACAATTACATCTGTTCTGCTGGATCAATGAGTTTAGCTCCTTTGTGAGCCAGATATTTGTATTGCTCTTGGGGTGTTATACCCCATTGGGGTGATACCCTCGCCCAGAACAGTGATGGAAAACAGATGTGAAAAGTGCCCTAAGGCAGGGACATGACAAGGATTCAATTGACAGGAGCCCAGATCCAGGCTCTGACAACTACAGGCCTGGACATTGAGAATTTGAATAGATTTTGAATGTGAAATTCAAAGTTTAGTTCCCTGCCTTCAAAATGGCCAATACTGGTCTTATCTCTTAGTTTTTGTTTGTGCCTTAAAAGCAGTTTTGACTCAAATAGGTGAGGTTAGGTACCTGTGTGTGAACAACTGCTTTAATGAATCAAATAAGTGCTCAGAAGAAAAGGAGAATCAGTAGAATCTGTGGTCCAGAGCCACAGTTGGTCAGTTTTGGGTTCCAGGGTAAACCAAAACACAAGAATCTCATTGGATTATTGCTTATTCAGTTCTTTCCCAGCCAGGGTTCCACAGAAAATATTTTAAACACAAAATGAAAAATGCACAGCATCCGTTTTCACACGGTACCAGGGATGTGGACTCTCAGGTGGTTCATTGGTTTGATAACAGCCAGATTTTTTCTGTGGAGCAGCCTTTTCCAGAATGTGCATCTCTTTCTTTGTCTTTTTGCAGAATACATATCCTGATACTGTATGTAGCAGAGGGCCTTTTTGGTGAAATATTTAAATCTTTATGACCCATGATGGCTCCATTGTATGCTCCATAAGTACAGACCTTCACAGTCTGGTTATATAGGATTTTTGATACTGCACCTGATAAAATTTACAAGTACACTATTTTCACCACAATATTGTAGAATATATAAGTAAATTCTGGTCGCTCTAGATAAGAGTGTCTGCTAAATTACTGTAATGTAATGTAATGCTCTCTGCCCACACAGAGGGGTTGACATTGATAGCTGTAGAATTCACATTGTGTGAAACCAATGCACCTAATTTTTCCGTGACAACAATCTACAGCTATTCTGATACGAAATATAAGGAACAGCAAAAAAGCCAGTTTTTCTATTCAGCTACCAACACTTCATTGTTATTTCATCATATAGGGGTCACCATGGGTTCCACCAGTTTATCTCCATTTGTTTTCTTCCATGTATTCCAGTCCTCTGCCAAATAGAGGTCTATAGTTTTTTTCATGTCATATAATTATCCAAATGGCAAGGCCATCACAATTATTTGATTAAGAAGCAATCAGTTGTAGTAGTCTATTATTGTGATTAGTTATTTAATTTAGGTGTTATGCAAAACAAAGTCTGTGGTGCATACTTCTGTCAAAACTGTCTATATTGGCCAAAAAAAATTAAATACAAAAGACAACAATATGAATCTTGCATTTGGACTGAATTTTTATTTTTATATATATATATATTTTTACTTTGTTTTGCCAAATAAGACAAAAGATTGCCAATGAGATGGGACAGTTTAACTCATTTCAAGATTTTCCAATGGGCAAATTCACTTTCATTGTCAAGCAAAAAGTAACCCAAAACAAACTAATATTTTATATTTGAAAGAAGAAAATAGTATTTTAGCAGTGTAGCTAATGCAATTGCTCCACCGATTATTACATGCTTGTTTAAGAATGCATATAATTTGGGATTTTCCACTTTTACAGTGGAACATTTATACTTATGAATGTATATGTGAAATATAACTGACATCTAGCCTTTTCCTCACTAACAGACAAGTCTCTCTTGGCATTGATGCAACCTTTATTTATGTTTGCTACTTTACTTGTATGTATATAATTGTCAGTCTTACATTTATCTGTGTGCAGTGTATTATGTGGATACGGTTACACAAGTTCACTCAAAGATATGGTTTTCCCTAGACAGGGAAAGCAACATTCCATCACTTTCCCTTTCCTTCCATTCAGTCTCCCATATTAGGTAAACTAATTGCTTTTATAAATGTCACAATTTGCATTTGTTTAAATAATCCATTGACAGTGCCATCCAAGTGTCTACAGGGACCCCTAGAGAACAACAATTTAAGTACAAGTTTAAATCCCTGCCAATCACATGATAGGGACAAACTGCTGGCCCAAGTTACTAAGCGTTTGCTGTACAGAAGAGCAAGTTAATGGATGATAGTTGTGGATGCCCTTAGAAAGGAAATTTCAATCTCAATGGGGTTTTTTCATGGTTAAATAATGTTTCAATACATATATATATATTTTAAATTCAATATTTGCCCTTGACTTTGAACAGTCAATTAATAGCCGGATTTGTTTCAACAAGTTGCACAGTCACCAAACCAAACTCACCAAACTCTGAAGAAGAAAAAACAAGAATACTGGTTTTAATTGTGAGTCATAATTAAGGATGTGGACTGAATCCACAGATCTTTTGTGACTGAGCAAAAGCATCCCTGCTAGACAGAGTCCATGTTCAGAACTGACTGGGGCAAAATTGGCCAGTAGCAGAAGCAGCCTGGTTTTGGCTTGACAAAAAAGAAAAGAAAAAGAAAGAAAGCATTTTTTCTTGCTCAGCTGAAGCTGTTTCAGTGCTTCTGTCGGGGATCTGGTATTTTTTGCAGAGTGAGGGAGGGGGAGGGGGTGAGCTGAATCTTCCATACTGCACTTCCGGTACGACCAACACTCTATCAAAGCCTCCATTCACGCAGAAAGGGGGATAGGAAGTAAGAGGGAGAGAATGATGGCGAACCTCATTGCTAAATCGCCTGGGAGTCTACCAAATAAGGTTCCATTTGTCTTGTGGGGTTTTCTTTTTTCTTTTACAACTTCGGTGACACACGGGACAGTAAATCATGAGAAAACAAGAGGGTTCTCTTACATTAGGCCGAGCTCCCCCCAGTGACACAAAGGTGTCTTTGTTCCAGTAAACAGGTATGTGGAAACACTCTCATGACACAGCAGATCCCCAGCTTGGGAAGCCAGCAACACAGCTGCCTGACACTCCCCCTTAACTACTCCCCCAAAGTTTTACATATGAATGTGCCATGCTGGGTGTGTACATTGACAGTGATTGCGAAAAAATACAGTTGCTTGAGCCAACATGAAGCACGTTTCTAAAGACAAAAACAGCGCAAGCTAGGTTTTTAAAAAACTGGTAGCTGGTTGACGAGTTAGACCAGCTCCATACTCAACATGGTTTGGCCAGCTCCAGCTATGTTTTGAAACAGCCGGTAGCTGGTATTTCAAGCTGGTCATAGTTGGATTTTACACCAGGGAGGTGTGTTGGATGATTTGGTGTTAAATATTGAGCCACATTTACAAAGTCAGTTTGAATGTGCATGACCCCTCCCTTCAATTTTACAATACTTGATATTATTTCAAATGGAAATGTGTTTATTTATTTCAAACACAGTCTCTGAGTTCTCCCTGGGGTTGCATGCATGTTGATTGATCATGACAAAATAAACCACTGTTAGGAGAAGAAACAGATGCCCTCAATGAAGGACAAGTCTGGAAGGGCAGTGGGTGCTGCATCATAAGGGCTGCAATGCTGTAATAGAATCAGGGCATTGCATTGATTATAAAAGCATACACACACAGCCATATTATGAATATTCTCTATTGATAGTATTCAGATTTGACATGACATTATCTATGACCCGATTTTATCTCAGCTTCTGCTGTGTTTTTTTCTTCTTTTTTCACCAGAAAATTACATGGTAGTGATTTAATTGGGCATTTATTACTTTATCATACCTCACATTTACAATAGCATTCACAATAGATCAACTAGTGCCACCTAGTGGCTCAGTAGTATCACTTACTTTGCCTGTCACACAGAGCCCAGTCTTCATTCCGATCCAGTGTTCAAGACTTTTAGGCTCTTACAGTGCACTACCCAAATAGGTTAGTGCACTTAATATCCCCGGATGATATACATATTTCCAGGGTTTCACTGAATTTGGCCATGCCTGAAACTAATGTGCCCTCAAAATATGTACTGTCTACTAAACACTGAGCTCATTCCAAACACTTCATTTTCTCCTCTTTTATCTTTTACTTGCTCCTGACCCAAAATTGGATGAGGTGCATCACATTTAAGGACATTCTAACCTGTTAAATCTTCCTCTAAACGGGTAGAAGTTAAAACTCCCGAACGTTTTTTTCTTGTGAGGAAACAGGAGCACATCCTTTGTGGAGGTATTTTTTCCTAAAGCATGACGTATAAATGATCGGCTAATGTCATGGACTAACTACAAGCCAGTTTTATTATAATCTTGTTATCATTGGCAAAATGCAATATTTAATCCACATTTGTGTCTTAAATACTGTTGGTACACATGACTAGACTTATCATGGTCAATTACCACCTGTTTCTTCTGAATTGGCAGTTGTTTGGCTTTTCCCATGCTGATGGATGACAAAGGGATTTTGCATGCTTGTTACCTCATTTTTATACTCTTGTGAAACCAGAAGTGATAGAATTACTTCCTTTAGACTGAAATTAACTAAATTAAGTAACAATGTATTGACAATTTAACTTTGATTTTATTTACAATAATTGTTAGGGATGCCAATGGTTTGACATATATGGTTTTTAGAAAAATAAATAAATTACTTCATAAAAAAACAGTGAAATATGATTGTAAATGTGTTGAAATAAAAGTATATAATTTTCTCATTATATAAAGTATATAATGTCTGAACATAACATCTAGATTATTATCTGTGTTGTATATTATATGCAGCCTTTTTTCTTTATTTTCATGAAGGGTGCCAATAATTCTGGAGCCCACTGTATGTATACTATCATTCAGCATACCCGAGGCAGCTTTAGCAAAAAGTATAATGGTTTCTCGGATATACTACGTTGTCATAGTGTTTGAAAGCATAGTGAAATGTAATAATAATTTTCCAACTCAGTCACTGCTTTGGCTTTAACCTCCATTATTCTTTGCAGACAGGTTGCTTGGGTCCTGAACTATTGCACTATAACGTAGTGTCCAGTGTTTGCATACTGCAATATTTCACCGAATATGGCATCTGGGTATTTTTGCATACTATTTGATGCATACTATGGTTTTGGACATACTAAACTTTTACATACTATTTTGGCAAACTAACTAGTATGTTAGTATATGATTTTCGACACAGCCTATGGTATACTTTCTGAAAAGTGTTCTCCAGAATACACTCAGCAAAACTCTGGGATTATGTATATAATCTGGGAATTTAAGTACACTACATTGAGACAAAACTTATCCAGTGCATTCACGGTCTGCATTTGGGTGTTCATCACATACTAATATAAGTAGGCAGTATGTTTAGTAGACAGTACATATTGAGGACACAGCAGTTAGCAGCCTGATACCAGAATATTGTATCCGTCATCTCAAACCTGCTCCATGATAATTTACTTTAAATTAACTGTCTGTGAGCCTGTATAAAATTAATCATGCCTAATAAAATCACAGTTGACACACTCCAAAATGGCTGCACCCTTCCTGGCTGATCACACAGATCAAGGATCAGTAGAACAGTAAGACAAGCTTTTTGTCCAGGACGTTTTGAAAGATCATTAAGATCCTCAGAATCATTCCAACAATTATTTAACAATTATCACAGGTTTGGTTGGAAAGGTATGATTTACCAAGTAAACTAGTTAGAGCCATACATGAACAATGGTTTAGAGTGCTATACAGCTCATTATTTTTCTTAGTTAACAAGTCAGCAATTTATATTCTCATTTTATAATTTCCTCCTTATTTACACTATGGAAATCTCTTTGTTAAAAATATCAGGACATTTACATCAAGAAATAATTGATTCAGTGATTAGCCCGCAAATAGAAAGAAAACTGCACTAATACGCAGCTAGACTGGGTGACCTCTAAATTGTACACTTATAGCCAGCTGATTATCTCATGACTGTTAATCACTTCTACTGGTTGCATACCTGTAGAGTGATTGAACATTCGTCTTAAGTAACTTAAATAGCAGTGGAATTTATCAGTAGATTAGCTTTGATTTGGTATTGCTTGTGAGCAATTGTAGGCCATTTAAATAGGCGTCAGAGCGACGCTAGCGTCACTCCGTCCCCGTTTGTGATGTTATGTTTCACCCCATCCCAGTCTGCTCTCTCCCTCGAAGACCCCCCCTGCGACGTGGGCCTCCACGGCGTCAGAACCCCTCAAACCTCAGCTATCCCCCGCTGACCCCCTGTGAGGACTTTGCTGTCACAGGGGGACTATGGAACTGCCAGTCTGCCACTCGGAAGGCTGACTTCATCCCTGCGTATGCCTCCCTCCAGTCCCTACAATTCCTTGCCCTAACTGAGACCTGGATCACACCTGACAACACCGCCACTCCCGCTGCCCTCTCATCCTCCTTCTCCTTCTCGCACACTCCCCGGCCTTCCGGCCGTGGCGGTGGTACTGGTCTTTTCATTTCCCCCTCGTGGAAATTTTCTGTTCTCCCCCTCTCTGACCTGTCCATATCCACTTTGAATTCCATTCTGTTGCAGTATCCTACCCTACTAACCTTTTCATTGCAGTTATCTACCGTGCTCCAGGGCCCCTGGGAAACTTCCTTGATGAGCTAGACACCCTTCTCAGCTCCTTCCCTGAGGATGGCACCCCACTGATTCTCCTTGGAGACTTCAACATCCACCTAGAAGCCTCCCAGTCTGCTGCCTTCCTACCGCTAATCCACTCCTTCGGCCTCTCCCTGCAACACTCTCCTCCAACCCACAAGGCGGGCAATGTCCTAGACCTTGTCTTTGTAAGGAACTGCTCATGCTCCGATTTCACGGTTACCCCTCTGCATACATCTGATCACCACTTCATCTCATTCTCCCTCCCTCTTCCTCCCCATCCTCCTCCCCCTCCTCCCACCCACACTTCCTCAGCCCGCCGTAACCTCCGCTCCCTCTCACCCTCTTCCTTTGCCAGCACCGTCACCGCCTCACTCCCCCCTCTCGAATCCTTCTCCAAACTCCCCGCTGACTCTGCATCTGCCACCCTCCTTTCATCTCTCTCCTCCGCCTTTGACTCTCTCTGTCCCCCTGTCTCAAAACCACCTCGCACATCCCCTCCCAGTCCTTGGATATCTGACACCCTCCGTACCTCCAGGGCCAGCCTCCGCGCAGCGGAGAGGAAGTGGGGGAAATCCAGAGACGCTTCCGACCTCATGACTTACCAGTCTCTCCTGGCGGCATTCTCTTCCGATGTCACTGCCGCCAAAGCAAAATACTATCAAAAGCAAATTCAGAACTCTGCTTCTAACCCCCGGAAACTTTTCTCCATTTTCTCCTCTCTCCTCAACGCACCGCCTCCTCCTCCTCAGTCCTCCTTCGCTGCTGATGACTTTGCTGATTTCTTCGATGAGAAGGTCACAGTCATCCGCAGATCCTTTACAACCACCGCCCCCCTCACTGTGCCCTTCCCCCCCTCTAGGCCCATCCCTTCCTTTTCCACTTTCTCCCCCCTTACGGACTCTGATGTTTCTCAACTCCTGCTCTGCCACCGCCCTACAACCTGTGCCCTTGACCCTATCCCCTCTTCTCTTCTCCAAACTATCACACCCGACATTCTCCCATTTGTCACCTCCCTTGTCAACTCCTCCCTGTCTTCCGGCTGTTTTCCGGCATCCTCCAAGAGGGCCCACATCACTCCGCTGCTAAAAAAGCCTACCCTGGATCCCTCCATCATCCAGAACTACCGCCCGGTATCTCTTCTTCCTTTCCTTTCTAAAACTATAGAACAAGCCGCTTCTACTCAACTTTCTTCCTTCTTTTCTAACAACAACCTGCTAGACCCCCATCAGTCTGGCTTCAGATCGGGCCACTCGACAGAGACTGCGCTCCTCTCCGTCAGTGAGTCACTTCATGCCGCACGAGCAGCCTCCCTCTCCTCTATCCTCATTCTTCTAGATCTCTCTGCTGCCTTCGACACTGTGGATCACTCCATCCTCCTGTCTGCCCTGTCAGCAACGGGCATCTGTGGCACAGCCCTGGACTGGATTGAGTCCTACCTCTCTGGTCGCTCCTTCCAGGTTGCCTGGGCTGGTTCGGTATCGACACCTCGGCCCCTCGCCACAGGAGTTCCCCAGGGCTCAGTCCTTGGCCCACTTCTTTTTTCTCTCTACACTCGCTCCCTTGGCCCTGTGATCACTGCACATGGGCTATCCTACCACTGCTATGCGGACGATACCCAACTCTTCGTCTCGTTCCCGCCGTCTGATACGCAGGTTTCAGCCCGTATCTCTGCTTGCCTGAGGGACATCCAGAGCTGGATGGACAACCACCATCTAAAGCTCAACCCAGGTAAAACTGAAATGATATTCATCCCTGCTAATACCTCTCCCCATCTGGATCTCTCCATTTCTCTCGGGGATACCACACTAACGCCGTCACCCAGTGCAAGGAACCTCGGCGTGGTGATGGACAGCAGACTGTCCCTTTCCGAGAACATTGCGGCGGTGACCCGGTCTTGCAGGTTCTTCCTCTACAACATACGGAGAATCCGCCCCTTTCTCACCCCCTACTCGACCCAGCTCCTGGTCCAAGCGATGGTTCTGTCCCGCCTGGACTACTGCAATTCCCTCTTGGCTGGCCTCCCAGCGTCCGCCATCAGACCCCTCCAACTTATCCAGAATGCAGCAGCTCGTCTGGTCTTCAACCTTCCCAAATACTCACACGTCACCCCCCTGCTTACTTCCCTCCACTGGCTGCCTGTCATGGCTCGCATCAAATTCAAAACATTGGTGCTAGCCTTCCAAGCAGTTAAAGGGTCTTCCCCAGCTTATCTGCAAAAAATCATCAGACCCTACACCCCTGCCAGACCTCTTCGTTCAGCCTCCACAGGCCGCTTGGCACCTCCCCCTCTCAGAACCTCCACCTCACGCTCACGACTACTGTCTGTTCTGGCTCCACGGTGGTGGAACGAACTCCCTGTTGAGGTCAGAACTATAGAATCTCTCCCCACCTTCAAGCGCAAGCTGAAGACGCACCTCTTCAAGCAGCACCTCTCCCCATCCCTACCTCCCTGTGAACCTTAATTGTTGTCTCTGTGACTTGCTTTGTGTATCGGTATTTTTAGTTGGCTAGGTAAGCAGTGTTTGGATAGTTAACTTTGGTGACTTTTGCTCTGTTTGTTCAAAAATAAAAAAATAAAAATAAAAATAAAAAATAAAAAATGGCCCTTGTCCTTATCTTTGTTGTACAGGTAGCAGTTGAAATTGTACTTACCTCTAGGGTCTTTCAGCGAACTTATCCCTGGTTATGGGTATGCACTTTGTTGTACGTCGCTCTGGATAAGAGCGTCTGCCAAATGCCAATAATGTAATGTAATGTAATGACTGAATCTCCTTTTCTGGTTTTTACTTTTCATGTCCAGTCCATAGGCCATCTCACACTGACTGTTCTACATGTCATGGTGAAGGTACTATGAAGGTCATTATATCTTCCTCTATTCTTTTATGAAAGAGAGCATTCATATACATTGTCATCATCAGTTCAGTCTTAATCCTCCTTACTACAGTGCAGTACTTGTTTGGATGATTACCTTTCCACCCCTTGCTCCAAAGTTTTTGTGGGCAAAAATATAAGAATTTCAGCATTATGCATAATTCAAGGAGGAAATAATAATGGTTTTTCCTTCACAAGCAGCATTTAACTATTCCTGCTGCGAGCACACTGAAATAGTGTATTTGACAACAGCCTAAAGGGACATTACGATTAACTGGATTAATTGGGGCAAAGTAAAAGTTAACAGTAACAGGCACATAGTGTACAAAGAATCACTTCATTATGGAGATAAACTCACAGCAGAGGACTCCTTAATGGTGTGGTTTGTGGCAGCAGTGAGTGAAAATCACAAATGACTGTACCTTCTCTACCAATATTTTTCAGGCCTTAAAGAATGCACCTTCCACTGATGAAGTGAAAGTACCCCCTCCCCCCTCTAGTCTTCCTGATCTCTGCCTTCTTCCATCCATTGCAATGGACTAGGCCAGTGGTTCCCAAACTCGATATGAATATGAACTTGGGAATGTTATACTTCATGGCATGCATAGCTATTCTTGACATAATGTGTCTTACACAATCCCTCGAATGAAGCACCTAATTAAGCCAAATTAACTGCTTGTTCAAATTCTGAGATTGCAATTATGGTTGGATCAAAAACCAGCATACTTAGGGGCCCGCAGGACCGAGTTTGGGAACCACTAGACTAGGTTACTTACCACTTTGAAGGATGTCTTTGTGCTTCGCTTCCTGCTGAAAGGTGAAGTGCCATCTAATGAGTTTTGAGGCATTTGGTTGAGTCAGAGATTAATCAAATGTGTTTCACAGATTCCAGCATGTTTCACAGTTCACTGATCATAAGCAATTCCTTCTTCAGACTTCCTATCGCTTTGGTACAGATAAGAAATCTGGCCCGCCATTCTGCTCTTGAGGCTTACCAGTGGTTTACATATTGTGGCAAACTATGAGGTTATGCTGGTGGCCATGTCTTTATACATCTGCACATAGTGAGCACCATCATTCATTGGACATTTATTATTTTGGTTCTGTACTTAGAGTTTGAAAGGATGCAATGACCATCATGCTGAATTGCAGACTGTCCACTTTAATTTGAGGATATTTTCATCCATATTGGATTAAATGTTTAGAAATTCCGTTGCATGCAATGGCTGCTTAAATCTGGACGCATAGACACCACCAGATGCTGGGCATCTTCCCAGGTGATGGTCTGCCAGGCCTGTACTGCAGCCATCTTTAGTTCCTACTTGTTTCGGGGACTTTTTGCCTTCAGCCTTCAGTAAGCATGCAAAATGCATGTTTACTTGGATTCAGATTTGGTGATTGACTCGGCCAGTCAAGGATTTTCCACTTTTTGGCTGTCAAAAAAGTCGTTGTTCTTGCAGTATGTTTCAGGCTATTGTCTTGTTGCATGATGAAGTGCCGTCCAATAAGTTTAGAGACATTTGGTTTTATCTGAGCAAATAACTATTTTTTTGATAGACTTCGGAATTAATTGTTCTACTTCTGTCTGCTGTCACATCATTGACAGTTGAGCCCATTCGACTGGCAGCCATATAAGCCCAAGCAAGTACTTTAGTGTGCTTTGGATCATGGACATTTCCTTTTTTCTCCACTTTCCTCTTTCCCTCACTCTGGTACATGTTAATCTTTATCTCTGACCACAAGACTTTGTTTCAGAACTCTTTTAGGTGCTTATTACCAAACTGTAATTTCACCTTTCTGTTTTTCAGGCTTATCATTGGCACATCCAATGCTTTCCCGTCACTGATCAGCCTCATGTTGCTGAGATTTAATGGCATTGACACTTCTTTGGTTCTCATGTTGAGACCACAACAGACTCCTGGGGCTTATTCTAATCCTTTTTTTAAATCCTCCTTTTCCTTTTCTGGCCCCAAGCTTCACTCATCTGGAGAGGCTAGGAAAAGATGGGAAATTCATTAAAAAAAAAAAAAAAAAGAATTTGACAAATGGAATGCCCTTACACCTTCAAACGTCAGTTTGAAGCCACGTCAGTTATAGACAAATGGGGAGAGGTGGATCCACAGGCTGATCATTTATACGTCAGGCTTTTCAGCAAAAAATAAAAATAAAATGCACTTGCATTTTCTTGCTCAAAGGAAAGATTGAGAGTACCCAACTTCTAGCTCCTAGAAATAACATTTAATGGGTTAGAACATCCGTAAAGATGGCGGACCTCAAATAATTTCCAGGCCAAGAGCAAGGAGAAAAATTTTGAAATGAACCCCAAATGCAAATACCACACCTAGAATCAACTCTTGACCTTTTTGCTTTATTGTATGCAAAACAATGATGCAGACACACAGCTGACCAGGCAATTGTCCAATAACATAGTCCTCTAGAATGGGGGGGAACTATGTACAAGGTCTGCAATTCCTATATACCTGTAGTTCACCCGATTCAGAAGTAAATGCCCTCAAATTAGTCTGCACATTGTTTTTCCAAATTCATAATTTGTGCCACTGTCCAAAGACTGCTTGCATGCACTCTCACTCAGTTATAAAATCCAACAAGACATGCAGTATATCGCTTTGCACCATATATTTCAAAGTATTAAAATGCCAATTTCCCCTGAATTCTCAACAATGGGATACTTGGACAGTTTCGAAGACGTTCCAGGATTAAAACCGTTCCAAAGACCACAGAAAGCCTTGCATTTCCATATTGGAAAATCAGATGAAGGTAGATAGTTGCCCAGTCAGTTACAAGTTTAGGGCAGAACTCTTGGCTCGTCAAATGACAACCTGTACTTCATAAGCCGCCTTCAACTCTACTCGAAATGAACCACAGGCCTGTTAACATGCATTACTGGATTCAACGTTGGTCAAATGAAGTCCTACACAAATCCACTGCCGTTTGGTGGACATGCATGGTGCAATACAACTACTAATCAGTTTGAGGCATTGTAAACACTACATGCAAAAGCCCCTGAAAAGCCATTTTGAAGAAACCTGGTACTACCTATGGTGTTACAACATTGCCATACAAACTTATGGTATCACTCAATTTAGAGATGCAGTCTCCATATCAAAAACCAAAAAGAAACACTACCATTAATGGCAAAAAACATACTTTAATGATTCAAAAAAAAATAAAAATAATAATAATACAGCAAAACAATATCAAGAGCAGCTTGCGCCAGATAGGAAGGTTAAATCCAGAGTCAAGAGAATTTTATATATTATACCTAGAGAAATGGATGGAACAACAGCGCATAGAATTCATGGTAATCTAATGATTTGGTCAGCGAAGCACTATATATTAATCAAACAAGTCACAGCAGCAGGGGAAGATGGGTTTGCTGGGGAGGAAAAGCTGAAATGTAGACCCAGCCCAATATGAAGACTCAGATGGCATCAATGTCAATGTCGTCCTCGTCCTTGTGGTCAGACTTTTCCGGTTTCACAGTCTCCACGGTCAGCTCGCGGGCGGAGGGAGAGTACACCACCTGCGCAAGAGAGATGTCAGGAGAATGGTGACACTATACAGCCCTCTTACTGGTCTATGGACAACAAAAAGCTAGCAATTTTATCAATGGGCATCTCCTTATGGTAGGACAAGGCGAGCATTGCTGGGCTGAAAGGCTTGCTCTTGCCCTTATGTCATGTTATTGAAATTGTACCACTTCGAACATCTCATACCCATCTCAATACACTCATGAATAAATTGAGAATTTTCCCTAGCCTCGATGGGAAAGTTAATGGGCCCCAATTCACACCTCAACATTTTCATCATCTTCTTCCTCTTCCTCGCTGCCTTCGCTCTCCTCCTCTGCCTCTTTCAGCCACTTAACAAAGGGAGCGGCCTTGGCGTGCATTTCTTTGGCAAGCTCCTTGGAAACGTACTTCTTGGACACCTACAACATTTCAATTTCAATGAGTTAACATGAATTTAAAGCCATACATATATACATACACATACATTTAGTTCTTGTATCATAAAGGGAGAAAACTGAATACCCATTAGGCTTTCCAGAAAGGGCTTCAGAACCCCCAAAAAATAATTTAATGTTTTAATTCCCTCACGTATGACCCAATACTTCAGATGCTGCATTTAAATGTCCATTACATTTTATTTGATTTTATTAAAATGGAGAAAAGAAAAAAGACACCATTGTTAGCAAACAAGGGGACAGTGTTCATTTCCCACCCCTACACTTTTGAGACCTAGTTTGAGACACAATTCCAATCCAAAAGACTTGCTCTACAACATGGGTTATGTTTGATTCAATTATCTGCATTAAGAATTAAAATGAATCCAATTCTCAAAACCTATAAAATTTTGCTCGATTATTATTATTAGGCGGCACGGATGGTGCAGTGGGTAGCACTGCCGCCTCACAGCAAGGAGGTCCTGGGCTCGAATCCCCATCGGCCGGGGCCTCTCTGTGCAGAGTTTGCATGTTCTCCCCGTGTCTGCGTGGGTTTCCTCCGGGAACTCCGGTTTCCTCCCACAGTCCAAAGACATGCAGGTTAGGCTGATTGGAGAGTCTAAATTGCCCA
Source organism: Conger conger (assembly GCF_963514075.1). Taxonomy (NCBI): domain Eukaryota; kingdom Metazoa; phylum Chordata; class Actinopteri; order Anguilliformes; family Congridae; genus Conger; species Conger conger. The sequence continues at coordinate 26,544,199 of NC_083764.1, forward strand.
TAGGTGTGAGTGTGTGAGTGAATGGTGTGTGTGCCCTGCGATGGACTGGCGACCTGTCCAGGGTGTATTCCTGCCTTTCGCCCAATGTATGCTGGGATAGGCTCCAGCCCCCCTGCGACCCTGTTCAGGATAAGCAGGTTAAGATAATGGCTGGATGGATTATTATTATTTTTTTTTTTTATTTGTCCTACACAGACCTACAGTCCAGAAAGATCAGAGGCCAAGGGTCCATTTTTCCCCGGAACGACCCGAGAGCAAGGGGATTGGACAGGTTAACAGTGTAGAGAATTCTAAGGTGGCTACCTTGCTCAAATATGCGCCACGTCCACAAAATTCTGACCGGTGTCAGCATGAAAAGAACATTACACTTCACGTTGTGCAAGGTGGATTTCGATCTTTTGTAAGAGCAGTGGCAGAATTAGACCAGTACAACATTGCACTGCACCAGGAAAGGAGCTAGCAAAGAATACAAAGCTACAGCAGCTGTAAGCATGGAGTGCATGATCAGGTTCTCTTCTGCACCTAAGCATGTCCAATATTTCCAAAAAGGTTTCCAAAATTACAGCCCATCAGTTAAACATTTTCAGATACAGCCCATAGAATAACCAATGATTTTTAGGAACTGAGTGTGCAAGGAGGTGACCAGACAATACAGAAATCTGATCATTACTGGCAATTAAAGTATGACTTTTAGAAGTATAAAAGTATGTGTGCCCTGTGGGAGTGAGCTCACCTTCTCAGCCCAGGACAAGATGACATCCTCCTCCAGCAGGTCGGCGTCGTACAGGTCCTTCAGCACGACTGCCACACGGGGGAGGAGCTGGGCCTGGTGCAGCTTCACCAGGCACTCAAACCCACCCAGCAGGTACTTCTGTGCCTTCTTGTTGTTGTGGCAAAACTACAAAAATAAAATGAATAAATTACCACGGCAGCAGGAAAACGAGTCAAGTAAGAACGCGAATAAACCGTGTACGCATTTCAAAAGGAGCAGCCATGGACGTGTGTGGAGGAGGCGGTGGCTTTGCAACTCACACGCAGGAAGTGGCGCTTGTACTTCTTGATCTGGTCCCGGATGTTCTCGTCGAACAGCAGCTCGCTCAGGATCAGGGGCCCCATCGCCTTCACGTCCAGCCGCTCAGCCTCAGCCAGGATCTCTTTGTCCGCCGCATCGATGGCCCCTTCCTCCTTTTTATCCTGTCAACACGGACATGTCTGCATTTCAGCTTTCCATTTGGAGACCACTTTAAACCGACCATTTAATTGGTTCACTTACTGCCGATTATGTAAAGACCATTTGCAGTCAGAATCATCTTTTTGGATATACATTTTTAAAACACAAAGATGGCTATTTTATTCACTGGAGACTAAATTTCTCTTTTCCTTAAAGTAAAAGTTATTTCTAAACTGGAGTAGTCGTATGACACCAAGAAATGATTACTTTCCATTTTATGAACTTGTAAAAAATTTATAAATCCTTACGTACTGGCTTAATGAATGCTAAAGGCAAGTATAAGTAACTGCCAACTAAACATTACAATATCCTCCTTATTTACCCTGTCAGAAATCTGGTAATAGCCCAAACACGATGACTGAGTATTATACAATTTCTGGCAATTCGTTTTTCCCTAGCAGCTTACTGCCCCACACTCACATGCACTAGTAAGTTACAGCCTTCAGTAGTACAAGCCAGTAAGCCAGTTAAGACAGAACAACCTGTTCTTGCAGGGGAAGGGGAGTGCTGCGTAATGGAGGAAAAGGGTGCAGGCTGACTGAAGCTCACCTTGACAAAATTGTAGAACAAGTTGACCCTCTCCTCCAGGGTTTTCTCCAGGTCTTCGCTGAGGGTCAGGTTCTTGGCGTGCTCGCTGATCTCCCCCATCCTGCGCCTCTGGGCCTCCTCGGTGGTCTCCACCGACCAGTCCTCATCCTCGTCATCGCGGTCCTGGACACGACACGGGGCTGAGCGTCAGCCGGCCCATTCCCAACAGATGTGAGGAGGAGTGGGACCCCACGGCCGGCTAAGTACTCACCACGGCGTCCGGCGCATCAAATTCTCCGTGGCTCCCTGCGTCGCTGCCATTGGAGCCGTTCTCCTTGTCCTTCTTGCGGTTTTTCTTCTCCTTCTCCTTCTTAACTGATCCACTCTCATTCTCTTTGGTTCAAAAAGACAAAAAAGAAAAAAACTCATTTAGACTGGATTTTGCCCGTCCAAAGGAAGAAGAAATGGCAGTTTCATGAAAACCCAGCAAATAAAGATTCAGGGATTAAACGAGCAAAACGTGCAGCTTCAGCTGCTGCTTTTCAGATATTGCAGGATCACCAGCCAACTAACTGCTGGAGGCTGGCCATGACACGCCATCGTAAACCATTCCATTGATCCGGTGGCATTTTTATCCTCAGAGACAGGTGAGGAGGACCCTGCTCACCTGGCGGGTTTTTAAGGATGAAAGTACAGAGCTTGTGCCGTGTGTCCAGCATGCCGCGGTACCCGCAGGCCTTGCAGGAGTTGCCTATGGTTTGCTTCTTGGGGTTGATGTGCTGTAAGGGGAGAGGAGGAAACATAATTGAAAGAAAAGAACATGCATGACACACAAAGCACCGCAGCGCTAGACCAGCTCGTTTTTCTTCAAGCCGGGGGAATGACGACCACATTGGGTTTCATGCACCCTGCTGACAGAAACGTCAGCCTCCACTGTTAGAACAGGGAAGTGAGTCAATTAGTTAAGAGGGTAAGTGAGAACCTAGAGTTACAGCAACGCTCTAGGCCACGAACGGGAACTCGTTCTGAATTGGTGGAAATCCAGACACCCGTATAGTCTTCAGAAGGCTGGGGAATGTCTGGCTAATATGCCTAGATGCATTTCACCCAATCAGCAGGAAAGCATCCACTACAACACTTTGCTGTCCGCACTGAAAGACTCAATGGTAGAGCCGCATCTGCAGACCGCCCCCCCCAGAAAAAAAAAAGAAAGAAAATAAAAGAGGGACGTGCTCACCAGGTCGGTTTCTGGATTATCGCATTCAGGACACAGCACAAATTTCCGGATGAATCCATCCAGCATGTCCTGCAGCTTGTTGGCCTCGTGCGATCCGTTGACGATGTAGCGGTCATTCTTGGAATCAAACTGAGTTTGGGCACCCAGCTCACAGCCAAAGAACTTGGTGGGATCTGCAGAAAGAATCCCAGTTGTAACTGACAAGGGATAGAAACTGCAAACCTGTTTGAGTCATTCTTCAAAATGGAGGATTATCCCCAAGGTTAGCCACTCCATATGCTAGCCTGCATGTGCTAAGATTTGGAACGGCTTGCATTGCAATGCTACAGGAGTGCTGTTGGTGCAGACAAATCAAGGCCATGTCCAGTTCCTTAGATCACGATCCCCATTAGAGAATGAAAATGAAAACATTTAATGGAAAACTTACATGTAGGAGGCCTATTCAGAGCCTTTGCAACGTCGACCATGTTGACAATAACGGTCTTGATTCCATTTCCCTTGCCTTCCACCTGGTAAAGCGACACAGACATTGGAAACGATTACGTTGGGAACATGGACATCAAGGATAAGTATCATCCATTTATAATATTTTATCAATGCCAGGCTCAATCCAGGCTGAACTACAAGATTTTCCTAAAGAAAAGTTCAGACAGGTTAACAACGCAGACAAGCACAAACACCTGTAAGGCCTGCCACCGCTTCTTATCCCAATTTGGACTAGCACAGACATTAGTCAGACCAAGACTGCTTATAAGCAGCTCAGCAGGTGAGCTTGCTAGCAACCAACAGAACAGCAGAGGTTGCGGGTGTAATCATTCCTTCCAACTAAAACCCTCATAGTGCACAACAGATAAGTAGCTACTCGATGACCGATCAAGCAGGAAATTCAGTGACCTCCACCCACCTTGGCGACCAGACGGGGCATCTTGTAGCGATAGAACTGGTCTGACACGCTGCGATTGACGTTGACAGACATTTTGGCCCACTGTACGCTTTATCAGTAAGACAAAAAGATTTTGGATTGCAGTTTTTTGTTATCTTCTGCGTGGAGAAGAGTGGATGACATAAACGACTGCAGAGGTATTCGGTCTCTGACATGAAAAAGATTGTGCCGCAGAGGCTGTGTGCTACTTGCTTGTAGGCTAAGTGTCCCCCACGCAGGTTCCAACAGCTGCACAACAGCTCTGCAACAGACAAGCATTTTAACATTAAATGTACGCATAGTTATTCAGCAAATTTAGTTGCACTCCACCCACAAATACAGTACTCTTATCTCAAGGAAACACCATCATTTTAGACTGCCTTACCCAATATTTAGCAAAAGGACATAAAATGTGGCTTTTGTGATCAGCATGGTTCAACTTATTCAGCATGATTGTTATAAATAGCTATGAATGCCATGAAGAATAAAAGCCCAATATTCACATTGTGCTACATTTCAAAATATTAGAAAAATTAGGTACATTTACACTGATCAAATTAGACCGAGGTGAACCAAACAAATGTCAGTTATCAACATTCAGTCTTCAATTTGATCAGTTAACATTTTGTGTTGCCACTTTTTTCTCCAATGTAGCACAATGTGAACTTGGGATGGCATGTAGACATTTGTGACAATTACAGTTTAAGAGGATAAATAATCCCTCTAAACATTAAAAGTAACCGTTTGTTAACATTGCGATTGTGGTTGGAAGAAAATAATCACTGTACCAAGTGAACGACCAACATTATGACAGTAAAGAAGGAGGTTTCCCAGTTGTTACACCCGTTACTACAATATAGTCAAGTGGAGTCAATGTAAGAACCACGTTCTTGGTTATTCCAGTATGGGACTGGCTGTGTTCAACCAGGTTTTCGATTTTGTGTTCCGACATGCGACAGAACAAATTGCCAAATTACTATACAAATAGTATAACTAACTACCCGTAGACCAATACTAAAACTTGTAAACATTGCTATACCTAAAAATACGCAATTTGCTATGCACATTAGCGTTATCTACTGGTTGACTACTTGCCGCTACGTTATGATTCCAATGGCTGACATACCGTAACGTTGGTTAAAAATAAACCGACTTAAAGTGAAACATTCCAGCTAAAACGGTGTTAAACGGGCCATCCAACAGGAACATATCGGTCCGAGCTGAGAAACTGGTAAAGCTAGCTAGTTGTAACGTATTAATACTAGCTAGCCACCAATCATCTTAAGATACACGCAAGGTCAAAGACCAATGCAAGCTATCCATCCATAATTAACGACTAATTTTGTCCAAATAGTCAATGGATTAGTCATCGTTGAACAGAAGAAAAAAAAACAACGGCAACGTGAACTAACCCAGGAAAGCAACGCATTTCTAAGAAAAATCAACTTAACATGACCTAACTCAAGTTATAATCAGTTAATTACCTTTCTTTTTTAAAACATGTTTTAAAAAATGTGGCAAAGAAGAATGGTTATGCATGAAGTAGTTACGAACTATAGCCACATATAAAAACGCGTGTCTTGACGCGATTCCTGTAGTGACTTGAGGTGTAGTCAGAGACCACCAGGCCCAGGTTGTGCAATGTGGTGCAGAGTGCGTCATTAATGTAGCTTCAGCACGGAGTCCGCGCGAGGAGAGACGCCATTTTGACTCACACTTCACCATGACATACGGGGTTCAATTGGCACATCTGGGCAACCACTTAGGTACACATGCTGTGAAATGACAAAAGACACTTAAAATAAAAGGATAAAGGTGTCCAAATACCTTTCCCATCCGTCGCTCCTGTCGTCCTGGTACTCACCGTGTTCGTAAAACAAAGACATAAACACACCGCTCGTCGCCCCTAGACGCTAGTGTGCAACTTTACTTTTATTATTATTATTATTATTATTATTATTGGTTACCTAGCTAGCTAATAAGCTAGTTTAGCCAAAAGCAAGTTTTATTGTGAAGTTGGACGGCACACGGCTGTGGACCGAATGTGTTGACAGGATTCAACGTGCTGAAAAAGCAGTGAGCAGATACAATCACCCTGAAACACGAGACTCCCTCTGAAATTATGGATCTGAAAGAAGCGTGGAAAAAAAACAAATCAGCAACTTATTCTAAATTTAAAATGTAAAATTACATATTGACAACATATTACCAGCTAGCAAGTGTTATGTTCGTGAACGATGTAGCAAACCAACAGTATTTAGCCAAGTTCGTATCGTTACGTTGTTCCAGGTCAATTAACATTAGCAAGCTATAGCCAATACCGTTGCCTATATATGGACCATTTATCCTCAACTTTTGTGGTGTGATATTATAAATTTATGTATTAACCATTCAACCATAAATCACTTGCAAACCTGCGTTTACGGTCAACTTACCTCTGTCAAGCACTCATTCAGTCGATACAAAGCTGTAATGAATACGTGCTAACGTTGCCAATATGGATGTCTTTACGGACTTCGCTAACTTACTGCTTCCGCCCCGTACCGTTACCCATTGGCTATATCAACTCCCCCGTGAGAAGACCAACCTTCTATTTGCTCATTTCGGTGGCAATCATTAGCTTAAGGATGATTCATGTGAAGCCTGTTCCATAGTATGCTTGCGTCAGTGTGATAGCTGAGATCACGAGTGAGGCGTTCCATTTAAGTAAACACACTGTATATTTATGAGTTTTTAAACTTCACAATTGTACCTTGAAACAGCAATATTAGCTAAACAAACATACTACACTGTTAATATTATCATTAGTATTATACTATTACTATTAAGAGGTTGTTTGCAACACCGTCACACAGGAATGAAATAATCATAACTATATATATGTTATATATACTATATATACTATATATGTATATATAGTAAAATAGATTAAAAACGTATTCATGTTTTGTAGTCCACCACTGTCATTCTGAAAATGCAAGGTCTTTTTTTATTAATGTATTTTATAAGCAATAATACAACAATGTTATGTCAAGAAAAGTAATCAAGGCTAGGGTGGGGGTAAACAAGCACGTGCACTTCTCAGTGGACACAGAACTTTGCCTTGCTAATTTTCACTACCGATAGGTTCTGTTAAACTAGTTCTAAAATGTGCGTATTTCTTAATCCACGATAAAGAAACTTGTGATACAATCATATGCCATAAAATCTTTCATCTAATTCATATAGTGTGTTAAGGAATCTATAAGCACCATATCCCTGTTCAGTATTGTGTTCACTGCACTTAAAAGCTCATTTATGGGACTTGGTAGCTGGGGAAAATGCTTCTGTCCCCAGTAATACAAGAGGGCAATCTCAATGACTGTTAGACTTTCAGTTTGTCTCTGATGATCCCCACATTTAAATCATACCCCCTGCTATGCCACAGAATCTGTGTTCAACAGAAGAAGCTATTATGTTGTTTGAAAGCTCTAGGCTAGCTTTCAGCTCCCATAGAACAATGGCAATCGAGAACATAGCAGTGTGAGATGCATTTGTAGGGTGGGAGGCTCCCAGCTAACACAAAGCATTCTCACAATGTTGCAGCAATGTAGTGGCAAAACATTCCAGTAACACTGTGAGAATGTTTTGTGTTAGCTGGGCTGATAGGCCATTCTGCTACATTATGCATGGCGTAGAGGGATGATTGTGTGGAGGGTGTGCCACAAGCAAACTCCTCCCCCCATCCATCATCAATAACTCTGGGAAATACATTCCCAAAAAACAGCACATTGCTTCTCATTGCTTTGTCAGTTAGGAGAGAAAACTGGAAATGGAAAAGTAAAATGATTAATATATGAATATTTTGCTTGTCTTTTTGCAGTCTTTTTTTTTTTCATTTTACATCAACTCACATTTTACATCAATTGACAAACTGTTTGTGGTGAATCGTATTGAAACAAATAAATGAAAATATTAACCTCCTAAGGTATTCTGTAAATAAGTAAAAGAGTGGGATGGACTGAGATCCTGCGTTGCTGAAATAGATGGTAGACCTACTTCCAGTTGTTATAAATACATATAACATGAAGGGGATTGAAACTGTTAAAAATGATGAAAACTTAATGTGTTTGGGGATACAGCCCAATGGTGTAAAATTTTAGCCCATTTTGTGGTGTTATGGTGTAAAATCTATGCTGCTTTAATTTTAACCAAGAAAACTTTAATGTGGGGAAAACGTCTGATATGAACAAATAAACTAATAATATTGAATAATAATATTGAACATAAATGAACTGATAAATATTCTACAATTTTGGAGACAAAACTTAATTTACAAATTAGTCAATTACAATCACAGATTTATCATAGCAGCTGAGCCTCTCACACATAAATTTGAGTAAAAAACAAGAAGTAACTTTTCCACCAGCAAGTTTAAGTGATGACAAACTACAAACCAGTAATGCAATGAACGTAATCATTTGTGATTGAATATAGCAATATTCAGCAGGGGGCAGCAGAGCATTATGTGTTTGATCAATCTGACTTACACTCAGTGAGCTCTTTATTAGGTATTTATTTCACTTATTTTTTTAAATTATTGGTGCATTCTGCTGCTGTAGCCTATGCACTTAGAGGTTTGACGTGTTGTGTGTTCAGAGACAGAGACTCCAGAGATGAGCAGTTCAGCAGTTTCTGAGATACTCAAACCACCGTCTGGCACAAACAATCAATCCAAAGTCAAAGTCACTTAGATCACATTTCTTCCCTATTCTGACATTTGGTCTGAAAAACAGCTGAACCTCTTGACCATGTCTGCATGCTTTTATGCATTTAATTGCTGTCACATGATTGACTGATTAAATATTTGCATTAACAAGCTGGTGCTTATTCGGGGCCAAAAAAATCCCCTCAAGTAACAGGCTTTATTACCTACTCCTTCCCACCATCTGTCAGCCTACAATTCTGCTTGCCTGAGAGACATCCAGAGCTGGATGCACAACCACCATCTAAAGCTCGACCCAGGTAAGACTGAAATAATCTTCCTTCCTGCTCTATCATCTCCCCTTCTTGATTTCTCCATTTCCCTAGGAAACACCCCGTTGATGCCAACGCCCTGTGCAAGGAACCTGGCAGTTGTGATGGACAACAGACTGCCTCTCTCCGAGAACATTGCGGCAGTGACCCGGACATGTAGATTCTTCCTATACAACATCCAGAGAATCTGCCCATTTCTCACCCCCTACTTGACCCATAAATAATATGATTTTTCTAAAAGAGATGATCCAACCTCCTGATTTCAGTAATATCTGAACTGGCACTTCATAAAATGTTACAAGTGTGGTGAAATTTGTGGAGCTCGTTCAATCACTGTTGTAAGAAACCCCCCAAATACACCAAAAGGCGGAAGTATCCGAGAGGTGAAGGAAACGCGTGTAGTCTTACCAATGCTACTGGAACAGGATTAATTTTATTTTGTTCTCGTTCAACTGCTCCTCTGTTCTACCAGTTCAACAAAAGGAACTGCAAATGTCCGCCAATAGTGTGGCTCTACATGATCACTATCTGTTTGAATAGACGCGGACGTGTCTGTGGCCTGTACAGCCTACAATGATACACTTAGTATGTATCTTGTGATGGCACTGTTGTATAGGCGAATGACTACGGGGTGCAAGTATCCTAGGTTGTCTATGTCTAGTAGGACTCTAAACTGCTAAGTGTGCAGTGGTGCGAGTCAAGAGGATGTAGGTTCAAATTAATACAATTTATTCAACAATGTGCATTGTTACAAGAATTACAAGGTATAATATGAATGGCTTTACGCAAATAGTGTGCAGGAGATTGTATTAGCGAGTCTCCTCGAACCATTCCACTGTATACCCAGGGTTTTCAGGAAAAGCAACAAATTATCAAATAAAGATGGCGGTAACAACAATGGTCCTGCTGATGTTATCTCTTCATTCAATGTTCAACAAACCTGGTTAACCTTTGTATCACAGCTGGATGCTGATTCACAGGTAACTTGCATTACCTGTGGTTTATTCCGACAAGATGACACCAATGACACCAAACTATTTCCCACAACAGGAGTTATCTAAAGACACCAAACACTGTATGTGGAAAGCCCATGATCTATGCAGTACTATTTCACCTCAACAGTTCTGGGAGCGTTCCACTGAGGTAGCAGAATTGTGCAGAGGCAGCATAATGATGGGAGCAATAGTCCTGTATTGACGAGCACTGTCTTTTCATCAAAGCTTGCTGACCCTGTGACATGGTCAACACAGTCTGTTTCATTTTAGGGGTCTGCAGAGAGGCACACTTATGTAAAATGCCCTACACTGTCAAACTGGCATCAGGATCAAAATACAAGGCATTATCTCTTTCTTGCCAATGTCACAAATGTACTATTTATCAAGTTCTGTTTTCTGTTTTTGTCTAAGTTGTCAGCTTTTTCATTCATTTTTGCCCTCTGTGACCACCTAGTGTTTCCTGCTCCATCCACCCTCATGCATTTGTTTCAGCTGTGTCCCATTTTGTGTTTCCGCCTCCCCACTCCTTATATGTACTTCCTTCCTGTCTCCTGACATTGATTCCACCTGTTTCTCATTTTGTGCTTGTTTAGTGGTGTATTTAAACCCCTTTGTTTTCTGTCTTTTGTGGTCAGATTGTTATGTGTCCTGGCCATATGGGCCAGTGGTGTTTTCCGAGTGATGTCTGGTTTTACCCTTTTGTTCTGATTTGACCCATTGTGTTTGGACTGTTTGGCTATTTGGTTTTTTATTTTGGATTCTGCTTTTGTTTAGACTGCCTGTGTGTTATCAACCCTTTGCTTGTGACATTGACCACACTGGTTTATCCCTGCTGAACCTGTTTGCTTGTGTATCGACCCTTTGCCTGGACTTGTTTTCGAACTGCCTGATCCGTCACAAACGATTGCCACAAGATTGTGTTTGCGTCCAGTAAACATGGAAATAAAGAGAATGTCTGGTTCCTAGTATCATATGACAGGGACACTTAAAAGCTATTCAGTAAAGCAGGAAATTTCCCATAATCTTATATTAGCCTATATCTATTGAATTTTAGCCCACTCTCCTGTCAACCTCTGTCAGTAGTTAAAACAACTGAGAGTAGAGACCTCAGCCAACAGTGACATTCATTTCAAAATATTAAGACTTTCATTGAATTAAGATTCATATTATGGGACAGAATTGTTGGACAAAATGATAGGTAAAACCAAATTTAGGTGCTCTTTGTCTTACGAAACGTTCTTCAATGAGCTCTAGTAAGTACAAAAAATGATATTTCCATCTTTATTAGACTTAATAATTCCCCCAGGATTCTAGGGCTCTGGTATCAATCCCTTTCTGCCATCATATAATCAATGCATCTGCATTATATGTCAAGCAAACACTGTAGTATGCCTATGGCTTCATAGCAATATGCCAGCTTGACTGAAGATAACAATTGAGCAAGGGTTGAACAAGGAATTTGGATTCAAATGCGGACAGACATTGATGCCACTGGGAAGTGAAGTCCATAATTAGAAGTAGTAGAATAGCCTACTTTACACCAGAGAACATCTGTGCAACATTCAAGTTTCCATATTGAACTTGCCAAAAGATGAAATGCTCTCCAACTGTCCTGTGGGGGGAGCTATAAATATGTTTCTCCCTCTGCCTTCTCTGATAGAGAGCTGGCCTCTCTTTGACATTCTCCTTCACACATGCACTTACACATCAGGTACTCATTATAAACATTTGCTTCAAAGTAAGGAATGAGTATGATATGAGGCTTTCAGCATTCTTGTTCAGACACACTCCCACAGAGGCCAATGGTGGTAAGTCATAAAGATAACCTTTCAACAGTGAATAACAATTCAGCTGCACTGGGCTCGAAGGCTAAAAGGCTTGAAAAACTACACCATACCAAAAAAAGGTTATATAAGTTTGAATGGTCGGTTATTTACTCAGTATGGCCATGCTATTATACTCACCTCACCTACTTCTTCTCATAATATCCTTTGGCAAGGGCTATATTTTCAAAGCCCACTGATTCTGGTGTTATTGTTCCACAACATTGTGTTTGCGTCCAGTAAACATAGAAATAAAGAGAATGTCTGGCTCCTAGTACACATGACAAGGGCAATTAAAAGCCTAAGTTGGGCTTCCTCTGTATTCATCAAGGCCAAGAGGACAAAATGGTGCTTGATAATCAGGGAAAGATGCAAGGAGACTGGTTTCATTCGTTTTAATGCACAGCATGCTGAGGGTGACAATTGTCAGTTGTATAGCTCTATTATAAGAGGCAGTTTTAATGAACAATTGAGTGTATGCACCTTTACACAACTTTGAACTTTTAGTATCAATTTGGGTTTCACAGAATACATGTTCAACTTCAAAAACTGCTTGACAGAATAATTGTAAGCAAACATATGATATTGTATGATACGGTTAGGTCCTGTTTGTAGCAGTTTAGGAAGATCACTTTAAAATCCTGCTTATGAATGTATGGTTCATGTGAAGAAAACAAGCATTGTGACTGTGAGTCTTGTCTCCTTTTCATCTTTTCTTTGGTGACTAGGCCTAATCTCAGTGTTACCTTCACATACAATAACCCTTTTATCAAAATGAATTTATTCTCTCTTTTCCCTAAACATGAAACATATTTGCAAACTCGTCTCATTACTGCAACATCTTTGGTAAATTTGAGGGATCACTGCACGCAAGCACACATCCTCTTCTATATTGCAAGCTGAAAACTGCTACTCTTCCACCCACTGCATACAGGCATGTGTATTGTTTAGATTTTGTTGATACTGATGCGAAGACAATACTTTTAAAACAGTAATGGTGCCTAAACAGTGCTGGAACTGATCGCCTCTTTTAAAATAATGAGCAAATAGAAGATCTTTTTCTTTGCAAAGACAAAGAAATTGAACAATTTGATTGTTTAAATTATACTAAATTAGTTTGTCTCCCCTTGTTTTCTCACATTGTACTTTAGAGGTTATGATAGCTCATTTGTCAATCCCCTTAATTTAAGTTGATAAAGTAATTTCATGACGTTACATGGCATTTAGCAGACGCTCTTATCCAGAGCGACGTACAACAAAGAGCAGATCAAACACAAGTACCAAGAGGACCTGAGAGGACAGTACAGTTCCGAATCCTAGTGTAATACACTGCTTTTGAAATGAAACAATGTTTAAAATGTTAAAGTTCAGACTGTTCCCTGCATATTGAGTGATATGTGTAGGAATCACATCCCTTTTTATACATAGCCCCCCCCCCCGCCCCCAATTCTATAGAACCAAAATGAATTGGACAGTTGGCTTGTCAGCTGTTTCTGAGTAGTCAGGTCTATTCAATTGCTTCCTTAGTGCAAGTATGAGAAAGCTTTCAGGATCTAGACTTGATTCTAGGTATTTGATTCCCTTTGGAGTCTGTTCTTGGCGAAGAGTTCTGCCAATGACAGTCAAGGAAGCCATTATGAGGGTGAGAAATGAGAAAAGACATAGACATGGGCTAAACAACAGACTTTCTAAAATAAACCGCTTGGAACAACATTAAGAAGAAAGTGCACAGGTGTATTTTTGGGATCATTGTCTTGCTGTGGGATGTAGCAGTGTCCAAGTCTAATGACTTTGGAGACATTTGATTGAACTGAGCAAATAAGATGCTTCTGTAGACTTCATTCTGTTGCTATCAGTGTTCACTTCCCTTCCTGACTGTCCCCATTTTAGATAAACTAATTGGTTTTATGTCTCAATTAGAAACTCAATTGTACATTTAGTAGCTTGACTGAGTCACATAGTGGATACAAACAGGTGGCCCGATTTATACCTATTATTTATAACATTTCTCTTTTGGCAGAGATTAAAGTTATTTAGTTTGCTAATGGTACCTGCTGTCACTAACTGAGTAGACAAAGTGAGTGCAACATTTTCTAGCGATGCATTGTGGCAGCGAAATGAGGCACTGAAATCTGTGTTGCGATTCAGACCGGCAGGTAGCAGTCATACGGGAACTGGTGCCATATTGGTACCGGGTTTCCATATCCCAACTCTCCTCTCTGCACCACGCGCCACTCACTGTCCCCACTGGCATGGTCAGGATCCAGCACCAGACCAGACCATGGGACGGGTCGGTTCACTGAACCAGTGCTCTGGCAGGACATGGCACCTGGCAGCCCATTTCAACCTGGTCCTAACCTCAACAATGATGTGAAAAAAAAAAAGCAGATCCCTCAGGTGGAGGTTAGAGGTTACTAGATCTTGGTGGGCCACTTGGGAAGTTTCACCCTAGAGAAGAAAGAGTGGGTGTTTCCGGGTGTGCCCGAGGACCGGTTCACTGCCAGGCTCTCTTTGATCCTTTTTATGTCGACGTTGGGGAGGCTTTTGAGGCGCAACAGGGTGGAGATATGCTTGTCACTGCAAAAGGGGCAAGTGGGGGGGGGGGGAGAGGGGAGAACAACAGGGTCTTGTCACATCACATACCCAATGAACCTGTAAGGTGACAGTAATCAGGACAATGTTGGGAAACGGCATCCGAATGATCCTTATATTTATCTATGAAACACCTCTTTTCAGTGATATGCTTACACTGCAAAAAGTCTTCACAAGCATTTTAGTCTTGTAATAAGACTTGTAAAAAGACTAAAATGCCAAGACTATACTCGCGGAGACGAGTATGTACGTTTTTACCGAATGTGTTTTTTTTCAGTCACGGACGAGTAAACACGTCTAAAACATAACCTTCAAAAAACAGCTACAGACGAGTTTATCTGTCGATTCTGGGCGTTGTCGAGCCTTTCTAAGCATGAATCGAGTCTACTCGTCGACTCATATGACTGGCAGAGGTGTTAGCTATCGCTCAGGCATTTCAAGGGGTGCCTGTTTTGTAGTTTTCCTACAGTAGTCAATGCTCTCAGCGGCATTTCTTTTGATTTGCGCCATTCAGTCGTCGTTTATTATTTTTTTCAACAAATTACACCCCAAATGTTTAGTTCAGGGGAAGATGGTGAATATGAACCTTCGCTAAGAAGCTTGGATACGTCTGATGACAGATAATACCTTTCATAAATTTGCTGACTGAATATTTGCAAATAAAGGTAATTTGTGCTATAAAATAATTCCAAATAATTTCATTCATAAGTCATTTCATTCATTTATATTTGCAAATCATTTTAATTTCTGCTAGATTTTTTGCTAGTATATGTAATAAAAAACAAAAAAATAATATGAAAAAACTATGGCCAAAAAATACGGTTTATGGGAAGACAAGTTAACACGTTTTTGCCGAAAAGGTTATTTTCAGAATAAAATTTCAACCACAAAAATGGGGAAAAAATGAAATACAAGTTATTTTTATAATCAGCATAAAAAATACTATATTAAATATAACTTAAAAAATTTGGCTGAAAATGACAGGTTCCTTCCAAAATAATTGGGGTCAAGATCTTTTTTTCTTTCAAGTAGAAAATAATGTTAATGTTTGCTTGACAAGTAAAATTTTCAATTAAGTAAAATGTTGTTATTACATTGGCAAACTGTCTTACCTCATTGGTAATATTTGTCTTTTTGAGCAAAAGTAAAAAAATAAGATTTTATCCCTATCCACTTTGCCCCCTTGTGGCTGAGTCATCGACATCTCAAATATTTGTGGGAAACTGGGGCTTCAGTAATTCCATAATGGGTGGACAATTTCCTCACAATCATTGACTGATAAAATCCGCACAGCCCTTGAGCAAGGCCCTTAACCCTGCATTGCTCCAGGGGAAGATTGTCTCCCGTTTAGTCTAATCAACTGTACGTCGCTCTGGATAAGAGCGTCTGCCAAATGCCAATAATGTAATATGTCTCATCGACATCTCAAATAAACGGATATGCGTTAGTTTTTATATCATAACTAAAATTATGATGTCATAAAACTGCATTTTTATTGTGATACAGGTTAGTTAAAAAGCATTAGGGTGAGTAATCCTTTTTGGAGAGCTTTTTGGACACTTTTTATTTGGACATGCTTTATCAAACATACTCTCATATATAATAAAACACACGTGAAGGTTAATTTTCTTTTAATTTTCTATCCAAAAATCTGCGTTAATAGAAAAATAAGCTTTTCTGATCATTCATGTGTCTGGACAAAAAGATATTCAGATGTTTTGTATTTGGAAAGATTTGGGGACACTTGAGGACATCCGTTTTGGGAAAGCTGATGTGGAATTTGAATGCCTGTCAATATCTTTACCATAAACACAGGTTGACATTTTGTGCACAAATAGAAAGTAGATCTGGGTTGGTCCTTGACTTAGACATTGAGATATTCAATGCTAAACTATAAAAACACAGTATTTACATGCTCTAACATGAATTTCTTCTTTAATTTAAGTCTCCAGCCATGTGGGTGCAGTAAACAGTTTGAGATATTGACACATTTATAGGACCAGTACAAAATAGGTGGAAATTTCCCTCTAGAGGGGCAAAGTGGAAAGGGTTAAGTCTCAATATAAGACAAAAAAGCTTGTTAGGGCCGAAGCACCGTAGGGTGCGAAGGACCCTATTGTTATTGGAAGGATTATTATTATTATTATTATTATTATTATTATTATTAGGGCCCAAGCACCGTAGGGTGCGAAGGACCCTATTGTTATTGGAAGGATTATTATTATTATTATTATTATTATTATTATTAGGGCCCAAGCACCGTAGGGTGCGAAGGACCCTATTGTTATTGGAAGGATTATTATTATTATTATTATTATTATTATTAGGGCCCAAGCACCGTAGGGTGCGAAGGACCCTATTGTTATTGTAAAGATTATTATTAGGGCCCAAGCACCGTAGGGTGCGAAGGACCCTATTGTTATTGTAAGGATTATTATTATTATTATTATTATTAGGGCCCAAGCACCGTAGGGTGCGAAGGACCCTATTGTTATTGGAAGGATTATTATTATTATTATTATTAGGGCCCAAGCACCGTAGGGTGCGAAGGACCCTATTGTTATTGGAAGGATTATTATTATTATTATTATTATTATTATTAGGGCCCAAGCACCGTAGGGTGCGAAGGACCCTATTGTTATTGTAAAGATTATTATTAGGGCCCAAGCACCGTAGGGTGCGAAGGACCCTATTGTTATTGGAAGGATTATTAGGGCCCAAGCACCGTAGGGTGCGAAGGACCCTATTGTTATTGTAAAGATTATTATTATTATTATTATTATGGCCCAAGCACCGTAGGGTGCGAAGGACCCTATTGTTATTGGAAGGATTATTATTATTAGGGCCCAAGCACCGTAGGGTGCGAAGGACCCTATTGTTATTGTAAAGATTATTATTATTATTATTATTAGGGCCCAAGCACCGTAGGGTGCAAAGGACCCTATTGTTATTGTAAAGATTATTATTATTATTATTAGGGCCCAAGCACCGTAGGGTGCGAAGGACCCTATTGTTATTGTAAAGATTATTATTATTATTATTAGGGCCCAAGCACCGTAGGGTGCCAAGGACCCTATTGTTATTGGAAGGATTATTATTATTATTATTAGGGCCCAAGCACCGTAGGGTGCCAAGGACCCTATTGTTATTGGAAGGATTATTATTATTATTATTATTATTATTATTATTATTAGGGCCCAAGCACCGTAGGGTGCGAAGGACCCTATTGTTATTGGAAGGATTATTATTATTATTATTATTATTATTATTATTATTAGGGCCCAAGCACCGTAGGGTGCGAAGGACCCTATTGTTATTGGAAGGATTATTATTATTATTAGGGCCCAAGCACCGTAGGGTGCCAAGGACCCTATTGTTATTGGAAGGATTATTATTATTATTATTATTATTATTAGGGCCCAAGCACCGTAGGGTGCGAAGGACCCTATTGTTATTGTAAAGATTATTATTATTATTATTATTATTATTATTATTAGAGCCCAAGCACCGTAGGGTGCGAAGGACCCTATTGTTATTGGAAGGATTATTATTATTATTATTATTATTAGGGCCCAAGCACCGTAGGGTGCGAAGGACCCTATTGTTATTGTAAGGATTATTATTATTATTATTATTATTAGGGCCCAAGCACCGTAGGGTGCGAAGGACCCTATTGTTATTGGAAGGATTATTATTATTATTATTATTAGGGCCCAAGCACCGTAGGGTGCGAAGGACCCTATTGTTATTGTAAAGATTATTATTATTATTATTATTATTATTATTATTAGAGCCCAAGCACCGTAGGGTGCGAAGGACCCTATTGTTATTGGAAGGATTATTATTATTATTATTATTATTATTATTATTATTAGGGCCCAAGCACCGTAGGGTGCCAAGGACCCTATTGTTATTGGAAGGATTATTATTATTATTATTATTATTATTAGGGCCCAAGCACCGTAGGGTGCGAAGGACCCTATTGTTATTGTAAAGATTATTATTATTATTATTATTATTATTATTATTAGAGCCCAAGCACCGTAGGGTGCGAAGGACCCTATTGTTATTGGAAGGATTATTATTATTATTATTATTATTAGGGCCCAAGCACCGTAGGGTGCGAAGGACCCTATTGTTATTGTAAGGATTATTATTATTATTATTATTATTAGGGCCCAAGCACCGTAGGGTGCGAAGGACCCTATTGTTATTGGAAGGATTATTATTATTATTATTATTAGGGCCCAAGCACCGTAGGGTGCGAAGGACCCTATTGTTATTGGAAGGATTATTATTATTATTATTATTATTAGGGCCCAAGCACCGTATGGTGTGCGAAGGACCCTATTGTTATTGTAAAGATTATTATTATTATTAGGGCCCAAGCACCGTAGGGTGCGAAGGACCCTATTGTTATTGTAAAGATTATTATTAGGGCCCAAGCACCGTAGGGTGCGAAGGACCCTATTGTTATTGGAAGGATTATTATTATTATTATTATTAGTATTATTATTATTATTATTATTATTATTCTTTCTCTTCCGTCAAATGGGCATTTTTGAGGGCCTTGCCCTCGCTAAAAAGTTTTGCAGACACATCAGAAGTGGTGGCCGTCAGGATGTATCAGATGCTCAGACCTGGGTTTGGCCGAGGGACTCCACAGCGCCCCCTATTGCACTGCCCCCCCCCCCCCCCGCATTGTTGTCTATTGTGGGCAGGCACTTTGAGCTACATGAACCTAATTTGGTATGCATGTGTGGCTCCTCAATTGAAACACATTTCTCATTCGCATTGATGCAAATATGCGAACAAGAAGTCAGCCATTTTGAATTTTGTGCGTTTTCACATGTACTACACTTTTAAGTACTCCTCCCAGGCGGTTCATCGCATTCACACCAAATGGGGTAAGAATGCTCTCAAGATAATCATGATTCTAAATTGCCAGGATATTTTTGATATCTCAAACGGTATGGTCATGGCGAGGTGTACAATTTTTATGTCACGCCGCGCCAAAAGGAAGTGTCCATAATTTTGTGATTTACATCGTCTGATCTGGCTGATATTTTACAAATATGTTCATTGTGTGAGTATACTCACATCCATGTCCCAAGAAGAAGTCAATGTTATAGCGCCACCATCTGGCAACAGGAAGTGAGGTTTTTGCTAGGGTATTCATCACATTCACACCAAATGAAGTCAGCATGATCTTAGGATAGTCCTGACCCTAAAAGCCAAACGGATTTTTAATATCTCAAATGGTTTGGCAATGGCGAGGCGTACAATACACACGTTACGAGCGAAAACAGGAAGTGGGCTTAATTCCGTTCTCCATCGTCTGATTGGGCTGAAATTTTACAGATATATTCACTGTTGGAGTGCAATCACATCCATATCCACATACATCTGGGCGTGGCTACACAGCGCCCCCTATGGTTCTTTTCTAATATTGTGGACATATACTTTCACGTAAATTCACCGAATATGGTATGCATATGGGTCTCCTCAAGACACACACATTTCTCATTTGCATCCCTTAACTTTTCCAAACAGGAAGTGAGCTATTCTGGATTTTGTGTGTTTTTAAATGTTTTTACACATACCAAACTCTGAAATCCTCCTCCTAGGGAGTTCATCACATTCACACCAAATGTGGTGAGAATGGTCTCAGGATAATCCTGATGCTAAATTGAAAGGATATTTCTGATATGTGAAACGGTACGGCTATGGCGAGGCGTACAATTTGAGGTCTCGCCACGGCAACAGGAAGTGGTCGTAATTTCATTCTAGATGGTCTGATCTGGTTGATATTACACAGATATGTTTGTTGTGGGAGTGTAATCACATCCATATCCCAAAAACGACTCAATGTTATAGCGCCACCATCTGGCAACAGGAAGTGGCTTTAATTTTACTCGACATTTTCCGATGTGGCCGAAAATTTAGAAATATGTATATTGTTGGAGTGTAATTAAATCCATATTCCAAAAACGACTCAATGTTATAGCGCCACCATCTGGCAACAGGAAGTGGCTTTAATTTTACTCGACATCTTCCAATTTGGCTGAAAATGTACAAATATGTTAATTTTTGGAGTGAAATCAAATACATAAACCATACCCGGCTCAATATTATAGCGCCACCATCTGGAAATAGGAAGTGAGGCTTATATCATTGATGCATTCCAATAGCAAAACCAACATCTTCATTGATCAAAGGGGAATTCCTGTGCACACTATACGTTGTCCAGGAAGGTGATTATTTCCAAAGTGTGTTCATATTGTGAAACATGTCATTGGCACAACTATGCCACCAAGGCGGTTGCGCCCATGGTGCTTGGGCCCGTTCATTGCTGCTTGCAGCTATATTTAGGGCCCAAGCACCGTAGGGTGCGAAGGACCCTATTGTTATTGGAAGGATTATTATTATTATTATTATTAGGGCCCAAGCACCGTAGGGTGCGAAGGACCCTATTGTTATTGGAAGGATTATTATTATTATTATTATTATTATTATTATTATTCTTTCTCTTCCGTCAAATGGGCATTTTTGAGGGCCTTGCCATGGCTAAAAAGTCTTGAAATTTTGCACACACATCAGAAGTGGTGGCCGTCAGGATCTATCAGATGCTCAGACCTGGGTGTGGCCGAGGGACTCCACAGCGCCCCCGATTGCGCTGCCCCCCCCCCCCCCCCCCTGCATTGTTGTCTATTGTGGGCAGGCACTTTGAGCTACATGAACCTAATTTGGTATGCATGTGTGGCTCCTCAATTGAAACACATTTCTCATTCGCATTGATGCAAATATGCGAACAGGAAGTCAGCCATTTTGAATTTTGTGCGTTTTCACATGTACTACACTTTTAAGTACTCCTCCTAGGCGGTTCATCGCATTCACACCAAATGGGGTAAGAATGGTCTCAAGATAGTCATGATTCTAAATTGCCAGGATATTTTTGATATCTCAAACGGTATGGTCATGGCGAGGCGTACAATTTTTATGTCACGCCGCGCCAAAAGGAAGTGGCCATAATTTTGTGGTTTACATCGTCTGATCTGGCTGATATTTTACAAATTTGTTCATTATGTGAGTATACTCACATCCATATCCCAAAAACAAGTCAATGTTATAGCGCCACCATCTGGCAACAGGAAGTGAGGTTTTTATCATATTTGTATGCGTTCCTGCTAGGGTATTCATCACATTCACACCAAATGTAGTCAGCATGATCTTAGCATAGTCCTGACTCTAACCGCCAAAGGGATTTTTGATATCTCAAACGGTTTGGCAATGGCGAGGCGTACAATACACACGTTACGAGCGAAAACAGGAAGTGGGCTTAATTCCGTTCTACATCGTCTGATTGGGCTGATATTTTACAGATACATTCAATGTTAGAGTGTAATCACATCCATATCCACATACATCTGGGCGTGGCTACGCAGCGCCCCCTATGGTTCTTTTCTAATATTGTGGACATATACTTTCACGTAAATTCACCGAATATGGTATGCATATGGGTCTCCTCAAGACACACACATTTCTCATTTGCATCCCTTAACTTTTCCAAACAGGAAGTGAGCTATTCTGGATTTTGTGTGTTTTTAAGTGTTTTTACACGTACCAAACTCTGAAATACTCCTCCTAGGGGGTTCATCACATTCACACCAAATGTGGTGAGAATGGTCTCAGGATAATCCTGATGCTAAATTGAAAGGATATTTCTGATATGTCAAACGGTACGGCTATAGCGAGGCGTACAATTTGAGGTCTCGCTGCGGGAACAGGAAGTGGTCTTAATTTCATTCCAGATGGTCTGATCTGGTTGATATTACACAGATATGTTCGTTGTGGGAGTGTAATCACATCCATATCCCAAAAATGACTCAATGTTATAGCGCCACCATCTGGCAACAGGAAGTGGCCTTAATTTTACTCGACATCTTCCGATGTTGCCGAAAATGTAGAAATATGTATATTGTTGGAGTGTAATTAAATCCATATTCCAAAAACGACTCAATGTTATAGCGCCACCATCTGGAAACTAGAACATTGAATTGACCTTAATTTCACTCAACATCTTCCGATGTGGCTGAAAATTTAGAAATAGGTTTATTATTGGAGTGTAATCAAATTCAAAAACCATACATGGCTCAATAATATAGCGCCACCATCTGGCAACAGGAAGTGAGTCTCATATCATTGATGTATTCCAATAGCAACACCAACATCTTCATTGATCAAAGGGGAATTCCTGTGCACACTATACGTTGCCAAGGAAGGTGATTATTTCCAAAGTGTGTACATATTGTTAAACATGTCATTGGCACAACTGTGCCACCAAGGCGGTTGCGCCCATGGTGCTTGGGCCCGTTCATTGCTGCTTGCAGCTATATTTATTATTATTATTCTTTCTCTTCCGTCAAATGGGCATTTTTGAGGGCCTTGCCCTGGCTAAAAAGTCTTGATATTTTGCAGACACATCAGAAGTGGTGGCCGTCAGGATGTATCAGATGCTCAGACCTGGGTTTGGCCGAGGGACTCCACAGCGCCCCCTATTGCGCTGACCCCCCCCCCCCCCCCCCCCGCATTGTTGTCTATTGTGGGCAGGCACTTTGAGCTACCTTCACCAAATTTAGTACGCATATAGCACTCCTCGGACCAAACACATTTCTAATTCGCATTGATGCAAATATGCGAACAGGAAGTCAGCCATTTTGAATTTCGTGCGTTTTCACATGTACTACACTTTTAAGTACTCCTCCTAGGCGGTTCATCGCATTCACACCAAATGGGGTAAGAATAGTCTCAACATAGTCATGATTCTAAATTGCCAGGATATTTTTGATATCTCAAACGGTATGGTCATGGCGAGGCGTACAATTTTTATGTCACGCCGCGCCAAAAGGAAGTGGCCATAATTTTGTGGTTTACATCGTCTGATCTGGCTGATATTTTACAAATATGTTCATTGTGTGAGTATACTCACATCCATGTCCCAAGAAGAAGTCAATGTTATAGCGCCACCATCTGGCAACAGGAAGTGAGGTTTTTATCATATTTGTATGTGTTCCTGCTAGGGTATTCATCACATTCACACCAAATGAAGTCAGCATGATCTTAGGATAGTCCTGACCCTAAAAGCCAAACGGATTTTTGATATCTCAAATGGTTTGGCAATGGCGAGGCGTACAATACACACGTTACGAGCGAAAACAGGAAGTGGGCTTAATTCCGTTCTACATTGTCTGATTGGGCTGAAATTTTACAGATATATTCACTGTTGGAGTGCAATCACATCCATATCCACATACATCTGGGCGTGGCTACGCAGCGCCCCCTATGGTTCTTTTCTAATATTGTGGACATATACTTTCACGTAAATTCACCGAATATGGTATGCATATGGGTCTCCTCAAGACACACACATTTCTCATTTGCATCCCTTAACGTTTCTAAACAGGAAGTGAGCTATTCTGGATTTTGTGTGTTTTTAAGTGTTTTTACACGTACCAAACTCTGAAATACTCCTCCTAGGGAGTTCATCACATTCACACCAAATGTGGTGAGAATGGTCTCAGGATAATCCTGATGCTAAATTGAAAGGATATTTCTGATATGTCAAACGGTACGGCTATGGCGAGGCGTACAATTTGAGGTCTCGCCGCGGCAACAGGAAGTGTTCGTAATTTCATTCTAGATGGTCTGATCTGGTTGATATTACACAGATATGTTCGTTGTGGGAGTATAATCTAATCCATATCCCAAAAATGACTCAATGTTATAGCGCCACCATCTGGCAACAGGAAGTGGCTTTAATTTCACTCGACATCTTCCGATGTGGCCGAAAATTTAGAAATATGTATATTGTTGGAGTGTAATTAAATCCATATTCCAAAAATGACTCAATGTTATAGCGCCACCATCTGGAAACTAGAACATTGAATTGACCTTAATTTCACTCAACATCTTCCGATGTGGCTGAAGATTTTGAAATAGATTTATTATTGGAGTGTAATCAAATTCAAAAACCATACACGGCTCAATATTATAGCGCCACCATCTGGCAACAGGAAGTGAGTCTTATGTCATTGATGCATTCCAATAGCAACACCAACATCTTCATTGATAAAAGGGGAATTCCTGTGCACACTATACATTGCCAAGGAAGGTGATTATTTCCAAAGTGTGTACATATTGTTAAACATGTCATTGGCACAACTATGCCACCAAGGCGGTTGCGCCCATGGTGCTTGGGCCCGTTCATTGCTGCTTGCAGCTATATTTAATATTTATTATTATTCTTTCTCTTCCTTCAAATGGGCATTTTTGAGGGCCTTGCCATGGCTAAAAAGTCTTGAAATTTTGCACACACATCAGAAGTGGTGGCCGTCAGGATCTATCAGATGCTCAGACCTGGGTGTGGCCGAGGGACTCCACAGCGCCCCCTATTGCGCTGCCCTCCCCCCCCCCATTGCATTGTTGTCTATTGTGGGCAGGCACTTTGAGCTACATGAACCTAATTTGGTAACCATGTGTGGCTCCTCAATTCAAACACATTTCTCATTCGCATTGATGCAAATATGCAAACAGGAAGTCAGCCATTTTTAATTTTGTGCATTTCCACATGTACTACACTTTTAAGTACTCCTCCTAGGCGGTTCATCGGATTCACACCAAATGTGGTAAGAATGGTCTCAAGATAGTCATGATTCTAAATTGCCAGGATATTTTTGATATCTCAAACGGTATGGTCATGGCGAGGCGTACAATTTTTATGTCACGCCGCGCCAACAGGAAGTAGCCATAAATTCATGGTCTACATTGTCTGATCTGGCTGATATTTTACAAATATGTTCAATGTTAGAGTGTAATCACATGCATATACCAAGAAGAAGTCAATGTTATAGCGCCACCATCTGGAAACAGGAATTGACCTTAATCTCGCTGAACATTTTCCGATGTGACTGAATATGTACAAATATGTTTATTTTTGGAGTTTAATCAAATTCAAAAACCATACACGGCTCAATATTATAGCGCAACCATCTGGCAATAGGAAGTGAGGCTTCTATCATTGATGCATTCCAATAGCAGCACCAACGTCTTCATTGATCAAAGGGGAATTCCTGTGCACAGTATACGTTGCCCAGGAATTAATGCAATATTATCCGACACTTCAGAGAGAAATTATTTAACCAAGATAAAAGGAAACATACAACTTTTGGCCAATAGATAGCGTACGTGTATAAGAGGGCAGTATAGCTTAATGGTTCAGGCAGTGGATTAAGACATGCAAGGTCCACGGTTCCATCCCCGGTGCGGCCACAATAAAGTTGAAGAGTTTCTTTAAGCCAATGGTTTTATTTTGAGTGCATATTTATAACCGAATGACTTCTCAAGCATAAATTGTGCCTCCCGCTGTAAAATCTATGGAAATTAATTCATCTCTGCTCTCCATACAGGACTGGAGCATGTTATCACAATGTGCAAGCAAGAAGTTATTTTTGTTTCATTCTACATTGTCTGATGTGGCTGAAACTTCACACATGTTCATTTTTGGAGTGTAATCTCATCCATATACCAATAAAGGCTCAATGGCATAGCGCCACCATCTGGCAACAGGAAGTGGCCTTAATTTCACTCGACATCTTCCGATGTGGCTGAAAATGTAGAAATATTTTTATTATTGGAGTGTAATTAAATCCATATTCCAAAAATGGCTCAATGTTATAGCGCCACCATCTGGCAACAGGAAGTGACTTTAATTTTACTCGACATCTTCCAATTTGGCTGAAAATGTACAAATATGTTAATTATTGGAGTGTAATCAAATCCATAAACCATACATGGCTCAATATTATAGCGCCACCATCTGGCAATAGGAAGTGAGGCTTATATCATTGATGCATTCCAATAGCAGCAGCAACATCTTCATTGATCAAAGGGGAATTCCTGTGCACCCTATACGTTGTCCAGGAAGGTGATTATTTCCAAAGTGTGTACATATTGTGAAACATGTCATTGGCACAACTATGCCACCAAGGCGGTTGCGCCCATGGTGCTTGGGCCCGTTCATTGCTGCTTGCAGCTATATTTTTCTTTGTTTTTGCAGTGTACACTTGTGCTGATATGTTTGGAAAGTGAGGCTTGATCAACCCCGAAATGGTGAAGAAGTTACCACAAATAATTATAAAACAATATTACAATTGAATACTATGACTTTATATAGCATATGAAACAAAATTAGATGCTTTGCCAAGGAAAGCAAATGCTTCTCATTAGTTTCATATGAGTCAATGATTGTCAGGAAGTTGTCCTCCCATTATGGAATTAATGAAGCCCCAGTTTCCCCACAACAAGCCATGTGTTGACTCACTGTACACGTAAGGATTCAGTCTGGAGTTAATCTGCAAGTTAAATATAGATGCTCTCTTGCACAAGAAGATTCCTGGCTACACCATTGTTCCAGGTTCAATGCTAAATATACACTCCTTACAGTAGGATTGTGAATGTAAACCCTTGTCCTCTGCCAACTATAGACAAAGCTACTTGTTGGTATTTATGATTTATCACGTATAGGTGTACATACAACAGCAGAAAAGTAAAACTGGATTCTGTATTTTTCCACAGAAGCTGAGGGGAGAAGGTGTCCTATTACAATGGAGGAGCAAGAGTTTGTGTAATAAGAGACACCAGATAGGATAAATGGCAGATCTCTCCCCCAGGCCTCCTCTGAGACCAACCTCACCTCATCTGTGAAAGAACACCCTATTTGCAGCATCTGCAGTCCAAAAGGAGGAAAGCTTTAACAAAGCCTGGCCCAATTTTGAAGCATTCCATTTGGGTAATGCATTCTTGTGGTGGGATTCATACACTGTAGTGAGAGTATGGATAAAAAACAAAAACAAAGATGGTTTACTGAATACATGAGCTGACCATCTAGTTATGACAGAGAATCTGTATCAGGGTGCTGTATTGTGAGGCTGTGTCTTAAGGTAAAGTGATCAGGGACACACACACACTTTGTGTGTGCGTGTGAGGGTATGTGTTTATGTGTGAGGGCGTTGATCTCACCTGAGGTCAGGGTAGTGCTGGGTCAGTGTGATGACCTCCAGCTGGATGGATCCAGGGTCCTGTAGCCTGAGCACTTCTGCAATGTTAGGGAGGATATCCTGCAGCCACGTCTCTTTAGACCCCTGCGTGCACACAGACGGCGTATACTGTAAAACCTCACAGCTTTCTGTGAGTGCACACTGAAAGTTCTCTATTCCCTCTTGCAGGCCGCTGAAAAGAGAAAGCAGTATGAAAGACAGTATTCATTGCACTGCTCTTCAATGACATCAGAAATGGCCCATTATCTGTCTGTTTTATATAACGCATGCCATGGCAAGTCAAAAAGAGCCACAAAAAACGGAAACTGAAAGCAAGAATCAAATACTTTTTATCTGCCTTATGGTCCACACATTTCCAGAATAAATTTGTTGGAAAAGTTTCCCACATGGGAGAAACAGAGACAGTTGCATTCCTTTTCCCCTGCGTACAAAACACACCCCCTCACTGAATCTGCCGTACTACAATTCGTCAAAGATAGTGAACACATAATTTTTTTTCCATCTTTTTGTACTGGAGGGATATTAAGGGGCTTATCTAAATATCTATATACAGTGGGCTCCAGAATTATTTGCATCCTTAATAAAAAAGGCTGCATGTAATAAAAAAACATTGATAATGACCTATATGTGAAAATCTATATTATTTTATTTCAATATTTTTTTACTCGAATAAATTGAATAATTTACTCTCATGTTTCAATGTTTCTTATTTAGTAATCTATTTTTTTTTCAGAAAACCACAGCTGCCAAAATGATTCGCACCCCTATCAAGTATTGTAAATAAAATCAAGCAAAGTGACATTGGCATTATAATTTTACACACAGATGGGGATTAACCATCACAAGTTGGATAATGGGTACAAAAAAATACGGTTAATGGATGGTTAAACGTACCACTAGGCACTATAAGGGCAATTATAAAAAGACGTAAGACATATGAAATGGTTGCAAACTTGCCAGGAATGCAAGTGCATATTATACCCACATATGGTTAGGAAGATGGTTTGGGAGGCCATAAGTAACCAAAGATTGCAGAGTGCAGTTGTGTCTTGGGGTCACCAAGTCTAGAAAAACATTAAATGGCACCTCAATACCAACAAACTCTTTGGAATGGTGGCACAAAGGCTGCCCTTACTGAGCATACTCATGGCTGCCATCTTTGCCAGAGGTGTTTGCACAAAGTATTCAACCAGGGGTGCCAATAATTGTGGAACCTGTTTATTTTTATTTATTTATTTGGCATATAAAAATACACATCATACAATTTGGAGAAGGCTACACATTTCTGTGACTTACATATAAAGAGGCATAATAAAAAATAAAAACAAAAATTTAATTTAAAAAGGGGGGAAAAAAACCCAACAACAACAGGTGTAATTTAAATGAAGTTAACTTATTTTCAATGTATAAAGAAGTGCTTAGAGATCTGATATCATCTGCATTATTGTTAACCATCTTTTAGCAAACAAATTTGTTTTCAACTGTAATTTAGCTGTGATTTTCTCCATTATAAAACACTTCTTACCCTGCCTCTCCATTGCATTATGTTGGGGGGTTGCGGCTTCAACCAGGAAACAGTTTACATCGTTTTTCACTATTAAAAGCAGGGTTCTCAGGAGATAAATTAAATCCTTATCAGTCACGCTACCAGGAGGTATGCCCAATATGAAAAGTGCCGGATCGAGTGTGAAGTCAATACCCAGAACCTGTTTGATCTCCTCTTGAACACAGTTCAGATGTATTGCTATATTTTCAGATTACAAAAGGAGTGTTAAAGTATCGCATTTTCACCTTCCAATCAAATTCCCTCCAAGTTGGGCTACTGGTTAATTTATGTCCTGCTTTCAATGTTTCCTCCCATTTTTCTTTGACATCCATATTGTTATCATTAGATTCCTGTTTTGATATAATCCCCTTTTTGTCTTTTCCCCGGCAAATGATATTAACAGTTCCTCTAGTTTTGTTGGTGTTTTACAAATATACACCCATTCCTGATGTCTCTGGAGGTAATGCCTGAGTTGGAGGTATTTATAAAAATCATGAGTTGGTAGATTGAACTCCTGTGAAAGTTGTTTGAATGTCTTCATAGTTTGTCCCTTCAATACTTGTGCTATATATCAATCAAAATCAATATATACCCCTTATTGGCCCATTTGCTATATGCCTCCGCTATCTCTGTTTGCTTTACCAAAATTTGTTTGGGCCTTATGAAGTTGGAAGGCTAATAAACAGCTTGCCCTATTACCCATCTCATAGTATCTTTGACCTGTGAAACGCAGTGCTCCTTCTGCTTTATACAGTGGTGTGAAAAAGTGTTTGCCCCCTTCCTGATTTCTTATTTTTTTTGCATGTTGGTCACACTTAAATGTTTCAGATCATCAAACAAATTTAAATATTAGTCAAAGACAACACAAGTAAACACAAAATGCAGTTTTTAAATGAAGGTTTTTATTATTAAGGGAGAAAAAAATCCAAACCTACATGGCCCTGTGTGAAAAGGTGATTGCCCCCTAAACCTAATAACTGGTTGGGCCACCCTTAGCAGCAACAACTGCAATCAAGCATTTGCGATAACTTGCAATGAGTCTCTTACAGCGCTGTGGAGGAATTTTGGCCCACTCATCTTTGCAGAATTGTTGTAATTCAGCCACATTGGAGGGTTTTTGAGCATGAACCGCCTTTTTAAGGTCATGCCACAGCATCTCAATAGGATTCAGGTCAGGACTTTGACTAGGCCACTCCAAAGTCTTCATTTTGTTTTTCTTCAGCCATTCAGAGGTGGACTTGCTGGTGTGTTTTCAATCATTGTCCTGCTGCAGAACCGGCCGGACATTCTCCTTCAGGATTTTTTGGTAGACAGCAGAATTCATGGTTCCATTTATCACAGCAAGTCTTCCAGGTCCTGAAGCAGCAAAACAGCCCCAGACCATCACACTACCACCACCATATTTTACTGTTGGTATGATGTTCTTTTTCTGAAATGCGGTGTTACTTTTACGCCAGATGTAATGGGACACGCACCTTCCAAAAAGTTCAACTTTTGTCTCGTCAGACCTCGTCAGTATTTTCCCAAAAGTCTTGGGGATCATCAAGATGTTTTCTGGCAAAATTGAGACGAGCCTTAATGTTCTTTTTGCTCAACAGTGGTTTTCGTCTTGGAACTCTGCCATGCAGGCCATTTTTGGCCAGTCTCTTTCTTATGGTGGAGTCATGAACACTGACCTTAACTGAGGCAAGTGAGGCCTGCAGTTCTTTGGATGTTGTTGTGTGGTCTTTTGTGACCTCTTGGATGAGTCGTCACTGCGCTCTTGGGGTAATTTTGGTCGGCCGGCCACTCCTGGGAAGGTTCACCACTGTTTTTGTGGATAATGGCTCTCACTGTGGTTCGCTGGAGTCCCAAAGCTTTAGAAATGGCTTCATAACCTTTTCCAGACTGATAGATCTCAATTACTTTCTTTCTCATTTGTTCCTGAATTTCTTTAGATCTCGATATGATGTCTAGCTTTTGAGGATCATTTGGTCTACTTCACTCAGGCAGGTCCTATTTAAGTGATTACTTGATTGAGAACAGGTATGGCAGTAATCAGGCCTGGGTGTGGCTAGAGAAATTGAACTCAGGTTTGATAAACCACAGTTATGTTTTAACAGGGGGGGCAATCACTTTTTCACACAGGGCCATGTAGGTTTGGATTTTTTTTCTACCTTAACAATAAAAACCTTCATTTAAAAACTGCATTTTGTGTTTACTTGTGTTGTCTTTGACTAATATTTAAATTGGTTTGATCTGAAACATTTAAGTGTGACAAACATGCAAAAAAAATAAAAATAAAAATAAAAAAAAAGAAATCAGGAAGGGGGCAAACACTTTTTCACACCACTGTATGTTAAAAGTTCATTTAACCTATGCCTGATTTTTTCCAGTTCACAGAGTGTGAAGCTGTCTGCCCTTCTTTTATGTTCCAGCTGTAGTTCTTTGATTTTATTCTCTAACACTCTTTGCTGTTCTAGGCGTGCTTTTCTTAACCTGGATGTTATTTCTATTATTTTCCCTCTTATAACTGCTTTTCCCCCCTCCCATAAAATCGATGGTGACACCTCGCCATTGTCATTCATTTGAAAGTATTCCTTTAAATTTTGTTTTATTTCTTTTACCACCCTCTCATCTGATAGGATTGACACATTAAGTCTCCAGTACTTAAAGGAAGATTCATTACCTATATCTATAGTTGTGTAATAGAGTGTAATAGGGGCATGATCACTTATAGTTATACATAAAATCCGGAACTGTAAAATTGAGAGTATATGTTGTTGTGATAAGTAAAATAAATCTATCCTTGAAAAACTGCCATGTGGATTGGAATAAAAAGTTAAATCCTTCCCTCTAGGATTATTATTTATCCATGGATCAGCAAGACCTAATTCCTTAATAATATTACTTAATACTCTGGTTTTTATTGTAATTGGTCCCTGTTCCAGTGGCAATCTGTCTAATTTACCATTCTGTACTGTATTAAAA
The DNA here is from genome assembly GCF_963514075.1 of Conger conger. NCBI lineage: Eukaryota > Metazoa > Chordata > Actinopteri > Anguilliformes > Congridae > Conger > Conger conger. The sequence continues at coordinate 26,576,174 of NC_083764.1, forward strand.
TCCTCAGCCATTAATATCATCCCCTTTCCATTACTGGTTATCACATCAGCTATGTTTAAAAAAAATGTCTCATTCTCCTCATTTGGTGCAAATATATTTAGTATAGATAATCACCTCTCCGACAATCATTACATATCTTCCCTTGTTATCTTTTATCACTTTCTCTGCAGAGAATGGTAGATTTATTCATTAATATGGCTACCCCCCTTTTCTTGCCATATGAGGCATAGAATACTTGGTTTACCCATTCCCTTTTCAGTTTTGAGTTTCTTGTAATAAAGCAATTGAACATTGTAATTTCTTCAGTTGACTCAGTATTTTTTTTCTTTTGATGGGGTGATTTAGACCGTGGACATTATAAGAAATAAGATTTAACCGAGTCATATTAGTTTAGGTTGAAAACCCTTCTCTCTGCACCTCATATAAACCAAAACTATTTTACTCCTTGTAGAAACCAAAACAACATTGCAGCACATCACAGAGTAAGAAAAGAAAATAAACATCTCTTTCAGAACTATAATACAATAACAAAACAAAGACAAACTCAAAAGTATGACTTCCATAAGTAATCAAGAGAGATGTGGCAAATTCTCTCTGGGGAAATAGCACTGCGTGCAACTACTGTCTACTGTTATTTACATGTATTTATTCAAGTCCTTTCTCTGGTCCTTACCGTAGTTATCATGTTATCAGCTCACGACAGGGGCTCACATAATGAAGGCTTATGTGTCTTCTTCTGTGATGTGTGGCTGATTCTTCTTTTCCTTCCGTGCAGTCACTTTAGTCCAGCTGCCAAGTTGCTTCATTTCCTCTGCAATTTATCAGTCTCATCTTCGTCCACGTGAATCTTCAACATTGGCGCCGCTTCCATTAGTGTCGTGAAAGTCTTTGACACTTTCAGTTGCGCAGGATAAGGGGATTGTGCCTTCACGTTCTTCTCCTTTAGTTCTTATCACATCTTGCACCAATTTTAGCTTTTTTGTGTGTCAGCGGTGTATGAATGAATTGTTCGCCCCTCGTATCCAGTCTTGCATTTCCAAGCTTGCTGTATTACATGGTCTTTTACACGGGAGTATAAGAAACGGACAATGATCGCTCTCGGGGGTGCGTTCTTTTCTTTTGGTTTAGCTACCAGCGAATGGTGGGCTCTTTCAATGCGAAAGTCGATGTTGTCTGGAATTTGCAATGTTGCTCAAATAAAATTAGTCACAAAACCTATGGTGCCGTCTTTTTCAGAGCACTCCGCGATACCATGAATCCGTATATTATTGCGTCTCGACCTAGATTCTAAGTCGTCACACTTCGCCACCAACCTTGCTTCTTGCTGAAGTAGAAATGTGACCGATCTTTCCAATCGTGTTGTTCTGTCTTCCGTGCCCCCCATCCTATCCTCCATGTTTACAGTCCGTTGCTCTAACGAGGCTGTTCTTTGCACAAGTTCTTTCACATTAGCCTCTAGTCTTGTCATCGCTGTTTTATTGCCATCGACTGCTTCTGTGTACTGCTGTGTCAGTTTACGAATCTCCGTCAGTATCAATGAGTTCTGTTCCTCACCATCAGGTATGGTCCCCGGCGTTATTCCCTTTGCCGTGTCGCTGCATTCAGCATTTGCATTTCCCTTTTTGTTGTCTCGCTTTTTTCTTCATCTCGTTTTGATAACTTTCTTTATCGAGTTTTTGTAAGTCTGACTCACTTTCTGCCATGGCGCTGGACAGAAGCAGATCAAAAATATTCTTCAGGAATCAGGTGTGGATTTGTCAATGACCACAGCACACCGATAACTTTCTTTATCGAGTTTTTGTAAGTCTGATTCACTTTCTGCCATTAATATCGTTTTAAAGAGCTAGTTTTCGCGCTGCATCCTACCACATGGCGCCACCGGAAATCCGTGGAACCTGTTTTTTGGATAAATATTTTTCTAAATAATGAATAATAATAGACTCGTTCTAATGATGATAGATTTTGACCAATCATAGCAGGGTAGATTCAGCTAGCGGCATTTTGGACAGAAGCAGGAGAATAAGTCACACATTACCTTAGTCCTTAGGGTAACAGGGGTTTCAAACTATGTACTGTTTTTTATTTGAGCCTCAGATTTTGATTATAGAATTCGGGCTGTAAGTTTGCATATAGTGCATATAAAGTGAAATGTGTGATTTGTGTTGTCTAATAACAAATGTTGCTTATATTCTGTGCTTTAATGCAGTTAAATGAATTTGGCTGATTGAGTAATTGGAATCAATTAAGGCAGCAATAATTGGTTAAAAAGACAACCTGCATACACACGGCCTTCCCTGGCAACAAATTTTAGAGCACTGCCTGATATAGACATTCAAAAGAATAAAACCCATTCATATTTAAAAGTGTGTGGTTCAATAGGGGCGGCACGGATGGTGCAGTGGGTAGCACTGCCGCCTCACAGCAAGGAGGTCCTGGGTTCGAATCCCCGTCGGCCGGGGCCTCTCTGTGCGGAGTTTGCATGTTCTCCCCGTGTCTGCGTGGGTTTCCTCCGGGTACTCCGGTTTCCTCCCACAGTCCAAAGACATGCACGTTAGGCTGATTGGAGAGTCTAAATTGCCCGTAGGTATGAGTGTGTGAGTGAATGGTGTGTGTGCCCTGCGATAGACTGGCGACCTGTCCAGGGTGTTTTCCTGCCTTTCGCCCAATGTATGCTGGGATAGGCTCCAGCCCCCCTGCGACCCTGATCAGGATAAGCGGGTTCAGATAATGGATGGTTCAATAGGTGGGAATTCCAATGTTGTAATACAATGTGTTTTGTTAAAGGAAAGTACTCACTGCTTCAATAAAGACTATATTGATTTTCTTGCTGTCTTCACACAGCAGTGATGCAGCCACATCCTGTTGCTCCTTGTCCTTCAACTTCACCTTCCCCTTCATCATCCGCGTTACGTACTCCACTATCACCTGCACATGCAGCCGGCTGGCCAGCTCCTGCACACACACACACACACACACACACACACACACATACACACAGATCTTAATCTATCTTATAGTGCAGTGCCAGCTTACACTCTAAGTGTTAGGTTCCACCAAGCAACCCTATCTTGTTCAAGGGTTGTTTGTTGCTTCCATTTTTCACACCATAAAGTTCCATAATTAACTAAAAAAGGTTCCTCTATGAAGACAAGCCAAACAATCCTTTTTTTCTGAGATTGTAGAACTGAACCCCAGCGCCCCCCGCCCCTTTTAGCACTAATATTACCTCACCCTATTGCTCTTCCTAACCAATTATATGAATGCAACAATGACTAAGCACTATTGTAAAATAATAATTTATAATAATTATTTCTTAATTGTTTTCTCTGATGCTGTCGGCCCCATGCATCATCAGCAGTTGAGTGTTAGGGTTCCTTACTTGGCGGCAGGTGGGCTTCAGGTCACCGTAGTCCCAAATGTGGCTCTCAAGCAGTTCCACCAGCTGCCAGCTACCCTCCTCAAGCCAGGCCTGTGTCCACAGTTGCTTGTATTGTACCTGTAGATGAGTGTAGATGAGTGTCAATTAAGCCCTGAACCCAGAAGCCAGACTTCTACCACTTGCCCTCTAAACGAGAAGAAAACAAGCAAGACAAGCTAATTTTGCTCATATATGTTCACAGTAGGGGTGTGAACAGTTAAATGTATAACGGTGTTGTAAACATTAACAAACCTTTACAAACCGATACAAAATGCACAAATGGGTCGGACAATTGAAAAAAATATTCTGGCTGCGTAATAACTTCCAGTCCATTAGTTTACATTCTAGCACTCGACAAGTGCATCCTAGCAAGTAATCTAGCAATTTCAGGGGGGTAAGAATGTAAACACCACAGGGAATTGAATGCTGCAGTATTATAGTTAATAAATAATTTATGTGTTTTAAATCTGTAGGCATGGATCACTTATGGCTTATTGTATGGCGTTTCTTAAGGTTCAGAGGACATAGACTTTCCACTATGCTGTATACAGTCCCCTCCAAAAATATTGGAACAGCAAGGCCAATTCCTTTGTTTTTGCAATACACTGAATATATTTGGGGTTGAGATAAAAAGATGAACACGAGACCCTGAGTTCAGAATTTCAGCTTTCATTTCCTGGTATTCACACATAGATATGTTAAACTACTTAGGACCTTTGGTATCAGACCACCCAATTTTTAGGTGAGCAAAAGTACGGGAACAGAGAGTATTTAAGTCGATGAACATAAAAAAACAACTTAATATTTGGTAGTATATCCCTTGCTTGCAATAATTGCATTAAGCCTGAGACCCACTGACGTCACCAAACTGTTGCATTCTTCTTTTATGATGCTTTTCCAGGCTTTTACTGCAGCCTCTTTCATTTGCTGATCGTTCCCTTCAATCTCTTCAGGAGGTGAAATGCATGCTCAATCTTGGCCAGTCTAAACCCTCCATTTTTCTCCCAAATGAAGTCCTTTGTTGTTTTGACAGTGTGTTTTGAGTCATTGTCTTGCTGCATGATGAAGTTTCTCCCAAGTAGTTTTTTCGTAATTTGGCACAGATTGTTTTTGTAGACGTCTGAATTCATCCTGTTGCTACCATCATGAGTTACATCAATACATCAATAAAGATTAGTGAGCCCATTCCAGAAGCAGCCATGCAAGCCCAAGCCATGACACTTCCTCCACCGTGCTTCCCAGGTAAGCTCATATGTTTTGGATCATGAGCAGATCCCTTCTTTCTCCACACATTGGCCTATCCATTACTTTGGTAAAGGTTAATCTTGGTCTCATCAGTCCATAAAAATGCTTTCCAGAACTTTTTTGCCTCATCTCCATACTTTGATAATTGTAATTTCACCTTCGGATTCTTACTACTGATGCGTGGTTTGCATCTTGGGACATAGCCCCTATATTGCAGATCTCTAAGTCTTCTTCGAACGGTTGATTGAGATACCTTTTCCCCTGCCCTGTGGAGATTGTTTATGATATCACTGACTGATGTTTTGGGCTTTTTCTTCACAGCTCTCACAATGTTCAACGACTGTCGTTTTCCTTGGATGACCAGTTTGACGTCTGTTGCTCAGTAACCCAGTGGTTTCTTTCTTTTTCAGGACATTCCAAGTTACCAGCATGAGGACCAAAGTTGTGCCAGTGAAAGTCAAATAAGCCATTATGAGACTGAGAAAGAAGAATAAAATGGCAAGAGACATCAGCAAAGCCTTAGGCTTACCAAAATCTAATTATGTTTGGAACATAATTAAGAAGAAAAAGAACACTTCCTAATCGCAAAGAGACTGACAGACCAAGGAAGACCTCCACAGCTGATGACAGATGAATTATCTCCATAACACCAAAAAAAAACCCAAACAACTGTCAGACAGATCAAAAATATTCTTCAGGAATCAGATGTGGATTTGACAATGACCGCAGTCCACAGAAATACAGAGGCTACGCTGCAAGATGCAAACCAGTGATTAGCTGCAAAAACAGGATGGCCAGGTTAGTTTGCTGTAAGAAGTAAGAAGTACTTAAAAGAGCAACCACGGTCTTGTGGACAGATGAGATGAACATCAGAGTTATTGGAAAGAGCAAAGTATGGAAGAGAGAAAGAACTGCCTAAGATCAAAAGCATACCACCTCTTCGGTGAAACACGGTGGTGGGGATGTTATGGCCTGGGAATGTATGGCTGTAAGGTACTGGCTCGCTTATCTTCATTGATTATATAACTACTGATGGTACTAGCAAAATTAATTCTGAAGTGTATAGACACATTATATCTGCTCAAGTTCAAGTGAATGCCTCAAAACTCATTGGCCAGTGATTCATCCTACAGCAAGACAATGATCCTAAACATACTGATAAAGCAACAAAGGAGTTCTTCAAAGCTAAGGAATTGTCAATTCTTGAGTGGTCAAGTCAATCACTCGATCTGAACAGCTTTCATATGCTGAAGAGAAAACTTAAGGGGACTACCCCCCGAAACAATGATGAGCTAAAGATGGCTGCAATATAGGCCTGGCAGGGCATCACCAGAGAAGGCATCCAGCAATAGGTGATGAATCGATGAATTGCAGACTTCAAGCAGTCATTACATGCAAAACATATGCAACAAAATACTAAACATGACTACATTCAATTACATAACATTGCTGTGTCCCAAACATTACCGTGCCTTGAAATGGGGGAGGTATAAACACTGCTGTAATTTCTAAATGGTGAAACCAAAATGTATAGAAATGCCTTTTATTAAAATCTGACAATGTGTACTTTACCCATATGTGATTTTTTTAAATTGTGGAGTACAGAGGTAAATTATGATGTAAATTAGTATGGGGGCACTGTATATATTGTTATATTATTTTGTATATTACAATTTTCTTTTTATTTTGATACCCTGTATTACTTACTGCTATCTTTTGTTCTCAGAGCGAACATGTAAAAGAGAACATGGCTTCATTGTCAAACGCTGTTTAAATAAAGATATTGCATTGAACTGTTACACACCATTGGTTCACCATTGTGTTTCCACCTCTTTTTTTTCCACTATCTGTGCTTTGTCTGGTGCTCTGTCCCCTGGATTGTGCCAGACTTGATGTTTTCCAACATACAAATAATTAACCAAAGTCAAGGTAGACATAAACACAACCTTTATTGGACATGGTTCCAGAACGCAGGATACAGTTTATAATTGATAATTCTGCTTTTGGGGAATTCACCTTTTGGACCAGAAAGGGTAAATTATTAACATCCATGCACAAAATAATACCAGTAAGGAAATGAACAGGAAAATAAATTCCACTCCTCTGATTATCCCCTTCTTTCTCCAGCGACACACCAATAAATATTTGTATTTGTATTTGTAAGTGTCTCATGAAAGCTTCCAAGAGACACTTTTTCTATGTAAACGATGCAAATTTGTTGTCTTTTTTGTACATTTTTTTTTTGTGTGTATATTTTCTCGGATGGCACAGAACAGAATCATGCACAAGAATGTCAAAGATTGCACTAGAATTTTCACTGGTATTGACTGAAAAGGGACAAAGCCATACTATGTATTGTGAGAAAGCCCTGCATTCACTTTCATTATGCAACATCATGAATCACCCTGACATTGTCGTAATGATACACACATGAAAATGTGCAAACAGCATGTAGGCCAAAAAAATACTCTGCATCCTGTGTCTACATGCCAGTAGTAAACTAGAACCTTACCAAACAAGGGTTTCCATGTACTGACCCTATACCAACACATTCCTCCATCCCGAAACGGCGAGCAATCGTGCTAGGACTGCATCCTTCTGGCATCAGGAGTTGACTATACAACTATGTGGATTACATTGATCTCGGCACTTGTCTATCTTTTGACAAGCTTCCACATCCACAAGGATTTATTCCTCCATTCTCCAGCTACTACTGTGAACCTGATGGTAGCCACTCTGTGCCCCAAACCTGCCGTGATCATGGTTCTCAGGTACTCTGCTTCTGATCTCTGAGTTTAAGATCTACAGGCACTACACTGAGCTGAATTCCGTAACTGCTGCTGGAATCAACTTCCCGGGGCCCTGCTCCACAATTTACTGTAGACTGTCAAGGAGGACCTCCTATTGGTAGCAAAAGGATCCAACCTGCTTGCGGCATGAATTGGACAACATTGCAAACAACTTCATTAATCTGTTGGATTGTTTTAATTCGAAAGGACATGTTGATGTCCCGACAGACAACCATGACCACACTCTTGACCTTGTGATTACTGCCGATGTTACGGTCTCAGATCTGGATGCAGTGGAAGTTTGTGTGTGATCATAGAGCAGTGATAATGAAATTCGTTTGCTCTGACTTTCCATTTACTGCCATTCACAGAACATTAGTCTACCTACATCTCTGCAGTTAAATCCGCCAAGGCCGCCTATTTTTGCTGATAGCTAGCAACCCTGGAAACCCATAATTCCCTTTCAGAACCATAAATCACAATTGAAACACTATTAGCTGAGAAATGCAGCCAGTTCAAAGCCATCTTTAACTCCAAGATAATCACCATCAGGGAGCATATTCAGTCCTCTAGTGCCAATCAGTCCACTCTTCCATCCAAGTATATTCAGGTGCTCACTGGATGTTTTTTGTTTTTTGCACCATTCTCTGCAGACTGCAACCCTAGAGACTGTTATGCATAAAAATCCATGGAGATCAGCAGTTTCTGAGATACTCAAACCACCCTGTCTGGTACTAACGATCATTCTGCGGTTAAAGATCACATTTTCCCCCCATTCTGATGGTTGATGTGAACATTAACTGAAACTCCTGACCCATATCTGCATGATTGTATGCTTTGCACAGGTGGCACACAATTGGCTGAATAGATAATTGCATGAATAAATGGAGTACTAATAAAGTGCCCAGAGAGGTTACCTGAAGAACTATGCATCAAAAGGAAAGTCACAGTGATCCAATCTCCAGAAATGACATCCTAATAGCGACTTTGACCCATTATGACCGTTTAGTAAACCATTTAGTAGACATTGCGAACTTGTAGCGACTGCTTTTACGCAGCAAAATCAGTTGCAATCCTTCCGTAAATCTGGCCCTGAATGAAGTAAATTAAGCAGAAAAGAGGTTGGGTATTTCACCAATATAATGATCCACAACATACCTCAAAATGGATGTGAAATATGTGGTTGGTTTTGAGGTATGTTTGAATCGTTGCATTATCCAAACTCTCTTCAGCTTCAATTTCGTCAATGACTGGGACTTAGCTTTTAGGATTTGTAGATATTAAGTTGAATCCATTCTTCCTCCCACCTGCACATAATTCACTGTGCCACTGGCTGCCACACAAAGGAACAATTAAGACGAATTGTTTGGAATGGCTAGATTCCAAACGATTTAAATATAATTGAACATGTATGGGGAGATCTCAAACATGCTGTACAGGCAGGAAGACCTAAATTATCTCTGAACTAGAAGAGTTTGGCAAAAAAGAGTAGGAAAAAGTTCCTAAAGCGAGGACAGAAAGACAGTCAGTGGACTGGAAGTAACATTTCAAAGCTGTGATTTCTGCCAAAGGAGTTGTTACTAAGTCCTGACAGACAGGGTGCCCAAACATTTGCACATGCCACATTTACTTAATAATTTTTTCAACTGTTAAATTCAGCAAATAAATATCACATTACCCTTGTGCAGGGAGGATTTGTTGAGAAAACCACATACCTTAAGTTTGGCGTGTATAATATGTAAGAAGTGTCCGTAGGCACCGTTCTCCATGTCTTCTAGAATTGTTAGGCATGTTTTGTATGTCTCCACTGGTAGTAGATCCTTGCTTTTTTCTAAATATTCCCTGGGGGAAAAGAAGTCATTGCCTATTCACCTTACTAAAAGTACAGTGCTGCGAAAAAGTATTTGCTTCCTTCCTTGATTTTCTCTATGAATGTTTATTTGTCATAACTGTAAACATCATGGCATAGAAGTGGCATGGCATGTGGCAAACTCATTTGTTCATGAGTTGCATGAGTTTTTTTTTTGCCTCACGTATAATGTAAACTGTTTTTCCTAGTCGAAATGTGGTAATTTTTTAAACTAAAAAAACAGAAGGCGTTTTGTAATTATTTTATATACAAGCCTCTTCTTTAATGTGAGTCTTCAATTATGTGCGCAGTAAATCGGTTTTTACTTTTATAGGACTAGTAAAAAATAGGCTGAAATTGCCTTCTTGGGGGCCAAAGTGGAAAGGCTGAAGTAAAGGAACTAAACCGTGTAAAAATTGTGTGAAATGATTATGCATTTAGAGTATTATTTGAGTAAACATGACTGTTTCAGTCGCAAATTATATATGAATTACACTTACTGTAATGCATCACAATGTACACTGTAAATGCCAACAAATGTCCTTACTTAAATTAAATGGTAAATTTAACTGAATTACATTAACCTTTTGATTGTACTTGCTTAGATTCATTGTCAGTTTCAAGAAACTTTAACATTGTTGAAAATACAATGATAAATTAATCAATGTCTATATAAAGTTAATGTGACTGTAGTTATGTAGTTTAAATAGTTGCCTTCACCTGTTCCACATTAAGGCATGGTATTATATGTTTTTACCATCGGCATGCAAATGCTGCATAATTCGTTAATTCATTCATTATCCTAACGTGCTTATCCTGAACAGGGTCACAAGGGGGCTGGAGCCTATCCCAGCATACATTGGGCGAAAGGCAGGAATACACCCTGGACAGGTAAAATCCACACAGAGAGGCTCCAGCCGACCGGGATTTGAACCCAGGACCTCCTTGCTGTGAAGCAGCAGTGCACCATCTGCGCCGCCCCGAATGCTGCAGAAGTCATACTAAAATGGAAACATTGCCTTTATTCCACCATTGCTGTATTTTCAACAATGTAAAAGAATCTTGAAACTCACCTAAAATTATGTTAAGATCAACAAGCCAAATATTCTTTGTCAGAGATGTTTTCTTGGGGCACTAGTGCATGTGCACAACTCCCTTGTTTTATTCCCTTGTTTAAAACTCTGAAGATTCAAGTACAGGTTACTGATTGAAATACGTGTACATGCAAAAATGACAGAAACTTAAATATAAGCAAGGAAAATCAACTGGTTAATATGAATTATCTATTAATTCACTATTTAATTCAAGTAAGGACTTGTGTTGGCATTTCTTTAATTCTGACAAATTGGTATATTTTTTAGGTAATTCGGGCAAATCTAGATTCAACCAAAATAACAGTCCAACATTTTAGCCTGCTTACATGTAATTTCACACATGCAAACATATGCAGTGTATGAAATGTACGAATGAATGAAAACTTACTTGAATTGTTCAATGCTAGGTAAATTAGCCTTTATTACTGCATTGGTGTTCACATGCTTTACTTCCAAGAATTCTTCTAATGATTTCTTGTATCTGTGGGTCCATGGCCAATAAAACAAAACACTGTCAATCACATAGTCTTATAAATGCATCTCATAGTGAAAAGCCAAAAAATAAAATAATAATAATAATAATAATAATTCTGCACATTGCTTTCTTAACAGACACAAATTAATTTATTTCCATCACTGCTACCTTGCCTATGTTAAAACTGTAGGTTAGAACTGAGGATAAATAGATAAAACATTTAACAGTTCTGCGCTCCTATCCAAATGTGCATATTGCCCAGGTGCCCTGTTACCTGATCAAGAAGATCTCCAACTGACACATGATCCTCTGGGCCCTGCTCAAATCACCAAAAATAGTTTTGGTTTCCTTCACAGCCGCATCCACCACCTGCCAAACAGGAAATAAACATAAGTAACACCATGAGCTCAGCTCATCCAGAAAGCCTTCATCACAGTACAGGTAACCTGAGCTAGAACACAGGTAACCTGACCGAAGGGTTCACTTGCCACTGATGTTACCTCAGCTTGAAAGAGCTGGTCGCATGAGACCCATTGAGGCTACTGGGATTTTATCTGCACTCCGGTACATAATGGCTCAACAAGCAAATAGCCCTTTGTTTCATACAGGTTAACCACACTGTTCACTGCATGGTAATAGAATCAAAGTACTAAATCCCAAGTAATACAATCTACAAGATTATATGTGTGCCATAAGTACTGGCAATTTGTGGCAGATTGGCAATTGTCTTTTACAATAATTGGTACTGCAGTATTTTTGGTGAAGCAAAATATTTAGACAAAGTCTGAGAAATGAGTCACCTGTATGACATCGATGGCAATGGGGGAGAAGTAATATGAGTCTAATATGAGTTCGGTTAATAAGCTGCTGCGCCAGCTGTCCTCCTCCTTCTTCAGGGCACTGGACACCCACATCCCCACCTGACTCTGAAACACCCCCAAAAAATACACTCATTTATGAGCAAGTGTACAATATGCAGCAAATGGGAAGTCTGAAAGGTCTGGAAGCTTTAATTGTGGGACATTTTTTAACTCTGCTGAAACAAACAGTTCAAGCTCGGTTTTGAAACAGCTGGTAGTTGGTAAACAAGTTCAGACCAGCTCCCAGCTTGACATGGTTTAGCTGGTTGACCAGTTCAGACCAGCTCCCAGCTTCACATGGTTTGACCAGCTCAAGCTTTGTTTTGAAACAGCTGGTAGCGAGCTGACCAACACTAGCAGGTTGACCAGCTCATACCCAGCTCAATTTTCAGGCTGGTCAAGCTGGCATAGTTGGATTTTACAGCAGGGAACAGTGTTCACATGCTCACATGCACAAAGTCACATGCTCCAAAATCAGTCAGGACACAACTTTCACAGAACTTCTTTGCAATTTCTGGAGAATTTAACGCCTGATATTAAAGAGGCAGTTCACCTAAAAATAACTATCTGTCCATTCAGATAGTTCAGCTGAGATTTGAGATTTCTAGCTCACACGATACAATGGACCTAAATGGGATGCAAAGCTTTGTTAATGGCTAAGGCTTTGTAAAAACGATTTAAAACAACATTGATACTACACCCTAGAACACTGCTGTGCTTTGGTTGAGATTTTGCACGGATATCCACACTATGGTAGAAAGCAGTTTTCGAGGAAAGCTTACACAGCAAGGTCTGTGGATGTACCTGAACCGTAGCATTATATTTGGAACAAGACATTGCAGTTTTTTTTTGTTTTTTGATCAAAAACTTGATCTGGTTGCGGCCCTTATTGGCGTGAGCTGCAGTGGATATCTAGAAAACTTCACTGAGCTATCTGGATGGATAGATAGCACTCCGGGTAAGTGGAAACAGAGCTTGATTTTATTTTAGGGTGAAATGCCCCTTTAATTTACAGTCCAGCATGGTCTCCTATACTTGCCACCTTGTGTTGTCAAAGTGTATTGGCTTTATCCGATCTGCTTCTTTTGGTGTTGACCAATTTTGTGGAAGAAGAATGTACCTCTTTTTTGGAGAGATATTTATCCTCCAGTGGTCTGGCCACTGCTTCAGGGAGCAGGGGCCCAAGTGCTTCACAGTCAATGTCCTTTTCCAGCTCTTTGTGCTTCAAAACATCACTGAAACAAATGCAAGGAGGAATCATGATTGCAGTAATGACACTTTGATGAAGCATTAAACCATTAGATATGCAGTACCTTGTTTATGCACTAACTTTACACTGATAATTGTTCATATCACTAGAGGTGACATGCTGATCCATGTTTTAGTGATAAGAAAAGGTTAATTTTTGTCTCAATGAAGTTCTCTCAAATTAAGTCATTTATTTGAGCCAGGCAGTCAGTGGAAATGAAAGAGCTTCATATTGATATTCATATCCTGAAATGCAAAGCAATGAATTTGACCAATATTGTTTAGAAATTTGAATATTAAGTTCCTATCCTGGGGCTCGTTTAACAAAATTTGCTACATGTGAGCAGAGATCTGTGAGATGCGATAGAGATGAGATGCACTTTTTGGAGTGCTTCACGTACAAAAAACGCAATTGCAAGCCAAGAACGCACATCCATGTTGGCAAACAGTAAATGGGCTATCATTCTCAGCCGCCTGCCTCATTTTGGCTTTGTATCATACTTCTGTGCTTAGCAGCTCTCTCTACTCTCAACTAAGCTCTATGTAGGCTGTCCATGCATGTCATTCATCTTGCAGTTAAATTCAAATTGTAATGTAATGTAAATTTAATTATAGATTTTATTTGAACTATTATGTTTCCCTGGTACACCTAATTAGCCTACACTAATTTGCAACATTCAAATTAAACCTAACCGCCACCTAGAAGCCATCCATCAGTAATGTCACCTTTGACAAAGCGGTGACACAAATCACAGTACTCCAAATGTAGCCTGCTCCCTGATTAACCACAGATAATAGCCTAGCCTACTCTGTAACTGCCATCACATAGAACTTGTTGGGTGATGTTAGTGTGGAAGCCTACCCATTTCTACAGAAAGGACTTTTGGGAGACGAAGTAGTATGTACGCATAGGCTACACATATGTATTCCATTACATTTTTTTCCATGAAACTTTAATGTAAGTAGCCAATACAGAAAATGGGCTGAATTAGTTTTGTGAATTAGCCTAACTAAACATTAGAAATGTCCTACTTTAAAAATAAACTTGACATATAGCATATACTTCAAAAAAATTTTTTAGGGGAAGGGGACATGAGATATGGTCATGCACCTGTTAGTGACAGACCAAGGATTTCTGTCAAGAAGGCTGCATAAACATAATATTTCAGGCCGTTGCCTTGTGTCAACAGTCCTGGTGGTGGTGGTGTAATGGTGTGGGGAATGGTACACTTTGGGCCTCTTAATACCAATCAATTATTGCTTGAATGCCACAGCCTATTTGAGCATGTGCATCCCTTCATGGCTACAATGTTCCCATCTCCGAATGGCTACGTCTAGCATGACAATGCTCCATGTCACAAAGTAAAAGTCATCTCATGAAAATGACAATGAGTTCAATGTTCTTTACTGGCCTTCCCAGTCACTGGAGTCCAATGGGATGTGGTAGAATGGGAGATTCGCAGCATGAATGTGCAGCTGACAAATCTGCAGAAATGTGATGCAATCATGTCGACATAGAATAGAATCTCAAAGGAATGTTTTCAACATCTTGTGGAATCCATGACACAAAGAATTGAGGCTGTTTTGAGAGCAAAGGGAGGCTCTCAAAATAATAATAAAATTCTCAGTGAGAGTATATACAGACTACATAGACTCCGCATATACTGTCCACAAATACTTGTGCTTATTCCCTGCAAAGATGGACTACAAGGAAGAGGGCTGGCACTTTCTTGTACCATTGACACCTCTACACTATCCAGTCTACCCTGTGACATCCTGTCTAGAGACAATTATAGACAGGATTATAGACTATAGACAGGATAGAGAGAGAGAGTAGCAGCAGCAGCAAAATGAGCTCCTAATCTAAATATTTGTTTTTAGTGAAGTACAATGAAAATAAAGCTATTATATTGAATGGGGAAAAAAGTGGAGAACAAGAGCCCTGCCCAGTGCCTTCTACAGCTGTCCCCACCAGTGGAGCATCACATGGTGGAGCTGAATTCATGCCTCTCACACAGCACCAGCTCACCTATGCAGAAATGGTGCACTGCAAAAACTATTCAAAAACTATCCCAGACTATTCAGACATGGGAGCAGCCATGAATGGTCATTGAAGACATCATTGTGCTGACCGAAACATGGTGTCATGCAGAAGTGGATACCTACTGTCCCTCCGGATATGGGGAAATTTTACTTCATTTTACTTTCATTTTAGAGACTTGGGTCGAGTTATTATTTGGTACAGAGAAGGCTTAGCATCCCAACTAACCCAAATTAAAAAGGACCAACACACATTTGGTTCAAGCTAAAAAAAAAGAGGCAATATTCATTGTGAGAACGACCTGTACGTTTGTACAGCATACACGCCCTGCTTAGAGTCAATATATTATGACCATCAATTCCTTAGCAATCTTGACACAGAGACCAGCCATTTCCAGGCTCAGGGGAATGTGCTGCTGTGTGGACATTTCAATGCCAGGAAAGGTTGAGAGCCAGACTGCATTGAGACGCAGGGAAATAACCACATATTCAGGAAACCCTCTCTGTACCTTATCCCCACCACTGTTTTTCGGGAATAAGTTAGTGCACCTCTGTCGAGCCACAGGCCTGTACATACTTAATGGTAGGATTAGAAAGGACTGTTTGGGGCCGGTTCACTTATTACTCAGCTCTTGGGACTAATATAGTCGACTGTGCCATCAGTGATATGGACTTCATCAGTCATTCACAGACCACAGACCCCATTATCAGAAAACTGCCAGATAAATGTGTTCTTAAAAAGAATTGGACAACCAAGGACTGTCAATGCCTTGAGAACTCATTCATTCATTAATTTATTCATTATCCTGAACAGGGTCGCAGGGGGGCTGGAGCCTATCCCAGCATACATTGGGCGAAAGGCAGGAATACACCCTGGACACGTCGCCAGTCCATTGCAGGGCACACACACCATTCACTCACACACTCATACCCACGGGCAATTTAGACACTCCAATCAGCCTAACATGCATGTCTTTGGACTGTGGGAGGAAACTGGAGTACCCAGAGGAAACCCACGCGCACAAGGGGAGAACAGGCAAACTCCACACAGAGAGGCCCCAGCCGACGGGGATTCGAACCCAGGACCTCCTTGCTGTGAGGCGGCCTTGAGAACTGGGGCGGCCTGTAGCGTAGTGGTTAAGGTAAATGACTGGGACACGCAAGGTTGGTGGTTTTAATCCCGGTGTAGCCACAATAAGATCCGCACAGCCGTTGGGCCCTTGAGCAAGGCCCTTAACCCTGCATTGCTCCAGGGGAGGATTGTCTCCTGCGTAGTCTAATCCATCGTTTTTCAATCTATGGGCCGCGGACCGGTGCCGGTCCGTGGAGAGGTCGCTGCAGGTTCCCTGAATCCTGCCCTTCCTCCACTCAAAATTCAATTTCTTTTACTGTCTATGATCGCAACTCTGCTCGGCATCCGACATTCTCTAACGTGAAGCTTTCCCGCCCGCGAGAGGTTACGTGCTCTGTTCTATCTCTGTCACTGTCACTCTGAACGTTCAATCGCAGGCATACACACACTACGTCTACGAGCTCAATATGGCATGCTCAAAGCAAGTTAGCATCAAGGCAATCAGACACCTACTAATGCCACACCTGATGTACCCAATGAACCACCGGCAAAAAAACATCACCCATTTACTCGAAAGTATGACCTAAATTACATCAAATTCGGCTTTGTGTCCAACAATTCTTCTCCCCCCCAACCCATCTGTGTTATTTGCCAGACAATGCTAAGCAACGAGGCAAGGAAGCCATCGAAATTGCGCCGGCATTTAGAAACTCAACATCCCCACTTAAAAGACAAACCAGAAGATTTTTTTAAAAGAAAGAGAGATGAAGTGGCCAACCAAGCAACTGTGCTTAAAACAAATTTCACTGCAAATGAAAAGTTAGCAAAAGCGTCTTACTTACTTTCACACCACATCTCAAAATGTCAGGCACCGTTTACGATGGGGGAGAAGCTAGTTATGCCATCCTTAGTCAGTGCTTGTGCTGAGGTCTTAGGTCCAGCTGCTGCAGTCAAAGTCAAAGTGATCCCCCTCTCAAATGACACTGTCTCGCGGAGAATTGGTGACATGGCAGAGGACCTTGAAGCCCAGATTGTCGAGAGGGTTAGATTGTCGGACCGGTTCGCTCTGCAGCTAGACGAGAGCACCGACATCTCCAATCTGGCTATGCTTCTGGTGTACATCAGATATGCTCATGGGGGGCGCTTCCACAAAGATTTTCTGTGTTGTAAAGAGTTACCATTAAATACAACTGCTGGGGAAATCTTCCGTGTGTTGGATGAGTATATCAGAGGCCATAGGTTGCTGTGGGATCATTGTGTCGGGGTATGCACTGACGGGGCTGCAGCTATGACAGGGAGGCACAACGGCGTTGTTACTCGGGTGAAAGCAGTAGCACCTTCGGTCCAGGCAATGCACTGCATAATACACCGAGAGGTGCTTGCCTCAAAGCGTCTATCCCCAGAGCTGCATGAGGTCTTGGATCAAGTGGTCCGATGCGTGAACTACATTAGAGCCCATGCATCTAACTCCAGGATGTTCACATCTTTATGTGAAGAGATGGGCACCGAACACACGCACCTCCTCCTGCACGCCGAGGTCCGCTGGCTGTCTTGGGGTAAGGTGGTAAGCCGAGTGTTCGAGTTGAGGCATGAGATCGGGGCATTCTTGGATAGTAAAAAATCTAGTCTGGCTGAGCATCTGCGTAATGAGTCCTGGGTAGTTAAGTTAGCTTACCTCTCTGACATTTTGCAGCATTTAAATGCCCTCAACTTGTCTATCCAAGGGAAATCATGCAATGCCTTCCAGGCCAATGATAAAATCATGGCCTTTAAAAAAAACTGTCAGTCTGGAGCGACAGGGTCAACCGGGGTGTTTACGACATGTTCGACTGCCTATCATCCCTAGCTGATGTTGAAGGTGTCTGTCTGGGGCCGGTGACAGCTATCATCGTTCAACACCTTACCAAAACTCTGCGTGATTTCGAGAAGTACTTTCCTTCAAAATCGCATCTCTCAGAGAAACAATGGGTCCGAGGTCCAATCCCGAGAATAGTGATCTGCCACCTGTGATGCAGGATAAACTTTTGGAACTGTCTTGTGATTCTGGTCTACAGTCGCGTTTCGGCCGATTTTCATTATTGAATTCTGGCTGTCATGTGCTGCTGAATACCCGCAGCTCAGCGAAGTGGCAGTGAAGGTATTGTTGCCTTTCCACTCCACGTATCTGTGCGAGACTGCCTTTTCTCACATGACTGCCACCAAGACAAAGTATAGAAATAGGCTTCAGTCAGAAAACACTCTTTGGGTGGCTTTGTCATCTTGTCTTCCTCAATTTGATCAATTAGTGGCGAGAAAGCAGGCACACCCGTCGCATAAGTGCCTTCAAATCAATTCAAAGCCTTCAATTAAGGTTAAGCATCTGTGTTTACCCAAACATTTAACCAAAATAAAGCATTAAAAAGACAAAAAAAATACAAAAAGAAATTCCATCTATCCATCCATTATCTTAACCTGCTTATCCTGAACAAGGTCGCAGGGGGACCGGAGCCTATCCCAGCATACATTGGGCGAAAGGCAGGAATACAACCTGGACAGGTCGCCAGTCCATCGAAGGGCACACACACCATTCACTCACACACTCATACCTATGGGCAATTTAGACTCTCCGGAGTACCCGGAGGAAACCCACACAGACACAGGGAGAACATGCACACTCCACACAGAGAGGCCCCGGCCGACGGGGATTCGAACCCAGGACCTCCTTGCTGTGAGGCGGCAGTGCTACCCACTGCACCGTGCCACACAAAAAGAAATTAAATAATAATAATAAAAATATTGTTTGGGGTTTTATGCTCATTCAAAATACTGGACTGGGCCCCAGCACAAAAAAGTTTGAGAAAGGCTGGTCTAATCAACTGTACGTCACTCTGGATAAGAGCGTCTGCCAAATGCCAATAATGTAATGTAATGTAACTGTTCAAATTAAACCCAATGTACAAATGGACTCCAAACAACGTGGCTGAACTTGATAATGCAATTAGTTCTACTGAGATCACTAACCTCATTAACACATTTCTTCTAACACCATTTTTACCAAACTCAGATGATGTAAACCTGGCAGTTAAACAAATGAATGAAATATTTCATAAATTAGCTATCAAAGCTAACCCGTTAGGCTGTTTCCCATTGATAATAAATATCCAAAAAGATCACTTAAATTCTGGATGCACGTTAAATCAAGTACCCATGACACATTGCAATTTAAAGCATTCCAAGCCCAAAAAGAGTTCCCACGGTCAGCTGGTTCTGAAACTAACTAACCGCGTAACCACTAATATAGATGAGTTTCAGACTAGCAATGCTAACCAACCACAGAATAGAGTGAATCCAAATGATCAAACAATGAAAAAACTCATATTTGGAACATTGGGACATAGAAACCAAATGACAGCACAAATTAGAATGTTATCGGGCTCTAAAATGAGAATACAAATTGTTTTATTATTAATATATTTTATTGTTTTTTATTGTTCTTGTTAAATACCTTAATATTAAGTTAATTAAGTTCACTGCTGTGGCAATATTGTGATGATTAGAATCATGCCAATAAAGCATTCTTGAATTTAATTGAATTTAATTGACAAACCACACAATCTTTCCTGTTTTGAGTGACTGTTCCCTTTTGTGGACAGCTAAGAAGTCACATAATTGTAAATAAAAGTGCCATATGGCTGACCGCTCTCTTGGTTGTGTTGCTGCATCTGTGCCTATCTCTGTTATCAATAATATGACAGCTTTACTATATATTCTGATTCAGAATGTTTACTCACTTTGGGTAGTAATTATGAACCCAGCACAGGAGATAAATAAGGTCTTCAACGTCAAGGTCAAACTCTGCCATCTTGACCAGCCGACTGGAGAAAGCTTGGTGGTAAAGCCGGGCATAAGTGTTGCACACATTGAATTCGGTAGGGTAGCAGACCTTCACATCCTGCGCCACCTTCAATAGGTCAGCATGCAGCTGTTTTCCCATCTTGCAGATCTCTTTCTTTAGGGAACTGGACAGCCTCTCTGCAATGGCCATGTCCTCCATGCAATCCATCCGCTTCTCTGTCATCACCTTCAGTATGGTATCGTGAGTGTGCCGGCACTGCCGGGGCCTCCACTCGGGGGCTTCCACCCCGGCCTCCTCCTGCCACCTCTGGTCCTGCTTCTCCTCCTGCATGATTGCACTCACTGCTGATCTCAGAGCCTCCAGCTCGCCAGGCTTGGCACTAAATGATTTATGGATGGCCAACCACACCTCGACCAGGAGGCTCTCGTAGTCCTTCTGTAGTTCATCCTCCTCTTTCTCCCTGCCCTCCACTGCCTCCTGCCATGCACCCGGCTGGAACAGAGACTCCTCTCGTGTGATCAGTTGGTGGCCAGCCTCCTTGAGACATCCCTCCTTTATGTTCTCCTCGAAAGAGAGCTCTAAACAGAAACACATTTTTGTGTTAAAAAGGCAAATGAATTCAGGTAATTTACCTGAATTCACCCTAATGTCATTTTTTTCTGAAAACCAAAGCTGTCAAAATCAGCAATACAATTTAGCTTAATTTAGTAAATCTCAGTCTAAAGGAACTTTATTGTGTTAGTCCATCACTTCCTGTTTCACTCCGGAGCCGCATGTGGCCCTTTTGCTCATTACTTTTACATTTTAATTTTCATGTATCACTGTTGTACGTGATTCATACATTCTCCAAAAATGTGTAGCCTGTCCAAAATAATAAAACACATTTTTTTTAATTAATAAAATAAATATATATATTTAGTCAACTAAAAAGTTTGTCATAGCCTACGTCTACCACCCGGCGTGTTTTCCTCTTAAATTTGCCGTACCTCAATAGCGGTGGTTAGCATGGACGTATACACATAAATGGCTAGTCTTGAGTCCCCCTAGCTATGGATTCCAAATCCCCCCCAAAAAAGTTGGAAAATAGAGAATTTAATAGTGTGTGGACAGATTTGTTTGCTTTGACCGGCAACACTGCTGGATTACCAGTATGCTTGATCTGTGGCAAGAAATTAGCAAACAAAAAAGGTAATATTGAAGAACAAGCACACTGTATTTGCAGAAAAGTATCCAGCTGAGGATGAGAGAAAGAGCGATTTCAGAACTGCTGCGGAAAGCAGAGAAGAGCAAATTTACTTTACATCACTTAAGAATTTGATCCAATTTCCAAACTCCACTACTGCTGCTAGTTTAGTGGCAGCTCAGGAAATAGTAAGGCACGGAAAGCCATTCACCGATGGTGAATACATGAAAGTGTCGTTCATTAAAATATCAGAGCATATTTTCTCAGACTTCAAAAACAAAAGATAGATAGATTAAAGATATGCCTCTCGATATGCCATGAAATTGGCAACAAACATCGGCAATCAACAAATTAAGAACATCAATTCAGCTCCAGCATACTGAATTGCCTGCGATGAGTGAAGCGATGTGAACAATATTGAGCAGACAGCGCTGCTATGCAGGTATGTGAACTCTGATGGGGCGCAGGAAGAAATAATTGAGTTAATACCACTGGAAGGCAAAATAAAACATGGTATTATTGTAATGGAAACACAAAGTTAAGGAACCAAATAATCATAAATACCCCACTGCATGTAGTAGTCACATGTGGGAAAACATTTTAATGAATGCTCATTTCCACCTATTAGTAATGTTGATAGGCTAATTTAGACTAGGCTGTATTACCTTTATTATAAGGCTCAAATATGTTTTGTGGCTCCAGACAGATTTTTTTGGCCAAAAATGGCTCTTTTGATAGTAAAAGTTGTCGACCCCTGCACTAGAGTAGAAGAATGAGGTAATAAATGAGGTAACAAGCTTGCAAAATCCCTTTTGTCATCCATCAGTATGGGAAAAGCCAAAGAACTGTCAATTGATGAAGAGAAATATGGTAATTGACGCTCACAAGTAATGGTTACAAAAAAAAAAGAATGGTTAAACATAGCACTGTAAGGGCACTATAAATGTGTCCACAAATTATCGGAAAAGACTCATGGCTGTCACCTTTGCACAAAGCATTATACCAGGGGTGCACAATTATTAAACCTATAATAAATGAAACCATTGAATCATTAATAAAGTTAATGAACTACCTTTTGGTGAAGGGCACTCCACTGTGTCGATGGCAGCTTTGGTAGTCCTGGGTCCTTTTTTGAATTTTGGAAGCTTGATCTTATACTTTCCATGTTTATGATTCTCAGCATCTGGTGCCACAGATGGCTGCTCTAATGCAGCTTCTCCACTGCCATTGTCATCTTTAAGTGTCATCACCTCTCCTGCAGAATGATCTGCAAGGGAAACAACAACAAATGTGCCAATTATATTTTTGTTTTCACTTCTATCCATGATTGTTTTTTTATACTGACATCACCTTAGACATCACATGTTTGCTGAGGGAATTTCAGCTCCCACCATCAAATGCCTATTTCTGTCACTGAGGTAAGGGGATAGGTTTACTTTGAACATTGGGAGAGAAACAGTTTGAAGCCGGGCCTCGGATAATAGCCGGGGGCGTGGTCGATTCGGACAAATAAAGGCCGGCCCCCAAATACAAGCCGGGGTAATATTGCCTACCAGTAGGGCTATCAGTCCATGAGCACTAGAAAACATTGTTTCGATTTAACTCAATGAAATAAAAGAGCTCTTCTTAATATTTTATATTGTTGGTTGGTTTAATACTGTTGCCAATGAAAAGTCGTTGTCCTACACCATGGGTCTCCAACACGTTGCTCTCAAGCTACCAGTCGCTTGCGGCCCCCTTCTAAGTAGCTTGCCAAAGGCTGAAGCAGTATAGATTTAAACACAATTGTTGCCGCGAGGCATTCCAGCCTACGAATTTAATAAAAAGTATATCAGGCAAAATTAAAAATTAACTCAATTTAGGCTACTTGGCTACACAATAAGGTTTCCATGTATTTACAGCACAGCGCACGTTCAATGAATGAATGAAAGCGGCTGCCTTGGCTCGCAATAAACAGACGGGTGAAAATCCCGACACTCTTTCAACTACATAAAACTTAACAGTGAACCATCAAATACCCCCCAGATTTCAGTGCCCATCAGTCCCAACATTTAGCAATAGAATCAAACAGTCCAAAAGTAAACTAAATCCCAAACCAAAGCGAAAATCTTTTGATAGCCTACCGATATGCTGCTCCAAACGAAACGCATGTCTCACAATAAAACGCACTTTAGGAAAAAAAGATCCTTAACTTGCTGTTATCTACGCTAATTTGTTATTGTTCATGAAGGCGTGTCTGGCAAGTTGTTATTTTATGGATTCTGGACTTGCATGTGATTTATTGTGTTTGAGAATATTTGCAATAAACTAAGTCTGTTAAGACTGACACTATGACTTACCAAACGGTGTTTCCTGATTAGCCTACACTAATTGATTTCTGAACGGTTACAGGAAGTGTTGAACAGTGTTGGCCCACTTTAAGTGTAGCCTTTTACTTTATTTCTAAGAATAAAATTCTACAACAGAAGCCAAATAAGAAATAAAGTCCTTCCTCGAATACAAGCCTGCCCCAAATAAAGGCCTGCTTTGTGCAGCCTCAGTAAATAAAAGACCCTGGACACAATTTGAGGATTGCACTAGGTATGCAAGTATTGACTTTCTAGTGGTTAAATCCATAAAGACACAAAGTTATTTTAATAAATTATAGTTAAATGAGAATATTAGTTGTTGCTGATTGTAGTGTTAACTAAATAGCATTCACATCGATTGCTAACCAGCTTACATTAACTACAAAGATGTGCTACAGAGATAGACATACTGAAAATATTGCAAAACAAAGTTGCAAGTTGTAGGGCTTTTGTATTGTAACTCGAAATCAGTATTCATATGAATTTTAAAGACTCTACAAATTCAGATGACAGTTTGGACAAGGTGCACCGTTAAGGGTAGGGATTCACCGATGTATCGGTAGAAAGCGGAAAGCGGCTGATTTCAGTTTTAAAATGATTGATAGTATTTTGAATGTGAATAGCATACAGAAAATATTTTAATTGGTTATTTTATTCTTTAAAGAATTTTTTGAAAAATGTATGACTTTATTTGATTCTATTGAATCATAATTATGATAATAGTAAAAAAGCTTTTTTTTAGTTTACAGAATTTTCTGCACATTTATCAAGGGTGCCAATAATACTGGAGCACAGTGTACATACAGAAGGTAGATTGAATGAAGATCACTACCTATTGGTGAAGGGCTCTCCACTGTTTCGATGGCAGCTTTGGGAGTCCGGAGTCCTTTTTTAAATTTTGGAAGCTTGATCTTATACTTTCCCTGTTTATGATTCTCAGCACCTGGTGTCACAGATGGCTGCTCTAATGCAGCTTCTCCATTGCCATTGTCATCTTTAAGTGTCATCACCTCTTCTGCAGGATGATCTGCAAGGGAAACATATCAACAAAAGTAGTATTGCATATTGCTAGGGATTTAGAGCCCCATGGCCTATGAAAAGATACCACACTAGACCTAACCACCCCAGAAAATTCTGTCAGTCAGGGCCCTTAGCTTTGCCCTAAATCCTATACCCCCTCCCTAGCCCCCAACCACTTTTATTGCACTACACAGCATATCATACATACAGAGCAGTTTGTAAGTATTTGGACAGTGGTACAATTTATGTCCTTCTGGCTCTGTACCTCAGCATATTGGATTTGAAATGAAGCAACGATGATGTCAAAATGCAGACTGTTGTGGGAAAAATTTTATTGCCTCACGAAATACAGCTCATATGGCATTAACTGTGTAATTTGTGCAAAGCATTAATATGTGCCCACTTCTACTAACGTGCAGAGAGAAGCAGTCTACCAGTGGAAATTTCCACTGAACTGTAGCAACATGAGCAAATATGTGTCATTGACCCCAGAGCTTAGAATTGTTTCTCTTGATGCATGTGTAGGCTGTTGACAAGGACTGCCCCACTCTCCCCAGCAACAGAATGTTGCAGAATGCAGAAGCTGTAACGAAGTATAAGGCTTGGTTCTCCACTTTGGAAGCGCTGGACCCGATATGCATATTGAATAAAGCTGTTCTCAATTTACTTTCACTTGCGCAGAGCTGTTATTGTCTTGCAGATTTTTATTCAACACTGTCACCTTTCATTTGAGGGTATTTACATCCATATCAAGTAGGAATTACATCCCTTTTTAATTTATTTTAATTCCAATTGGTTCCCAGCTATTTCTCATTGGTCAGGTGTATTAAATTGCTTCCTTAGTGCTGGTGTAATAAAGATTTCAGTATCTAGTTTTGATTATAGGCTTTTGATTGCCTTTGGAGTCTGTTATTGGTGATTGCCAAAATGACGACCAGAGTCTTGCTGATAAAAATTTCAGCCAGATACACTATTTGCTGAAGCTCCCACCACCAAATTCCTATTTCTGTCGCTGAGGTAAGGGGATAGGTTTACTTTGAACATTGAGAGAGAAACAGTTTGCATATGCAAGTATTGACTTTTATGGTTAAAGCCATAAAGACACAAAGTTATTTTTATAAATGATGGTTAAGTGAGAATATTATTTGCTGCTCATTGTAGTGTAAATTAATTAGCATTCACACTTAACTACAAGGATATGCAAGATAGGCATACTGAAAATATTGGAAAACAAAGTTGTAAATTGCAGCACTTTTGTATTGTAACTGTAAATGAGTATTCAGAAACTGAAATATAAATTACATTACATTATTGGCATTTGGCAGACGCTCTTATCCAGAGCGACGTACAACAAAGTGCATACCCATAACCAGGGATAAGTTCGCTGAAAGACCCTAGAGGGAAGTACAATTTCAACTGCTACCTGTACAACAAAGATAAGGACGAGGGCCCATTTTTTTTTTTTTTTTTTTTTTTGAACAAAGAAACAAACAAACAGAGCAAAAGTGACCAAAGTTAACTATCCAAACACTGCTTACCTAGCCAACTAAAAATACCGATACACAAAGCAAGTCACAGAGACAACAATTAAGGTTCACAGGGAGGTAGGGAGGGATGGGGAGAGGTGCTGCTCGAAGGGGTGTGTCTTCAGCTTGCGCTTGAAGGTGGGGAGAGATTCTACAGTTCTGACCTCAATGGGGAGTTTGTTCCACCACCGTGGAGCCAGAACAGACAGTAGTCGTGAGCGTGAGGTGGAGGTTCGGAGAGGGGGAGGTGCCAAGCGGCCTGTGGAGGCTGAACGAAGAGGCTGAACGAAGACAAACTATACATTTTTAAAACTGTAAAAATTCAGATTTGCATTTTAGCAATGTTGCATTGTCAGCTTGTTGTCCATGAATGACTGTACAGCAGCTAATTGTAGTTTGATTTAATGATGTCAGCAGTCCTGTGAAATCATCCCATCATTTTAAACTAAAAGTCGTGTTCTACCTAGTTAGCCTATTAATTCACACAACACTGGCACTAGAGATTTAGAGCCCTATGGCCTATGAAAAGATCTCACACTAGGCCTAACCACCTGGTAGGTTGTGTATTTTTGAGAATAATTAGCTAGGTTTAGCTCCTGTATTAAATATAATTCCGTCGTTGTCTAGGCTATCCGTGACAACAAACGTGCTATGAGGCTATTACCTAAAACCAAACAGAATGTTACGTAAGGTGAGTTACAGTATGAGCTAGGTTCGCTGTAAAGTACTTTTAAGGCATATTGATCTCGAGTGGCCTGCACAGAGCCCTGACCTCAACCCCATTGAACACCTTTGGGATGAATTGGAATGCCGGGAGCCAGGCCTTCTCGTCCAACATCGGTGCCTCACAAATGCTTTTCCTTCCCAGAAGAGTGGCGGCTGTTATAGCCTCAAAGAGGGGGCCAACTCCATGTTAATGCCCATGGTGTCCACAGACTTTTGGCCATGTAGTGCACATCATTTTCGTCACCACTTAATTTGCAAAGCTACAGCTGATGTACCAGCAAAGAAGAATGTGGAGGACCAACAGGAAATGCTTTATATTTTGACAATTTATTTTCTAATTGTGACACATAATGGATTTATAGCTTTTACATTTGAAGATTCCAAATCTGTGCTTATCTCATTTTTGACCGAAATCGATGCAGAAACTGAGAAATGTGCAATGTTGGTCATGTGGCGTCACATACGTCCTGGAAAAGATATATGCTACTTTCCATTGCAAAAGCCTTTGATTCAGAATCACCTGTCAACAATAAAATATTATATCATTACCAGCAAGGACTAGAATGCTAAACCTAGTGTAATTTAAGAGAACATAAGCCTTTGTATTTAGAAACAAATAAATAGATGAATAAATAAAAATAATTGACAGTTGCAGAGAAAAGTGATCTCCTAAGAAAGGTTTGCAGACATTGGCTTGAATAGGCTGTACCTACCTTAAAACAAGAATGTGCTCTTTCCATTCAGCTGGCAAATTTGAGTAAAAGATTCATTATGTGCGACACTCCTGTGCCTGTGTGTCTGTTAATGAGTGTGTTGGCAACCATAACTATCTATAAATTAACGCTCCAGATGACATGGAATGGCGGCAAAACGCCTCAGCTTCCAGTGGGGGTTCCCCTCCGGACCTCCCCCATTTGTGTGCCGCCTATCAATGTCAAAATCAAACCTACGCCCGTAGCTGGTCAGTTTGAAAACGTTATTTTGTTCAGAAGGTCAAGCGTCTCTATTCAAAATGAAAATGTGCGCACTGATTGCCTAATTAATTAATGCCTTCATCCGTTAGGAAATTATTTATGGACACAAATGTCTCCTCATTCTTGCTTGATCGTTATATAGAATGGTACGCCTACGCTTAATTATTCGACCGTTATTATCGAAGTCAGACGTCATATGATCGCGTCTAACTTTTTATTGTGTTTATCTACAACAATAACAATAACAATAATAATAATAATAATAATAATAATACAAACAAGATACAAGACAAATGCGAGCCGGCTCCCAACATTCACCTACAAGAGACTGCGGACAAGCCATCCGCGCATTTCAGGAAACACCAATGTAGACGCTCTGACCAGTACAAACACTTTCATGCGTTTTAAAGTGTTACATTGAGTAAATAAACACTGTGGCGTCTTATTTTTCCAATATTACACGGCATATGCTTTTTTTCCAAACAATTTGTTAACGTTTAATTTTCGTGTAGGCTTCAACATTTTTTGTTAAAAAACGACATAGTTCTGTGCCAGACTATATGACAAAACAAGACCGTTACGACATACACGTTGATCGTTTCAAATAGGCTATTTGACGCTGTTAAAATCGTTGTTTACCGAAATAATTCAGTATAGAAACTACAATTCGATGTGAGATTATCAGTTATCATTGGCGAAAATACGTTGCGCAATCGACACGTTCCAGCATAGACTGTGTGCAGGCTGTTCGTTTATTACACTATTATTTTACATTTCCAGTTCAAGGATAGCCTAGCCCTAGATTATAGCTATGCACATAGCCTAGACTGTTTTTGTGAAATGTTCAGGCTATAGACTTGGCTATTCGACTTCAAGCCATGCGAGAACCGTAGCCTACGGACTACGGTTAGGTTATTTTGTTCCATTTTAAATTATTTAAATTATTTTTTTATTTTTCAAAACGTTTAATTCACTCACCATTCATAGTATAATCTCATCCAAAGCAGAAAATGTATTCTGTGACCAGAAACAGCAAAAGTGTAGGCTACTTTATAGGCTAGCCTAGCCTACGCAACGGTACCCTCTTGCTCCGGGCAGAACTGAAACATTAGAATAGGGTGGGGCGGAGAGGAGGGAAGTTTAATGAAGGTACTATTCTCCTACATCGCACGACTGTAGCCTATATCTAAGATACGTATGTGCTTATTTGTATTTTTCTTCAATCAACTGAGCTAATAGATCTATTTCGATTTTGGCAAGACAACAGTACAGTCAGTAGCGAAACGATGCGCAATAACTGTTTCGGTAGTTTTAGGCTATTGTACCGTATTCTGAACGTCTACTAGTGCGAGATTGCAAGTGATGCTCCTGGGCACATGGTCATCTTAGACACACTGAACCACTTTCACCAGAAGAGCAGTAGGTTGATCACAAGTAGCCTTCAATTCATTCATAATAATTAGTCTATCCGATGCTGAACATTATTCTAGTGTTTCCTACATTGATAGTTGAAATTTTCCAGAATCCGAAAGTTGGCACAAGCCCTCATGCTTCAAAAGCAAGAACACTCAAAAAAGTCATAAAAACCTGATGATTAATTTTACCTCTCGTATTCCTCTGCCCACAGGAGAAAAATCCACGACGGAAGTCCTTCATGATAGTTTGATGACTGTTCTCTCTGCAGTGCGCTTGGAGTTCTACAAGCACTTATTGGCTGGGACTGATTATATGACGAGGGATCTGCGGAAATCCCCCATCCCTCCCAGATAGGCTATATTACATCCATTCCGGTCTCGGGTTGAGTAGTTACTGTGACATCCTTTGCCATGCCATTTTTAAAGGCACTGTATGCACTCAACACGTAGTGATGAGGCAAGCAGTTTCCTTTCCTGTGCTGGCATGAGGTTGGGGGATTCCATTGTTTTTGAGTGGAGATGAAATATATAAACCTGTCATCTGTATTTCCTGTACAAGCAAAAATGAGAAGAAAATAAGATGAGGACACACCCTCATTGGACATATCTCACATGATCTGCTAACACCTCAGACTGTCATATGTAGATTTTTTTTCAAACAAAAAATCCACTGAGCAGCAGTTCTGCAGACAGAAATGCCTTGTTAATGAGTGACGTCAGAGGAGAATAGCCAGACTGGTCAAAGCAGACAGGAAGGTGACAGTAACGCAAATAACCACAAATTACAACAGTGGTATGCAGAAGAGTATCTCTGAACACACAACGCATCATAACTCTAAGTAGATACAGCAATAGAAGTCTAAAAATAGGTCTAATAAATACCTAATAAAGTGCTCACTGTGTGTATGTGTATACAGTACCATTCTTCAGAATATGTCCCAGCCAGAGGTTGATCCCTCAGAAAGTACCTTCTTGTAGGTCAATTATCCCATTTCACTTTTTCAGATGAATTTACAATAAATAGAGAATAGAAAACCCAATGCTGTCACATGCTGCATTCAGTGCACAGAACCACAGGCATGCCTTTGACATTTTTGTTTATATAAGTATATGAAAAGTGAAATTACTTGCATGTACAAAAATTGGTAAACAAGACCATAACAGTGAAATAGCTTGCAGTGATTAATTGTGTCCTAGTAAAAATGAACGGCGACACAAATGAAATGAAAATGCTTTTAACTTTGCGATTATATTTGATCCGGGTCTGTTGTCTATCACTCCCCTCTGTCGTTCTTTAGCTCTGCTTACTTGGAAAATGTAAATCCCATCGCCACACTTTTATTTTCACAGCAAATTGTTACTGTGTTAAAAGAGAGAATAGTTCATTTTATAGATATTCACTGCGTGTAATCAGTCCTGCCTGCTGCTGAATACCTCCCCCTTTAGGCTGGCAGCTAATTCAGGGTTTTGACTCTTCTATGCTTAGTCACTGCTTCACAGAAAACACGTGGTTTCTCTCCTCCTGTCATCAATCAGGGGAGTGCTACCGCATACCGCATACCACTGCTATGCGGACGATACCCAACTCTTCGTCTCGTTCCCGCCGTCTGATACGCAGGTTTCAGCCCGTATCTCTGCTTGCCTGAGGGACATCCAGAGCTGGATGGACAACCACCATCTAAAGCTCAACCCAGGTAAAACTGAAATGATATTCATCCCTGCTAATACCTCTCCCCATCTGGATCTCTCCATTTCCCTCGGGGATACCACACTCACGCCGTCACCCAGTGCAAGGAACCTCGGCGTGGTGATGGACAGCAGACTGTCCCTTTCCGAGAACATTGCGGCGGTGACCCGGTCTTGCAGGTTCTTCCTATACAACATACGGAGAATCCGCCCCTTTCTCACCCCCTACTCGACCCAGCTCCTGGTCCAAGCGATGGTTCTGTCCCGCCTGGACTACTGCAATTCCCTCTTGGCTGGCCTCCCAGCGTCTGCCATCAGACCCCTCCAACTCATCCAGAATGCAGCAGCTCGTCTGGTCTTCAACCTTCCCAAATACTCACACGTCACCCCCCTGCTTACTTCCCTCCACTGGCTGCCTGTCATGGCTCGCATCAAATTCAAAACATTGGTGCTAGCCTTCCAAGCAGTTAAAGGGTCTTCCCCAGCTTATCTGCAAAAAATCATCAGACCCTACACCCCTGCCAGACCTCTTCGTTCAGCCTCCACAGGCCGCTTGGCACCTCCCCCTCTCAGAACCTCCACCTCACGCTCACGACTACTGTCTGTTCTGGCTCCACGGTGGTGGAACGAACTCCCCGTTGAGGTCAGAACTATAGAATCCCTCCCCACCTTCAAGCGCAAGCTGAAGACACACCTCTTCAAACAGCACCTCTCCCCATCCCTCCCTACCTCCCTGTGAACCTTAATTGTTGTCTCTGTGACTTGTGTATCAGTATTTTAGTTGGCTAGGTAAGCAGTGTTTGGATAGTTAACTTTGGTGACTTTTGCTCTGTTTGTTTGTTCAAAAAAAAAAAAAAAAAAATGGCCCTTGTCCTTATCTTTGTTGTACAGGTAGCAGTTGAAATTGTACTTACCTCTAGGGTCTTTCAGCGAACTTATCCCTGGTTATGGGTATGCACTTTGTTGTACGTCGCTCTGGATAAGAGCGTCTGCCAAATGCCAATAATGTAATGTAATGTAATGAGTGTAGACCGGCTGCAGCCCGGGAAAGGAAGTGGATATGTGGTGGTCTGCTGTGCAATCTTTCACTGACAAGTGGCAATAACGGTTATGTGCTGCCTCTCATTTCTCACTGACAAGCATCAGCAAACTCAGCACTGAACAGAATTTATTTGTGAATAAGAATACTTCCTAAATACTTCCCAAATCTAAAAAAAAGATATGTTAATTAGTTAAAATGGAAATCTATTTTGTTAATGATTGGGGCGATTCTAGAATTCTACGTCAAGGGGGGCTGAGCCCTGAATTGAAAAATGTAACGTAATGTAGATATGTAAAGATTTTTTTTTTTTAAATAACCCTTTAAAGACCACTTCTGATGGCATTTTACACACATCTTAAACACTAGACTGGAGTCTATATAGCCTTACTTATTTTACCATCAGAGATCATGTATTTCTCATTAATTAATTAATTAATTATCCTAACCCGCTTATCCTGAACAGGGTCGCAGGGGGGCTGGAGCCTATCCCAGCATACATTGGGCGAAAGGCAGGAATACACCCTGGACAGGTCGCCAGTCTATCGCAGGGCACACACCTTTCACTCACACCTATGGGCAATTTAGACTCTCCAATCAGCCTAACCTGCATGTCTTTGGACTGTGGGAGGAAACCGGAGTACCTGGAGGAAACCCACGCAAACACGGGGAGAACATGCAAACTCCTCACAAAGAGGCCCCAGCCGACGGGGATTCGAACCTAGGACCTCCTTGCTGTGAGGCGGCAGCGCTACCCACTGCACCATCCGTGCCGCCTCATGTATTTCTTTCTGAATTTATTTATTAGGCTTTTAAGGAAAATATCCACTCACTTGTTTCAACACCCCTTGTTTTAACCAGTCTACTGTAAGATGTCATTTGTAAGATATATCTGTCTGGGAGGTGGGCAAATACAAGAAAAATTGATCACCTGAAAAATAGACTCCTGTGCTGTCTTTCAGCGGCTCCTCCCCATCTCTCTCACGCTCTCATCTGTGCTCTCTCAACATTTCCTGTCTCCTGTTTGTACTCTTTACTTTGACTTTGAGTTTTTGTACTGCTTCTGTAAGAAATGAATAATTGCATTTTATAATATTTTTTCATTTTTTTGAGCGCCTAGAATGAAAACACCTATCCAACGCAGACAGCTTTGACCCCTACCAGTTTGCATACAGGGCAAATAGGTCTGTAGAGGATGTTGTGTCCCTCTGTTCTGCTGTTTTCTATCCTGCAGCACTTAGAGGCTCCTGCCACTTATGCAAGGGTTCTCTTTGTGGACTATAGCTCTGCTTTTAATATGATGTTACCTACAAAACCTTTTGATAAGTTATGGCTACTAGGAGTCAGGCAGTCTTTATGTCATTGGGTTTTTGACTTCCTAAAGAATAGAAAACAGGTAGTCAAAATTAACAGGTTCTCTAAACCATAGGGTTGTGTCCCTTGTGTATTCATTGGACACAAATGACTGCATTTCACATTTTGACTCTGCAACTTGGAGCTGAACGTCTCCAAAACTAAAGAGCTGGTGGTTGGCTGGGGTGGTGGGAAGGCCCTCCCACCACTGACCATCAATGGACCTGAGGTGGAAAGACTGGACAGCCTTACGTGCATCATCAAAAAAGCCCACCAAAGACTCTTTTTCCTATGCCAGCTCTCTAGAGGGGACTCTAGAGAGGGGATACAACAGTTCACCAGATCTGCCAAAGAAAGTGTTCTCAGTTTTTATATATCTGTGTGGTGTCGCAACTACACAGCTCAGCAGAGGAAGCAACTGGATAGAATTGGACACTCAAAAAACAACAACTGCAAACTCACCCCTATCTCTGACATTTATGAGACCCACATTCAACACAAACATCTAAAAATACTGCAGGACTCCATGCGCCCTGCCAATCCCATCTTAATGACTCTCCCCTCAGGAAAAGGATTATCAAAACAAGGACATCCTGCTTCCTCAACAGCACCAACCAGTGAATGGTTCCCCAATTCTGAATCAGCGCTTTATCTTCTACTGTATTCCAAAGAACCTGACACTTTTATTTTACACTGGACTTTCCTCTCAGACTTTCAAAATCTTTGGGTGTATGAA
Source organism: Conger conger (assembly GCF_963514075.1). Classification (NCBI taxonomy): domain Eukaryota; kingdom Metazoa; phylum Chordata; class Actinopteri; order Anguilliformes; family Congridae; genus Conger; species Conger conger. The sequence goes on from NC_083764.1 coordinate 26,610,105, forward strand.
ATGGTCTATGGGGTGAGATTATGTGTTATATGATTGTTTGCTGTTCTGTCATGAGCACACTGAGACAAATTCCTAACAACTAAGTCGGATGGCCATAAACTATTGAATCTTGAATCATTGTGCCTCCAGCCAAAGGACTTGCAACGTTGCCTAAATGTTGCCTTTGCAGCGCCTATTGGATTGGGGGAAGGAGTCGCCATACGTTTCCATTTCAAGAGCGATTCATTCACACTAAAATACTTATAGATATTTGCACCACACACACAAATTAGAACAGCTTAAATTGCACAACGAAAGGGAATTTCTTTTTTTAAGTTCATTACTTTGGATTTGTGCCTTGAAAAAACTAACTCGCATCACCAAGAAAAGTCACAGCCAGGAGCCCTGCTAAGTACTAACCAAATGTTTTGTCAGTTTTGGCATGCAGCCACAGAGATAATAAACAACAAACTGCAAAAGAGGAAGAGGAAGGACCAGCGTTGCTGAGTGGACAGGAGAGCTTATTATGATTCTTCACTGCCAAGTCAACCTCCAGGACAGATCACGCACAAACCATTTATGCATTTTTAAATAATACATACTTTTCCCATGTCCCAAGTGTAGCAGTGAGTCAGGTTGTGGGTGGAGCTAAAGCAAGCTGTCAGTCATTAGCATGGTTACAGCTACAGTATTAGCCAGAAAATATACAACCATTGTTATTTTTCTCAGATTTTATTTCAGATTTTTTTCCCATACAGGTGCCAAACCTTCACTCCCTGTACCCCAGGCTCTAAAATGAGATGTTTCTCACAGATCTTTAAAATTTAATATTTATGGATACAAGGCTTGTCATTTGGGAGACAATAAGAAGGCTACACACAAGTGTTAAAAAAGCTTAAATTTGACCCCAAAAAGTGACCCCAAAAAGTGGAAAAGTGGAGGTGGGAAAACCCCTCAATAAAGTGAAACAAAATTTCAAGAACACATTTTTATCATTGCATAATTTCCCTGCAATAGCTTAGCCTCATCATTTCCTGGAGACTGCTCTTGCTCCTCTGAGAAGGGAAACAAGCATCGTTCTGTGTTTTTTCTTAGCCCATAATAAATATTGATACAACTTTGAGCACCCTCGTAATTATTGCATGTGCACAATATTATGAACAGTATAACTTCTGGCCACAGGAAGCCTGTGAAACATTCATTTTCTGTGCTTCTGGTTTCTATTCCCCCCAAAAATATTCCAAGGTTTCCAAGGCTCAAATTCCAAAATTATTCCATCTCAAGGCTCTCTAAGACCCCCAGTATTTAACTGTAATATGACAGGGCAACTGCCTATTCAATAAAATAAACTAGTTCTACGTTTCTTTTCTTGAAGTTCTAAGTACTACCCTTAGTTTTACAAAAGGTAGTACTTAGAACATTAGAAACAGTCCCAATCTTGGATTTTGGTTAAGGAAAAAGGCATTGCATGTGATTCTTAAAAAAGTAGGCCTGGACCACAAAAAAGTTTGTCTGTTGTGGACCAAGCTATCAGGTTGCTAGGGTAACAGTGTTTTCTGTTTAGGTGTTTGGCATGCCAGATATTTTCACTTACTTTCAACAATCTGTTGACTTCTTGACCTGTCCATTAGCACCTACATGATGAATCGTGTTGACAATCCATAATCTCTCCCCAATAATTTTTCCAAACATAAATAGAGTGAAAAGCTGTGTTTTGAATGCAGGCATATTGTAGTCCATTAAAAATAGAATATATAACAATAATCACAATGAAATGATTCTTGGAAACATTTGAGGCCCAGAAGGCATTCAAAACCTGTTCGACACCTCTGCCAGAACCATCAAAATGTTTTAAGGGCATGAGGGCTGCAAGCCTTCAAAACTATCCAAAAACTGATGCATTTTCTTGCTAGAAAAAGCTGTGGGGCAGATTACATCTATCAAGAGATTTATGAAACGGCAGATTTCATATTCAGATTTCATCTTATTGTCCTTCCAAGAAGAGCTGTGATGCACAGTTCAATAACAGTAGCTTGACAGTAGCTTGGAAGTCTGAGTCAGATTTCCAAACCGCATTCAGGTAAAAGCATCTGAAGTTGTTAGATTACATTTATTTAGCAGAGGCTTTTCTCCAAAGCGGTGTAGAATAAGTGAACACCAAAAATCATTTGAGGAACTACAGAACAGATTGGATAATGCACAATTTACATAAAGCATTGGTTGTCCACAGCAATGAACATCAAGTGTAGTTCACCTGGTAAATATAGATCAAATCAGTAAGCTATGCAGCATTACAGTGTATTTTAGAAGTTGCTGTTTCTTTAGCGGCAGGGGGGCACGTCGAGGGGTAAATCAGTGGGAGTGGTGTGGTTAGACACTACTGATACAGTGACCTAATTATAGTGCCAGATTAGAATTTAACATAACAAATTAGTTAAGCATTAGTAAGTTATTATGAATTTTCCACTGCTTAAAATTAAACTCTCAGAAGACTGCAACCTCTTCAACCTCTGTCTTCTCCCTTTCTTTCTGTCTCTTTTTTACACCCTCCCCCTGTCTCTCTTTCTGTCTCTTGCTCCCTTTCACTCAACACAACATGCTGTTGACATGCATGTGCTCCAAATTAAGTACCCATGACCTTTTTTTTTACACTTTATTATGCCGCAATGTCCTGAGGTGAGGTAATTCATAAATATTCAACGAATGATTCTATCACTGTTCCCTGTCGCAGGCAGAGTGGAATTAATTACTTAAAATGGGATCTCCCCAGCTACAGCCATGGCCTCTTCATGTCATCTAGGCATAAGCTGTGTTCTAACCCATCACACCCATATTTTGCAGGCAACATTTTTTTCTAGATTTCTCACAGCAATAACAGACTATGGTGACTACATGGAGGCGCTACTTGGAGCCTTTAGTCTGATTTTATACTTTTTCAACACTGACAAGCCTGCAAGGCTGAGGCAGTATCACTAAGCAAGGCAGAACATTCGACCATTCTTTTCTCACCATTGGTACATTATCCATTTGTAGAGCTGGATGGCTACTGAATATACAGTGCAGTCCATAAGTATTCCCAGCACATTTGAATTAAAATGAAAGGATGAATATGAAGTTAAAGTGCAGACTTTCACCTTTAATTTGAGGGAATCTCCATCCATATCGGGTGATGCGTAGGAATTATTTACATACCTTTTTATACTTAGTCCCCCCATCTTAGAGGACCAAAATTAATTGGACAGATGCTTCTCAGCTGTTTCTGATTAGTCAGGTGTATTCAGTTGCTTCCTTAGTGCAGATATAAGAAAGCTTTCATCATCTAGTCTTGATTCTAGGCTTTTGATTTTGGTGTTTGTCAACATGAGCTATGCAAAAGACAGTCAAGGCACCAATTATGAGGCTGGGAAATAAAAAAAAACATATACCAAACAATAGACGTACCAAAATAAACAGTTTGGGATATCATTAAGAAGAAAGAGAGCACCGGTGAGCTCACTATTTTCAAAAGGGCCGGTAGGCAAAGGAGTACCTCTACAGTTCATGACTGAATAATTCTCGGCATAATGAATAAAAACCCCCAAACACCTGTCCAACAGAAAACAGTTAGAAACAGTCTTCAGGAGGCAAGCATGGATGTGACTTGTCTCTGCAGAAGACTTTACAAACAGATCTGCAGAAGCTGCACTGCAAGTTGCAAACCACTGGTTAGCTACAAAAACAGAATGGCCAGGTTAGGATTTTTGCTTTACATTACATTAGTCATTTAGCAGGTGCTGATAAGTGCAGATACTGAAAGCCTTCTTATACCTGCCCCAAGGAAGCGATTGAATATTCCTGACTAATCAGAAACAACTGAGAGCCAAATGTCGCGTGGCACCATGTAAGCCACTGCCTCTATATAAATCACTGCTGTATGCTTTGATTTGCTGTGCTCATCTACATACATGTACATATAATTATTTATTTTTACAGTCACTTATTTGGAAGGGGGGACCGGAGGGTGTGCTCCAATTATCGGGGTTTCACACTTCTCAGTCTCCCCAGGAAAGTTTACTCTTGGGTGCTGGAAAGGAGGCTCTGACCGATGGTCGAACCTCGGATTCAGGAGGAGCAATGTGGCTTCAGTTCTGCACCTCCAAGTCCGAGGCTATGGTTCTCTGCTGGAAAACAGTGGATTGCTCCCTCTGGGTTTGGAATGAGCCACTGCCCCAAGTGAAGGAGTTCAACATTTCTCGAGGTCAGGGTAAAATGAAGCGTGAGATCAACAGGCGGATTGGGGCAGCGTCAGCAGTAATGCGATCTATGTCCCAACCCTCACCTATGGTCACAAGCTCTGGGTAGCGACCGAAAGAACGAAATCACGGATACGAAATGAGCTTCCTCCGCAGGGTGGCTGGGCTCAGCCTTAGAGATAGGGTGAGGAGCTCGGACATCTGGAGGGAGTTCGGAGTAGAACCGCTGTTCCTTTGTGTCGAAAGGAGCCAATTGAGGTGGTTTGGGCATCTGATCAGGATGCCTCCCGGGCGCCTCCCTTTGGAGGTTTTCCAGGCACGTCCAACTGGGCGGAGACCCCAAAGTAGACCCAGAACCCGCTGGAGAGATTATATATCTCTCCTGGCCTGGGAATGCCCCGGGATCCACCCGGAGGAGCTGGAAAGCATCGCTGGGGAGAGGGACACCTGGAATACCCTGCTCAGCCTACTGCCACCGTGACCCGACTCCGGATAAGCGGATGAAAATGGATGGATGGATGGTCACTTATTTGGGGTAATTTAGATTTAAGCACATAACTAACTTACTAACATTATCTCCAGCTTCTATTCTGTTCTGTAACTCTGCCTTCCTATGCTATCACTGATTACTTGCTTAGTTTCTACTTGCGTAGTGGTTAAGGTCGGTGGTTCGATCCCCGCTGTAGCCACAATAAGATCCGCACAGCTGTTGGGCCCTTGAGCAAGGCCTTAACCCCGCATTGCTCCAGGGGAGGATTGTCTCCTGCTTAGTCTAATCAACTGTACGTCGCTCTGGATAAGAGCATCTGCCAAATGCCATTAATGTAATGTAATGTAATGTAATAAAAGGTTTCTACAACTAAGAGCTCACAGCTCACAGTTCATTATGTATACCCATTATATACATGTCTCTCATTCTCTGTCCCTTTATCTGTCTGTGTCTATTTGTCATGAGAGAAACAATGCTCTGGGCAGGTGCAAGGATGACATGACTCCATCTGCATGTTTCTTGAGATCAGCCTTTGCTGTGTCACTCATCTAGAATGACATGTGTCTGTCTCATCCTCCGCTGTGTGTGTCACACGGGGCTGAATAATTCATAGCTGAGTAGTTAATGCTCAAAGACCTATGTTTTTGAGTGAATTGAAGCAGTTCTGGATAAAATCCTCCACAGCAATGTGATAAACTGATATCAAATTATAGGTTTGATTGATGCAACAAGTGCTGCTAAAAGTGGTGCAACCAGGTGTTAAGTTTAAGGGGGCAATTACTAAATGGGTGTTTGATCATTTTGTCATTAAATACATTTTTGTGTTTACTCAGGATTCCTTTGTCTGATAATGCATTTTGTGTAAAGATCTGAAAGCATTCAGTGTGACAAAAAAAATGCAAAAAAAAATCAATAATAGAGGAAATCAGGAAGGGCTAAATACTTTTTCACTGCACTGTATCCTGAGTTCTATGTGCATGTTACGACCTTAAAACCACCAGATGTGTGGTGGTTTAGAGTCAAAAAGGTTAAAACGAATGCAAATCATTCCAAAGTGTGCTCAAAAATAGCAATATACTGTGGTGCAAAATGTGAGTAATGAAATGGCTATACACAAGTGACATGCAGGAGACTGTTGACATGTCTCCCCAAACCATTCCACTTTACCCCCTATATTGTCATGGTGGGTGGTAATTCTCACTGGTGCCACTAGTTGGCCGAGGATAATTGTTTCCACCTGTTCCTCGTTTACGCCAGGGGAATTACCTCCCGGGAGAGTATTTAAGACCAGCAGGGACTAGTTTCGGTGCTTTTGTGTTCAACCGTTCGCCCTTGGCACAAAGCCGGTAAAGCGCCCGGTAGACTCTAACCCTATACGAGTCAGGTACGGTGCTGGTGGATAATTCTCTCATTGCTAAAAAGGAGAAATATCTAAAAGGTAAGGAAGGCGTACAGCTGGAAGTGTTGTGTGTGCTGGCGCCTTCCTCAAGGGTTTTGTTTTCTTTTGGACTCGTGTGAGTCGATGGTAGAGGGACGTTGTCCCCGGTGTGTATTTTGGTTTGCATTTTTGTCCCGAGCTGCGCCTCGAGGTTTTTATTTTCGTGCCTAGCTTTTCTCGCTAGGTTGTATTTTCTTTTGGTTTTCACTCAGTGCCCAGCTATTTGGCACGGTACCAAAGTATTGGTTCGCCCTAGTTACTTAAGGGTTGTTTTACGTTCTCTAGCCGTTTTTGAGCTACTTCTCTGTTTACGATTTCTAAGTTTGGTTTGTTTAATTTCCTTTCCTCCCATTGTTCCGGGAGAAATCCTGTTCCTAGCTGGGTATCCCTATTTCGGTTCTCCCTGGGATTTAGTGACTGACACGTTCGCGTGTCGGTTAAAAAAAAGGTTCTACCTTTGGTCGCCCCAGGCTCTCCGCTTAGCTTCCAACGCTACATATATAGCCAAAGATCAAAGAAATTGTTAACATAATGCTATTTCAACTTTTATCCGCAGAGGTAGCAGAATAATGGGAATAGTGATAGTGCAATAGTCTCTTAATCAGACCTCAGCACAACAAACACAGTGGTTTCATCTGGGGGTCTGACTGTATAAGGGGCACACTAAACCACTCTACAAGTGATTCCCTTTTATGCAATGCTTTTCTTTTTGTATAAGAAAAAAAAAGAATGCACTGTATAAGAAGCTTGAAAATGCATAATTGCTTCTGCTACTTTGGAGTTCATACAGTGTTTGGTTGAGTGGTCACATCTGAGGTTTGTATCTCTGAGGTTCTAATGTAGCTTGAAAATAATGATTTCTGTCATTTTTGAGGCTAAAGATTATGCTATTAATGTGTGCAAAAATGGATGCTGAAGAAAGTATAAACACCAGCACCAAGCAAGCAAAAGTCACAAGCAAGCCTGACTCATATATGCTGAGCACGTCTGTGGCTTCAAGCACCCCAAGACCTGCGTGTTTCAACAGCACTCAAGAGTAGACTAAACTGGGACCTTAGATTCTCTAGCACCAGAGAAACAGCTCATCTAAGCAGAGTAAGACTCCTGGGGCTTAAGAATCCAACAGTCATCCATCTCATCCATCAGTACACATACAGGCTCTATACCAACCCACCATTTTCTTCTTCCATGGGGTGATCCAAGGTTAAAAGGCAGTCCACTCTTCACCCAGGATAAGGTGCTAAGCAATATATTTTGTTCATTTATATATTCAATACTTTCTTCAATATGCTTGTTTATTACACAATGTAAAACTCACCAATGAGAACACGCACAGCAATCACACCATGGAAATCAATTAGCATTTTTCTTGCTAATTTAGCACAAGCGTCGGCATTTATGCAGTAATATGAGGATACAGTAGTTTATGATAATGTGCTGACATCTGAAAGTTATGTACAAAATACAAATAAAATGACAACCTTTCAAAACACTTTCAGTTGTACACATAACCAGTGATGACAGAACAGAATATGTTCATAACAAAGTTATACATATCTTTTCAACATTACATTATATTTCTTCAGTCAGGTGAACGCATTGTTCATTTTTGTTGCAGATGTGACATACAGATGAAAAATAATATACCTGTCTATTTTATCAGCAACAGTACTGCAAATTGAATGCAAATCTACAGTGAATATTCTCATGGGTTCACCATGATGTTAAGGGGAACCATTTCTTATTATCACTTGCTTTTTCATTCACTGCCAATATTACCTGTGAATCTCACTATGCAGCGAGCCTCCCGCCCACCCACTAAATCTAATGTGCATATGACACATGATGTTTCACCCCAGATTCATGGCTATGGCTGTACAGTACATATAATATACTGTAGGACTAGATTGTCCTGCTCATTAAAAGTGAGTCAAATCCATGCACAGAACCTGTGCAGGGAATTAGATTTATAATGCAATTAGAACTGCTGTGTTTCTAAAATGTAGCCAGCATGCCACAAAAATGCAATTATTGCTAAGTTTTTGATTCTAGCAGGAATCTATGACCATACACATTAGATAAGATGAAATGTCCACAAATTAAATAATAATAATAATACTACGAGTGTAATGTACTACAAAAAATAGCCGCAATGCTTCAGTCAGGTGGGTGCAAAACATTGGGTGTAGTTCTGGGGCTGTTCCCTCATTTAACTGTAGTCCTGAAATCAATTATTCTAAGTGTTCATCCAGCTCAATCAGAGAATGGTTCTCAGCAGGTTCTTTAACATGAAACTGATCTAGCAACATTTACAACACAAAGCCAACTGCATTGAGACATATATCTGTGCAATTGTTGGCATCTATACAGTGAAAGAAGATGTGTTGAAGATGTTGTTATACAGTTGTCCCTTTTGTCCCAGTGAGGGATGTAAAAACAACATCTATTCTCTATTCAACATCAATACCTATGTGTAGTACAATACAGACTGCAATACACACACCAGCATTGCCAGAGGTACGATAATTATTGTATTTGTATGATAGTTTCGACATTTTTTTCATAATAGGAAAATGGTACGGAGCTGATTTGGATCCAGCCTGGTTATTCATCTTACATTTTCTAAGTCAGTAATGTATTTTACTTTAAACATTTACTGCCATAAATGATCCTATCACATCCTGTGAGACCCCTCCCCATTAAGAATATACTTTAGTTTTACACAATGTCCAGTTGTAAAATAAATAAATACAAAGAAAAATGATAAGTAAGGAGAAGTAGTGGGTGCGCTGCAGTCTGAATGTATGATAGTTTGCCCTGAAATACAATCATTCTGGAGTCTTTGTACGATTATCAGTTTTTTGGCATCTGGCAATGCTGACACACATGGCCACACCCTGCACTGTGAAACAAAAACAAACAAAAATAACAGACTTGTATTCTATATTGCAAATGACAATACTACACAGGTTACATATCATACAGTACATGCAAAAATTTCATTTTTAGACAATCCTCATCTTTTAAAAGTACCCATTTCCATACACACGCACATCAATTTTAAAATGAAATTCCAGAATATGTAGCCTAGGGTCCATCAAGAGGAAAGGGAGAGAAGCTTTCTCACAGGTGTGCAGGTTAAGTGTTAGCAGATCCTTTCTGTGTGTTCCTGGCTGTCGGAACACACTCACAGTGAAAGCTGGATCACTTCTGGCCTCAGGACTTAGTCGGAGTCTCCACCTACAGCACATTCTGCCAATCCGCTGTCCCACTGTTGCTCCTCTTCTGAGTAGAACAGGCAGATGGACAGACAGGTAAATAGGGAGACAGACAGATGTCCACACAAGCAGAAAAAAAGAGATACAGCGATACAGACAGATGGATGGAGAGAAATATTGATCAGGCATAGGTACATATGTATCTGTGATAGGGTGTGGACAGGACCATTTTCAAGGAGACAGATTTGGTTTGGACAGGGTCCTGATTTTTGTATTCTATCCAAATATTCCTAACCAGGTCCTTCTGCACATACCTCTCCACAGAGAGTGAGACCAGATTCCTGGGTGAAGGATCCCTCAAAGATGGGGGAGAAGGATATGCTTTTTTTGGAAAGGACATCCGCCAGTAGGGCAGCATCAGAATGGTGTTGGGAATGCAATAAGTAGTTCCTCCTTGCCCAGTCTTGTGGAAACACCCACAGAAGTGAAAGACTTATGTCTATCTGTATCCCTTTGGCAAAAGGTTGCTATGCCACTCTTCTTTGTGCGTATACTATATACTCACTCTTCCATCTTTGGAAGAGGCAAATCTCCAGCAAAGATGAGATCATCTTGCTAGGAGACTTCAATGGCAGGATGCGGCTAAGCAATATTATATGGAGTGGGGTGTTGAACAGGCATGTCATTGGAAGTCAATGAGAATGGCATGAGATTACTTATTCTCTGTGCAGAGCATAACTTGGCCATCAATAGCTCACTATTTCGGCTTAAGAACTTCTCGCTTCAAACATGGTCACCTGCTAGACTATATTATAGTGAGGCACTCTGATATCTCAGGTACTTTTATCACTCATGCCATGTAGGACACAGACCACCGCATGTTTTTGTCCAAAATCTGAGTGACAGTACAGTCTCATTTCCACCTCTGCATGTCATGCAAGATATGACTGAACTGCTGACTGATGATCCTGTCATGTTTCCATTGCTCCACTGCAGAGCAGCTACAAGACAGTGATTTGCTTATGAAATCAGAGAGCTGTTGATTCCAAATGCACCTGTTTCAGCTAAAAGGTTTATGAGGTAGTAGCCTAATTCATTGGTCATAGTCAGAGGAAGCACCAGGAGATCTTGAGGAAGGATGGCTACTTCCACACTAGCTTTATATTGCCTCATCACTGATATATGGGAACGTGAAGCTGTAAACCAGCAATAGCAGGACAATAATATTATAACCATTAATAAATGCAACGGATAAGTCCAACTGCAGCAACAGCAGGGGGATATCTCTCATGTCCATTACTGGAAAAGTCTTAGCCAAGCTGATACTGCACAGACAAATACAGAGTCTGACTGAAAACCTGGTACCAGAATCACAATGTGGCTTCAGGAAAGACGGAAGCACAGTGGACATGGTATTCACCAACTTCAAGAGTGCCAGGAACAGCTTCAATATCTCTTCATGGCATTTGTTGACCTGTCGAAAGCCTTTGACACAGTCAAGACAGAACTTCTGTGGGATGTCCTACTCAAGTTTGGCTGCCTGGAGAAGTTCCATAAAGACACATGGTGGCCACATGGAGCTTTTCAGAATCTGCACTGGTGTCAGGCAGGGATGTGTGCACCTGTTCTTTTTAGATTTTTTGTGTGACCCAGCTGTTTCACAATGGAAGGCAAAAATTGAGCGGCTGTGGATTTTAGACCAGATGGGACCCTGTTCAACATCTGCAGACTTCAGGCTGCCACAAGGTCTGTGCACACCTTGGAACTACAATATGCAGTTGACTCTGCAATTGTGGCACATACTCCAGAAGTAGAATGCAAATGTGAAAGCAGTCCTACAGCAGGATGAGACTCAACATCTCTAAGACAGAGGTCCTATGCTCGTGGAGATCTACTATACCCACCTTCTTCATCAAGGACAAACCCCTAGCAATTCTGCAATTCAGCATGTACGGAAATAATTGCAAAAATTAGCTGCAAGCGGATGGAGGATATGATATTGCAGGATCAGTTATGCTGAGTTAGCCACATAATTTGAATGCCTGAGGACCACCTGCCAGGTCCCATATGGGCAGCAACATCAAGGTCAGGGCTCTGCTGGGGGGAAAAGGCGATATGATATGGAATGCCACATTCAAACCTTAAATGTTGTGCCATAGACCAATCTGGCTAGAGACAGTGCTGCCATGAAGCGGTATATCACAATGAAAAAGAAAAGACTGAGGCCAGACAAAGGAGGTCCTAGAGGAGAAACACAGCTGCTTCACAAACTACACGTCCTAATTGCAACAAACTATGTGGTTTCCATAGACCCTATAGTAACACAAAAACTCACTGAACACGATGGACAACCGAAGCAAGCAAAACGACTGACTGTGTACAGTTTCACTGTGGTCTCGATGATAGAAGTAAAAACCATGCGTGAGTCTTAAACCTTTCCAGTTTTGGTCTGCACCCTGCTGTAATCTGCCCCCACAGGCCATGCCCTCTCTGTTCTCATGCACAGGTGAGACTCACCTGCTGCCTGGGGCTCAGCAGCAGACAGGGCATTTCTGGGGTTGTCGGTTGCACTCTGGTCTTTTGGGGGCCACCGTAGTTCTCCGCTCTCTACCTTGCTGTCATCAGTGGGCTCCACCACGATGGACGGCAGCCGTTTAGACAACTTGGGGTACCTCTCATGGGAATCTGGGTAGATCTGGACACATAGAAGGATGTCGCTCACAGCACTCAGCAGGGATCCGCAATGATGAAAAACAAAGGCTCATGGGACAAAGCCTCCCAAAGCTGCACATGATAGATACCAAGATTAAAGTGACTGTAAAGGTGAATGACTGTGACTGTGAATGACTGAAACTACATTTAATGACGTGATGTATTAAGCATAATCAAAATTAGAGTAATAAAATGGATTGCGATATCAAGTATCAGTCTAAACATATCTGTAGAACCTGCACAGCTAGACCAATGAGGGAATAGCTGGAGGTGAAGGGACGACGTGTTCTTTCCTGGCTGTTTAGAAGTGAATGAAAAAATTTTAATTATCAAACTCAGCACACGAACAGAGCACAATTATGTTTAGGAATATACTGGGTCTGTTGCCACGGGTCGGATATGGATTGACCTGCCCCATATCCCGCTTACAACTGGCCTGAAACAGATCAGTAATATTCCTAATATTCTCCGTTCGTAAACGGGGCCGTTTTGAAAGCTTAGTGGTTACTCTCGTTCCACTCGTTTATCTGACTCCATTTAAGATATATAATTTAGAAATTTGGGTTTGGAATTTACGCGAACCTCGGGAGTGATTACACTCGACTCGTACCTGCGCCACTATTACTCAATATATGTTCTTGCGATTTAACATTATTGCTGAATATCTCAGTTCGGTGTAGAACTCAGAGGCTGAGGGTCCAGTCAACACAATACATGCAACACTGTCATGATAGTTGCGAGCCCAGGTCGGCGTAGCATTAACTGGGCTCCTTAGAGATAATTTGACAGGAACCGGCGCCGTAACGCCCAGGAGTTCCCTTCACGTCAAACCATAAGAGCCGTGCATAGCCGACCCTTTACGTTGGCAGAAACTTGCTGGCCTCACAGCTTAGAACTATCACCTGTACCAAGGGACTGCCGATCGGTCAGTACTTGGTCCCCATTGTCTCCCTCAATATTCAGTTGTAATTTAGGCTGAAAAGGTACAAGATGAATTAGAGTCATGGAGATCACGCAAGTTACAAACAAAATAATTTATTTCCAGACGGGTAGGCAGTTAGCGTAGAATAAAACAGTCAATTACAGTCAATAGACAAATTAAAGATAAATAGAATAGAGTGAAATCTTACCCAGCCTGCTTTTGCTACACACATATACAAAGTATGCACAGTGTGGGAAATCGAGTGCGATCTCCCTGATACTTACATACCCGTACAATATGCTGTGTGGGAAGTCGAATACGATCTTCCACTGCTACACATACATACATACATACATACTGTCGAGGACCCGGCCCTAGGCCCTCCTGATGATCAGAAGATGGGTTAAGCAGGAATGCATTGTTAACCCCTCGCACACGCCAATGGGGTAGGAGTAAAAGCTCCCGTAAGAGGAAAAGTATATGGTATAAAATAAATGTACAACCGTATATGGATACTGAGGAGTCTGAAGTCAGAGGACTTAGATTCAGGGTTTTAGAGAGCAAGGCTAAAGGCCTGACTGAGGCCATGCGTAGAATGTGTTCTAGCATGACCATGGAAGGGGCTGAACACGCAGAATGGAAAATTGGGGACCCAGGGAGTTTTGCATTCAAGGAGACGATAGATGTGATAACATACTTGGTTGACACGTGTGGGCTGGCTCCTACAGGGGAGGAGCACGAGGCCTGGTTAAAAAAAACAGGATGAGAAAGACAATGAAAATAATTGGGAAATCAAAGAGCAGGAGGAGATTGAAAAATGTAAAAGAGATAAGGAAAATGGCATGGACGTCAATACCGAGAGAAAATTAAGAGGCTTCACGGGCCTCTCTGAGGATAACACAAATAATTTATCGAATAGATTTAAAGGACTGACTATAGAGGAGTTGAATGATGAATTACACTCAGCTATTAGCTGGATGACCTTTGTAGACCCCTTAAGGCGCCACAAAAAGGGGCACCTAAAGAGGGTGTTGGGATGGTGGCAGGCTTTAACGTCTGGCTTACATGAAATCAAAGTTTGGAGGAAGTCAAGGAGAGATTATGAAACTGACACAGACACCAGTGATGAATAGGTTCATTAAAAACAACATAAGGGCTAGTGTTTTTCCACTCATATATTAAGATGGGGGAAATTCCCAAACCAGAGGGGCCCATGAAATAAAATATTGGAGACGGTTCTTTGGAGGTATGAGAAAATGACAATTGGAAAAACAGAAATAATTAATATGGTCATTGAAAAACAGGTTATATAAAAGATAAATGTCTTCCCGCTTGACATAATGGGGGCATTTCTTATCAAAAAAGGTACACTTTTGTATGCAAAAAAGATATATAAGGGATAAGTTTTTAGACCTTAGAGCAGGATCCCAGAATTTGGCTTCAGAAGATATCTACGAGCTGGTGAAGAAAGATCCACGCAGAACAATTATAACCAAGCTGGAGTGGTATTATTTGTAGAAGTAGGAAAAGTAACATATTATAAGTTTACTTTTATATATCTTTTATTTTTTATTAGGGTACTATATAAAGTAGAAAAATGTAGAGAAATTATCATATTTAGATAAATATAATATTATAGGAATAGTTTCTTTTTAAACGTCAAGAAGGGGGAGCTATAGGATAAGGCTAAGGCCAAAGAGGATGGATATAGGAAGGGTGTACCTTGATTTTTAAACATCGTGGTGGAAAGGTAATTTAGAAAGAGCTAAGAGGGGTATATTTATTTTACATTTACATTTTATTCATTTGGCAGACGCTTTTAATCCAAAGCGACTTACAAGTGCATAGGTTCTACCACAAGTCAAAGCATCACATCCAGAACTAGAAAAATACACCTGGACTGCTGTTCTAAACATATAGTCGTCATATAAGTGCAATATTTTTTTTTTTTTTTTTTTTTTTTTTTTTTTTGGGGGGGGGGTTAGACAGGGATAGGGGTATCAGAAGGGGGGGGCGGGGTAAATCAGGAGGGGGGACTAAGGTAGAGTTTGAAGAGGTGTGTTTTGAGTCTGCGTCGAAATAGGGGGAGGGATTCTGCTGTCCTGACAGTGGTAGGCAAGTCATTCCACCACTGAGGAACCAGAACGGAAAACAGGCGTGAACGTGCAGCTCGACCGCCAGGTGCCCGTAGAGAGGGAATCGTAAGGCGACCAGAGCTGGCAGACCGGAGTGGTCTAGCTGGGGAGTAGGGAGTGATCAGGGATTGTATGTAATGTGGGGCAGTCCCCTTAGCAGCCTGAAATGCCAACACTAGGGCCTTGAATCGGATGCGTGCGGCAATAGGAAGCCAGTGGAGGCCAATGAGAAGCGGGGTGACATGAGCCGACCTGGGCTGACTGGTGATCAAGCGGGCTGCAGCATTCTGGACCAGCTGGAGGGGCTTGATGGCGCACGCTGGGAGACCGGCTAGGAGGGAGATGTATATGTAACTTGCATGTGATTAGCAAACTGCAAAAGATGATATGTACACTGTAATCTGTACAACTCTATTCTTTTGATTGATTATAATAAAATATATCTTACTATAATCATATGTGACAAAGAGTCTTTAGAGGAAATACATTGAATACAGGACATCGATTACCAGATTTGCATCACACCCTTCACTTCGAGACTGGGCTGGAAGTTCAGTAGAACTTACCAGGGCTCCAGGACGTTCGGAGTACTTGATTTCGTCCCCGAGACACCTCATGGTGAGGTACTGCTCGTGGGAACGTGAGGTCTGAGCTCGGCAAGGGGTCCGTGGCTCACGACAATTTTGGCGCCCAACGTGGGGCACGAGCAGCAGAGAATTGCTCACGGCCTATTGAGGCATTGTCCGAGTGGATTCCTACTCGAGGGTCTCGAGTTGATTACTGGCACTGAAGAGAAAGGTGCTGGACACCTAAGTAGTGAAACCGTAAATACTCGAACTCAAAAGGAATCGAAGTAATTTAGAATAAGTTACAATATTAGAAAACTGTATAGGACAGTAGATTCTAATAAAGTAATAGTATAAATATCAATTTATAAATAGGTGGGAAAATGGCTGTCAGTGATATGCCAGACCCCCATATAGAAATATATTTCGGAGCGGTGGAATCACTGTTCCATGAAGTGCAGAGGCCTTTTCCTTGGCCGCTGCACTTAGCAGATCCATGCAACCTTGGCCAGAGTGCTGGAGCAGGTGTGTCATGGGCAATTAGTAGAATATTAGATGGGCATGATCAAAGGGGAGGATGGTATGAACGTAGATTACTGTTGGCTCAACAGGATACGGCGCGTAAGGTAATAATCTCCCAAGCAGCAGATGTACATCCCGTTCAATTAGGTCCAAATATAACTGCAATTTTGAGTCATGTGCCCCCTTATGGGCAACACCCTACTAGATCGAAGGCACTGTTGTACAGTTACTATATGAGATTAATACGGGCTTCAGAGACAATTGGAGATGGGGGAATAGTAGCCACAACCTTAGCAGGAAGTGGGAATTTCGGTGGCAGTATTAAAGACAGCTTAGAGGCATTAATGGGAGTGGCTCAGGCTATCAATGTCAATTCCATCGGTTCTCCGGTGTTCCTGATAATATGGAATCGCGCTGAGGATGAAATGGGGAGGTTGTATCGAGGCTGTAAACCATATCGTATGCCTTCTCAATATGCAATGCAAGCTGAGTACTTTGAAAAAGGCACTGAACCGACAGATAAAATAGAAAGAAAACTGTTAAATGAAATCTGGGATATGGCCTATCCAGGCCTAGGAGGGCCAGGCGATTCTAGAAGGGCTGGAGGCCGGAGGAGGGACTCCTTGATTTCTATGACAGGGCTCATAGAAAACCTTGAAGACTGGGATGGAATAGCCCCTTCGGCGCCTCTTCCTGATTGGTCAGGACACCCCCCTGGTTGGGAGGGGATTCCTTGGCATTCACTCATACAAGAAAGGAGGAGCCACATAAATCCTACCAGCACCGTAGTAGGAGCACAAGAATTTGACCCCGTTGGAGATGAGTGGGAGGAGGATCCTCAGCTAGGCCCCAGCAGATTGCAGCCTGGGGCCTTGGTAAGGCCAGGGACTCCATATCCAGGGCTGCTACCAGCGGCATTAGGGCCTACAGGGCGACCTCACCCTAAACCTCCAATACTACCTAAACCTAGAGTAATACCCGTACTACCACCACCCCCACCACCCCCTCCATCTAATCCTCCCCCTGCTGATCCAAACGACGGATTAACATATCCACAACCTTT
Organism: Conger conger; assembly: GCF_963514075.1. Taxonomy (NCBI): domain Eukaryota; kingdom Metazoa; phylum Chordata; class Actinopteri; order Anguilliformes; family Congridae; genus Conger; species Conger conger. The sequence continues at coordinate 26,627,382 of NC_083764.1, forward strand.
ACCTGACACAGTGAATAGGCAATTAGAATCCCTACTACCCTTCACACCCTTAAATCCGAACACAAGAGGCCCTGAATCAATACAAAGACCAAACCCCCTAGGCCCAACCCCTAGAAGAGGTGATGAGGAGGTAAGGCCTACACCTCCAACAACACCACTTGCAATACATACACAAGACATGTTGTGTGGGAAGTCGAATACGATCTTCCCAGATTGGTCTGTCTCCCTTGCTTTTATGCCAAATCATACGTTTGAAACCAGGCGGCAGTGCCATAAATCAACCTGGAGGGGTGGTCAAATCTGGAATTTAGACCCCCACCGTTGGGGGTTGTTGAGTAAGGAAAATGAGATGATTACCAAGAGAGGACGTGTAGGTTTTCCCTTGGGATACTGAAACTATAGTTTATTAAATTCCATTTGGTATGAAATGTATCTCATCCGATTCCTTGATTTTATCAGATCACATCCATACCAAACAGATTACCCTTATGTTTTATTATGTTGCAGTTATCATGAAACTTCCCTCCTGATTATCCATTTTACATGCAATTCCTGTTACCATTACATAAGACTTAATGCAATAATACAAGGATCACATGAGCAATGTTTTCAAGGTGTTACCGGGTCTATTTACTATCTTAATAGCAGTTTTGAATATTTAATCCAAGAGAGCAGTCACCGTAATGACAGCAGTGCCCAAATGAGGGCACTGTGGCATTGTCCGGAGTCTTCCCCCTTGGAAGTGACCAGGTATGGGGTCACAGGGAGGTCACCAATGTTCGGGAGGCTTCTTTTCCCATGACCCAACTGGCCTTGGACCACTCATACATCTTAACTCCCCAACAGGTAGTCTAAACAACATTGAAACCCCAGCTCTCAGGCCCCTCACAAATGGCAGCCCTTCCTGACCTTAACCACTAGGCTACAGGCCGCCCCATCCTATTTATGAATGCTGTAGTTGGGAGTTTTCATGATAACTGCATTATGCTGTAAATATGTCTTTGTGCCTCTCATGGTAATATACCTTTGGGATAAACCTGATTTGGGTGAATGAAAGGAAAGGAGACATCCCAGACTGTTTGGTTTCTTCTCCTTATCTCCGAAATCCAGGCCTTAGTTCTTGACCCTAAAAGTGAGTCACCCATCTATAATTTACAGCCAGGCCCACCAGACAGGGGGCTAAAACACATGGCTTCTACAGAGACAGCTTTTGCCCAGTTTCCCCTCAGCTCCTGAATGGTTATGATATCAATGGTAGACTGTTACAAAAACTAGACCATTACACCAGTCGCACTGAACCAATCAGAATAACACCAAACATCACTATATTCTGACCTGGGATTATCATGAAACATCTTTATACCATCTCCAATATTCCTGTTCTGGAATGTGAGAAAAGGGGGCCCCCAGGGCCCAAGAAGGCGCCTCTAAGAATCCTTCTCTAGCTCTCCCCCACAGGCATGTGTGCCAACGGTGGGGGCTAACAATGTATGCTCCAGGAGGGGGAAGTCAGCAAGCTGACCAGCGCATGAGACCAAATGTTACTTATGACTGGCTTACATATCCATCTATTCCAAAGTGGGGATTGAATGGCTGGAGTTCAATTTATTACCAGACTCTGAGCTACTGGGGCATCGTCCTTGATGACATCAAGAATTCCCTGACCTAATAGCCAATAAATGTTTTAGTCTCATTGTACACTCACTGAGCACTTTATTAGGAACACCTGTACACCTACTTATTCATGTGATTATCTAATCAGCCACTGCAATGCATGAAATCATGTCGATCTGGGTCATGAACTTCAGTTAATGTTCACATGAACTATAAGAATGAGGAAAAATCGTGATATTGTGACTTTGACCGGGGAATGATTGTTGGTACCAGACACCAGGGTGGTTTGAGTATCTCAGAAACTGCAGATCTTTTATGCACAACAGTTTCTAGTGCTTACAGAGAACAGTGCAAAAAACAAAAAACATCAGGTCAGCAGAAGTTCTGTGGGCAAAAACACCTTGTTAATGAGAGAGGTCAGAGGAGAGGGGCCAGATTGGTCGAAGCTGAGCTATCTGGCAGCACGGTGGTTCAGTGGATATCACTGTTGCCTCACAACAATGGTGTCCCAGGTTTGAATCCTGATCGGGGTCCCTTTCTGTGTGCTGTTTGCATCTTGTTATTTTTCAACTCTTAATTCCCCAACTGACCTTATCCTTCTCCCAATCTCCCTCCATGTCCAAAACAATTTATTGTGGGTGGTACATTTTGGGAGGAGTTGAGGAGGGAGGGAGGGAGGCAGTCCAGACCACACCCATTCAATCCTGACATTGTTTACAGTATACAGAATTTATGTCTTTGAAATGTGAGTTATTATAGTTATTGACATTACTTTGAATAGATATTTTATGGATGTGTAGTGGATATTTCCCTCTGAGATAATGTGTGGTTATTTAACAATTTCCCAGCCATTACAGACCCACAGTCTCCCCTATATGCCTGAATAACATTGACATTGAAATTGTTGAAGAGTACAAGTATCTTGGCACCATTATTGATAACAAGTTAACATGGAAATCTAACACCAGTGCCAGATACTCTAAAGCAGAGGTGGCCAACCCTGGTCCTGGAGCCGCAGGGTCTGCTGGTTTTTGTTTTCACCTGAACAACAAAAAACACTTTAGCCCCAAGAAACCAGATGAGCCGAGTTAACTGTGCAATGGACTGCTTTAATGGATCGATTAGTCCTGGGAAACAACAAAAACAGTAGTCCCTGTGGCTCACCAGGACCAGGTTGGCCACCCCTGCTCTAAAGTAAAACAAAGTCTGTATTTTTAAGGCAACAGCAATGTGATTCTTTTCTTTTAGAACCTTCATTAAAAGTATCTGCACATTCTGTATATAGTGCTGGGGGGGTGGCCCCTCTCTCCAAAACAAAAATCTAATGAACAAAATCATGACAATGGGTCATAAGATCACTGGAGGATCTTCCCTAGAAAGCATAACCGCATTGTCTGATGAGTACATTCTTAACCTTGCCCATAAAATTATTGACAACTCCTTGCATCCATTATTTGATCATTACACACTGTTACCATGAGGACAAAGATACAAGAAGCCACAAACAAAAACAAAAAGAGCACTTACCTAGTTCATTCCTAAGAGTGTAAACAAATATCTCTTAGTGCAATGTCCAAATGTGAATGCTGGTTCTACCTTTGAGCATTTTCAGTTTGCATCTTTTTTCCCCTAGTATGTTTTCACAAATGACTTGTTTGTGCTTATTGTCTGAATATGTTGTTATATGTTTATTGCATTGCTCAATTTCAATTTCAGTCACTTAATAGGGCAATAGGGATCTATTATGACTGAAGCCCATTCTGGTTGGTTTGGAGTTCTTTTTTCCCTCCAGTTCTTTGCCCATTTCTCTTATCTCGCAAAATGGAATACCTAATTATATCAGCAGATCCATCCCATGCTAGTTGAGTAGAGTGTATAAAGTTGCACACTCCCTTCCAAGTCCAACTAACTCTAACTTTGCAGTCCACCAGCTGGACTGTGCAGTCACTACTCACTCCACACAACATTTTTTCTGTTTTTGAACCACAGAAGTGATGGCATGCTTGGTTCAATGTATGTGAACACTATATAGAGTTTTAGTAATTGTGTGCTGCGCATTGCAATACAAAGCAGAGCTTTGTAGTGCAAAAGCACACACCTTATTATTCTCAGCCATACTTCAGAATTTTAATTGTGTGCTGCGCATTGCAATACAAAGCAGAGCTTTGTAGTGCAAAAGCACACACCTTATTATTCTCAGCCATACTTCATCATTTTAATTGTGTGCTGCGCATTGCAATACAAAGCTCTGTAGAGCTTTGTAGTGCAAAAGCACACACCTTATTATTCTCAGCCATACTTCATAATTTTATTTAATTGTGTGCTGCGCATTGCAATACAAAGCTCTGTAGAGCTTTGTAGTGCAAAAGCACACACCTTATTATTCTCAGCCATACTTCATAATTTTATTTAATTGTGTGCTGCGCATTGCAATACAAAGCTCTGTAGAGCTTTGTAGTGCAAAAGCACACACCTTATTATTCTCAGCCATACTTCATAATTTTATTTAATTGTGTGCTGCGCATTACAATACAAAGCAGAGCTTTGTAGTGCAAAAGCACACACCTTAATATTCTCAGCCATACTTCATAATTTTATTTAATTTTATTTAATTGTGTGCTGCGCATTGCAATACAAAGCTCTGTAGAGCTTTGTAGTGCAAAAGCACACACCTTATTATTCTCAGCCATACTTCATAATTTTATTTAATTGTGTGCTGCGCATTGCAATACAAAGCTCTGTAGAGCTTTGTAGTGCAAAAGCACACACCTTATTATTCTCAGCCATACTTCATAATTGTGTGCTGCGCATTGCAATACAAAGCTCTGTAGAGCTTTGTAGTGCAAAAGCACACACCTTATTATTCTCAGCCATACTTCATAATTTTATTTAATTTTATTTAATTTTCTTCCTTCAAAAGTTCGGCATGCTACTCCTCCCACAGCTTTGAGAAATCCCAGGCAAGATATATATCAAAACGACCGGAATAGACGGGAATCGATGGGAAAGACTTTTCTCAAGTCTGCGACATCTCGTTTTCTTCCAAAATCCGAAAAACCGACCGATTTTTGCCCATAGGAATGAATGAGAATTCGTAAAAAAAAATCTCACAAATTGATCAAACCCACCCCTCTTTGGAGCCACACCACGTCGTTATACTTTGTCGCAGAAACGTGATTAAAGGTTTAAACGGGTCACAAGACTTTGAACTGTGTTGGTCTAAAGACACTTTTTGATATCTTCTACGGTTTTTACAAAATCACAGTTTATGTTTTATGAAATTTTTGAGATTTTCAGATTTTATAATGGGTGTGTATTGCGTGGCTTTAGAGTGCGGTGACATCACCCACTCTGTGACATCACCCACTCTAGCATTCAGCCCTTCTAAATTTTATCAAAAATATTCAAGACATTCTCATCTTACTCCCACAGCTTCTACTCTACAACAACAATTTATACATCAAAATGTAGAGAAACTTGTCCTCTCTCATTCAATGTTACTTCCATTGAGATAGGACTCACGGTTTTTTAATAAATCGCCCAAAAGTGCAGAGAGTGCCGGATCCAGCTCTCATTGACTCCAATGTTATCTGAAGCGTCAACTGCCGCGTAAAGTAGGCACAATATGGTGATTTATAAACTGTCACCGCTCCTGCATTTTAAATCCTACAGACACATCTCATAGATCGGAATCGCCATTGAAGTCTTGGGTCGCTCAAAATACAAAAATAAATTAGATCTGACTTATACTTTTGAAGATACATGGATTTGTTCGGCACGCAGTTAAACATTTACACAAAGTTGTACACACAAACTGCCGCTACTCCTTCAATTTTCTCAGTACCTTGACATATTATAGATAAAACTGTTCATATTCATGTTCATCATATGAAGTCTCGGTTCACTCAAAATGATTTTTTTTTTAATGTGAGGCATAGTTTTCAAGATACAGCGATTTGTTTGACGTTAGCTTCGGTGCTAGCTTTCGTTAGCTTCGTTGCGCTAGCTTGCGTTAGCTTCGTCGCGCTAGTTAGCGTTAGCTTCGGCGCTAGCTAGCTTAACTAACTAACTGACGGTCTGACTAACTGATTAACTAAGTGACTGTTACTAACTGATTAACGAACTAACAAGTTAGCTGACTGACTGACTAACTAACTAGCTAGCTTACTGGCTAACTAGTTAGCTGACTGACTAACTAACTAACTAGCTAGCTAGCTAGCTGACTGGCTAACTAAGCTCAGCTGATTAGTGAACTGTCACTGTAATTTATATTTACCCAAACTAATGCAGTGTAATATTCTATAAAGTTTTTATTATTTTAGAGAGGTGTTGATTTGGTTGTTTATTAATTTTATCCTCAGAAGGTGCTTGCTCTTAGTGCTGCATTGCCAGGGTTATCTATGGAAAAGAATGCTATGGTGCAGTGTGTCTGGACTGCATGCCAACTTCCATAACAATTTTACCATTTTATGATATTTTGGCTCCATTTTGTGATAAGCTCAGGAATGACAGTCAAAGACCGTTCTTATGCCAGTATATGAAAATTATACTGTGGTCAAATCTACATGTGAACCAGAGTTGGTGTATACAGTCAATTAGCTGCATTTATTTAACTGGTGGTTATGTGTTAGTAAACTCACCTGAAAGTGGATGTCCTGGTCCCCAGGGTTGAAGTCCTCCATGTCAGCTTCAGGACTGTTCATCACTCCTGTCATCCTGAGGAAACAGACAGCCTCAGGCCTACATCAGTCACTATAGGGCTACACCCCAAGTCCAGCTTCTGGGAAATGGAGGCAAGTGGTAGTGGCACCATGACCATTCCAAAATAAATGCGCAGAAGTTCTCAAAACTTAACTTAAAAGAATAATGATATATAATAGTTGAAAAAGGAAAACATGCAAGCTGACTATGGTCCTGTAGTCTCGTCGGATCTCGTGGATCGTTCTTAATCACATGACAATTTCCTTGACAAGGTGATTCTCGGCTGTGTTGGAGGACAAGAGGCTGTAGCAACCGATAGCAACCCTGTTCAAACACAGGTCAAACCTCGATTAAATGGCATCCATTAAAAGTTATTATGATGGTGCCCAGTCAATATCAGTTTTCATATTAAGGTGGGATGGTTGACCACTAACAGAAGAAAAAAAAGATCTAAGGGGGGAACTTCACTGCTGCAGCAACCCCCTATTGTGTTGCAGTTTTTGGGATTGTGTAAATATAAACGCAACAATAATTTGGTACACCGAGGACTCAACCACACGGGGGCAAAGTTGGTAGGGTAAAATTGTCCATGTAGGATAAATAAAGTTCTGTTGTATTATATTGCATTGTTGCTTGGGAGAGAGACAAGTAATTCTTTTTTACATTACATTATATGTAATTTGGCTGACGCTTTTATCCAAAGCTTTTATCCTACTCTGGAGCAATGCAGGGTTATGGACCTTTTCAGGTTTTTTCTATTCTTGCAGCTAATTCAGCGACAGTTAACTAGCTTTCAGAGGGAACACTTGTTTAAAAGGCAGTTGCTAGCAAATGGCTATATGAAACTGGAACGGTTGTCGCACAGCACCTGAGCTACATGAGTCTTTGTGGTAAATGCGACGGTTTATAGTAGTTCCGTTTAGCATGACGTGAGCTTTTTACTATTATCTACTGCATTTATGCTTCAAAAGTTTTATACGTGGCTCTCATTTTTGAAGATTATCTTTTGAAACAATCATTGTTGATATTGTCCAAGTTGGCCTACAAAAATACGTCATTGTAGAGTCCCAATCAATTTTCTCCATTGAGAAAAAAGTTTAGATCCAGAAATACAGAATTGGGCATGGCTTAAAAAAGAAGCAATTTCAGTACTTTTATTCCCTTTAATATTACCTCTGTATGGATTTTTGTTAAGCTCTATCAAGTGAATATAACACATTTGTCCACAATTATAATCAGATTAGTTAAAGATTAGACAATTTTACATACAGTATAAACAACAATATTAAATGATAACCACTAAACAGTGTGTTAGTGTGTTACAACACCACAATGTGCATTTAGCACACAGGTTCATTTGGGCTAGCTAATAAGCTCTCAATGAGGTTTTTATTCCCACAGCCACAGCATCCCATGTTTTGAACTAATAGTAGTTTTGAACTAATAGTTAGCTAGCCAGTCATTTTGGTTTAAGCATCATGACTATGACATGCTGTTTTAACATTTATTCAACCTACTGTAGCTAGCTACCCCTTTATCTTATACCCCTTTCACACAGACGACCCGCAAATAAATGCCACCTAACTAACTAGTTAAATTGTGTGCCTTCTAACTACATTACATTACATTACATTATTGGCATTTGGCAGACGCTCTTATCTAGAGCGACGTACAACAAAGTGCATACCCATAACCAGGGATAAGTTCGCTGAAAGACCCTAGAGGTAAGTACAATTTCAACTGCTACCTGTACAACAAAGATAAGGACAAGGGCCATTTTTTTTGAACAAACAAACAAACAGAGCAAAAGTCACCAAAGTTAACTATCCAAACACTGCTTACCTAGCCAACTAAAATACCGATACACAAGTCACAGAGACAACAATTAAGGTTCACAGGGAGGTAGGGAGGGATGCGGAGAGGTGCTGTTTGAAGAGGTGTGTCTTCAGCTTGCGCTTGAAGGTGGGGAGAGATTCTATAGTTCTGACCTCAACGGGGAGTTCGTTCCACCACCGTGGAGCCAGAACAGACAGTAGTCGTGAGCGTGAGGTGGAGGTTCTGAGAGGGGGAGGTGCCAAGCGGCCTGTGGAGGCTGAACGAAGAGGTCTGGCAGGGGTGTAGGGTCTGATGATTTTTTGCAGATAAGCTGGGGAAGACCCCTTAACTGCTTGGAAGGCTAGCACCAATGTTTTGAATTTGATGCGAGCCATGACAGGCAGCCAGTGGAGGGAAGTAAGCAGGGGGGTGACGTGTGAGTACACTGCTACACTGCTACACTGCTCAAAAAAATTAAGGGAACACTTAATCATCATAGTGTAACACAAAGTCAGTTGAACTTCAGGGATATCAATCTGTCCATTTAGGAAGCACAACTGATTTTGAATCAATTTCACCTGCTTTTGTGCAAATGAAAGTGACAACAGGTGCAATGGAGATGCAAAAGCAAGACAACCTCAAAATGGTTTTGCATATGGTGGCCACAGACAATTGCTCTCTCCTTATCCTTCCTGACTGATTCTTCTCTAGTTTTATGTTCTGTTAGTTTCCCTGTCACTACTGGTAGCATGAGCCAGTACCTGCAGTCCAATCAGGTTGCACAGGTAGTCCAGCTCCTCCAGGATGGCACATCCATACATGCAGTCGCAAGAAGGTTTGCTGTGTCTCCCAGCACAGTCTCAAGAGCATGGAGGAGATACCAGGAGACCGGCCGTTACACAAGGACAGCTGGACAGGGCTGTAGAAGGGCATCAACCCAGCAGCAGGACCGGTATCTGCTCCTTTGTGTGAGAAGGAACAGGAGGAGCACTGCCAGAGTCCTACAAAATGACCTCCAGCAGGCTACTGGTGTGCATGTTTCTGACCAAACTGCCAGAAACAGACTCCATGAGGGTGGCATGAGGGCCCGACGTCCTCTAGTGGGACCTGTGCTCACAGCCCAGCACCGTGCAGCTCAACTGGCATTCACGAGAGACCACCAGAATTGGCAGGTCCGCCATTGGCGCCCTGTTCTCTTCACAGATGAGAGCAGGTTCACACTGAGCACGTGACAGGTGTGAAAGAGTCTGGAGACGCCATGGTGAATGTTTTGCTGCTTGTAACATCATCCAGCATGACCAGTTTGGCGGTGGGTCAGCGATGGTCTGGGGAGGCATATCCTTGGACGGTCGCACAAACCTCCATGTCATAGCCAACGGTACCCTGACTACTGTTAGGTACCGGGATGAAATGACTGGTTGTCAGACCTTACGCTGGTGCAGTTGACCCTGGGTTCCTCCTAGTGCAGGACAATGCCTGGCCTCATGTGGCCAGAGTGTGTAGGCTGTTTCTGGATGAGGAAGGCATTGATGCCATTGACTGGCCCTCACGTTCCCCTGACCTAAATCCAATTCAGCACCTATGGGACGTTATGTATCGGTGCGTCCGGCGCTGCCAAGTACCACCACAGACTGTCCAGGTGCTCACTGATGTCCTGATCCAGGCCTGGGAGGAGATCCCCCAGGACACCATCCGCTGACTCATCAGGAGCATGCCCAGACATTGTCGGGAGTGCGTACAGGCACGTGGGAGCCATACACACTACTGAGTCACATTATGAGTTGCCGTGATAAAGTTGGATTTACATTTTTTACTTTGATTTTTGGTGTGATTTTGAATCCAGCCCTCAGTGGGTTGATGATTTTGGTTTCCTTTCCTTTCCTAGACAGCTGAGTTTTAGGCCGATAGCTAGTTAACTAGCTGGCTTTTTAGTGCAACTAATTTGGTTGTAGGGTAGCTAGCTAAGTAATTTATGTTAACAAGTTGAATCATATGGGCAGCTAGCTAGGGAAAATGGGCAGCTAGGAAAAGGGGATAAATGGATAACTAGTTACGGTAAGTCAAATAACGAACGGCTTGGCATGTGCTCAGTGTGAATGGCTTCAAACTGCAGAATGAGCTGACTTGTTGGTGAATATTGTGTCATGTCACAGCATATTGTAGTGTGCCAACCAGTGGCTCATTTGTACAGAAGCACTGTACTCTCAGAGACGCTCTCGTTTTAAGCATGCGCTGTATGTACCAAGGGACCCAGGTGTTACACAATTAGCATAGCTTAGATATATGTCAGAAGCCAAATGTGTCCTTAAATAAACAGTTTTATTTGGCCAGTGTAGGGACATGCTTTGCAATGTAAACCTATGGCAATCTTGCCTTTGTGGCATGAACTGCAGTACTGCAACCGGCCAGTGGGTACAAACGAGCGTCAGAGCTCATTTCGAACACTGGGGGCCTGGGTTTTCCCACTGACAGATTGGGGTGGGGCAGCGCCCGATGTGGCCCTATTGAGTGGCTGCCAATGAATTCAACAAAGTACAAGCAAATTTTGCCAGAAAATCTCTGTCTCTGCTAGGATGCGGAGACTTAGTCGTAGGTAGATTGTCCAGCAGCAAATATAAATCAAAATCCACAAAACAACAACCATGTTCTGCAATGCTCATCTCAGTCTCCAGACTTAAATCCCTTCAAAAAACTGGTTTGAACTGAGGACTAGCAAACCCAATGTTAATGATTCTGAAAAGTTCTGCATGGAAGAATGGTCAAGATTCCCTCTAACCTCATGACAAATAACAGGAAAAGTCTCATAGTATTAAACCACGGGTGCCAATAATTATGAAACCTGTTTTTTGGGGAAATACATTTCTATCTCAAAAATGAACTTTGGAGGATTCCATCATCACGAAAGCACAGTACATTGCACAAGTTGAAAAATAAAGTGTATGTCAATAACTTTTATTTTTCGTTTACAGTATTTTTGTGCAGATGTATCAAGGGTGCCAACAAACCTGAACCTGACTGTAGATACAGTATCTTACAGGCAGAATTTTATATTTATGTATTGATAGGCTACCATAACACTATAATAATATAACAATTTACGGTGCAAAATCACACAAACACTCCGAGACAGCTTAATAAAAGAAAGTTAAAAGAAATAAGGGCTACTACTAACTTGAGCTTCAATAGGCTATCATAACATTTATATTATATTATTATAAATGCATCAAAACAGTTTTACCACAATACTGGATTAAATTATACCTGACGAAAGCAAATACAAACGCGTCCCTTGTGGATTGAAATTTCGCCATACCTATGAAAATAAAATAAAAACAATCGCTACAGTAGGCTGGTGCTGGTGTGTAGACCATACTTTTTTTTATTGTCGTGTAGGAGTATGGGAACAAAAAGGTGCAAAGGAGGCTTTTTGTGGACGGAGAAAATAAACGTGTTGTTTATTGCACTCTCTCATTCAAAACTGACAACTCACGCACACTCTCTCGCAACACTTCCTGAACGTGATTACCGCTAAGGAACATGGGTAATGTAGTTGCATAGTAACATTAACAAGGGCTAGATCGCAGTGAAGTCTAAACCACTGAAACACACTGTCCTGCTAGTGAGTGGCCACTACACATGTCCCCCCAGAGTTCACAAGCACTGGCCCCAAAAAACGACCCGGGACCCTAACGACCCGTCCGAAACGACTCCGGGGCTCCCCAGCAGGCACAGGGGGGCGGGGCAGGAGAGGAACAGCAGGCAAGTGACGAACTGGTACCCGAGGGCAGGGCGAGGGGTCCGCAGGAGCCAGGCTCGGTGACGGGGACGACCTACCAGGGGGCCGACCGCGACGAGGAGGCTGGGCCACCACAACGGGGCGGTCCAAGTCCAGGTGAGCAGGTTTGAGGCGGTCCACCGAGATGCGTTCAGCCCCACCACCCACATCAATGACAAAGCTTTTGTCGCCAGGCTCCAGAACCCGGTACGGTCCATCATAGGGCGGTCGCAGCGGCCCCCGATGGGCGTCGTGACGGACAAACACATACTCCGACGCCTGCAGATCAGGCGGGACACGCACCTGGGGAACTCCATGGTATGCAGTAGGGACTGGCAGCAAAGACTTGGCCCTGTCCAGTAGAGCGCCCCGCTGCTCTGGTGCTGACCAAGGGGCTGTAGTGCAGGGAAAGAAATCCCCCGGGACTCGGAGAGGCTGGCTGTATACCAGCTCGGCAGAGGACGAGAGAAGGTCTTCTTTGGGTGCGGTGCGGAGTCCAAGCATCACCCAAGGGAGTCTGTTGACCCAGCCATCGTCCTGGAGGCTAGCCTTAAGGGCCGCCTTCATAGACCGGTGAAAGTGTTCACATAGGCTGTTGTCTTGCGGGTGATAAGCCGTGGTGCGGTGGAGAGAGACCCCCAACTGCTGGGTGACGGAAGTCCACTGGGAAGTGAACTGGGCCCCCCGATCAGAGGAAAGGTCGGAGGGGACCCCGAAACGGGCGACCCAGGTGCCGACAAAGGCACGAGCTACCTCAGCAGCAGTAGTTGCGGACAGCGGAACGGCCTCCGGCCACCAGGTCATTCGATCCACCATCGTCAGGAGGTGAGTGTAGCCCCTGGAGGAGGGCAGGGGGCCCACCAGATCCACGTTGACGTGGTCGAAACGCCGTTCAGGTACGGTGAACCGCTCCAGCAGGGCCTTCACGTGATGATGGACCTTGGCCCGCTGGCATGCCACACAGGTCCTCACCCAACTCCCCACGTCCGACTTCATCCCGTGCCAGACGAACCTCGCTGCCATGAGGCGCTGCAACGGTTTCCTGCCCGGATGCGACAGGCCATGCACGGCATCGAAAACCAGTCTTTGCCACGCCTGCGGAACCACTGGGCGCGGTTGCGCCATGGAAACATCACAAAGCAGCGTTGTGCCACCGTCGTCGAAGGGGACATCTGCCAACTTGAGGCCAGAAACCGCCGTCCTGTATGCTTGGATGCCAGGGTCCGAGGCTTGATCTGCAGCCATGCGAGTGTAGTCGATGCCAAGGTGGACTGTTCCGATGGCGGCACGAGAGAGGCAGTCAGCCACGGGGTTGTCTTTACCAGCCACATGTCGAATATCCGTGGTGAATTCCGAAATGAAAGCCAGATGGTGCTGCTGCCTGGCAGACCACGGCTCTGACACCTTGGCCATGGCAAAAACGAGCGGTTTGTGGTCCACAAAAACGGTGAACGGGCGAGCCTCGAGCAGGAAACGGAAATGCCTGACCGCTAAGTACAGGCCGAGCAGCTCAAGGTCGAAAGTGCTGTATTTACGCTCACTGGGAAGGAGCTGTCGGCTGAAAAATGCCAGGGGCTGCCAGACCCCCTCAATCAGCTGCTCAAAAACGGCACCGACGGCATAGTCTGAGGCATCAGTCGTCAAGGCCACGGAAGCACCAGGCACAGGGTGAGCCAGCATAGTTGCACCGGCGAGGGTTGCCTTGGTATCCGCGAATGCCTTTAGCATGTCATCAGACCAGGCGATGGTATGTTTGGGGGTCTTCGCCTTGAGGGCCTCGTGCAGGGGGTGCATCAGATGAGCAGCCTGGGGGACAAAGCGGTGGTAAAAATTTACCATCCCCAGGAACTCCTGTAGAGCCTTGACTGTGGTAGGGCGTGCAAGCTGTTGGACGGCCTCTACTTTGGACGGCAGTGGGATCGCCCCGGCGGGGGTGATGTGGTGGCCAAGGAAGTCCAAGGAAGGCAGCCCAAACTGGCACTTGGATTGATGATCAAAGAGGAGACGGAGGTGTGATAGGTGCTCTGCCTGGGATTTGCTGGCGACCAGGATGTCGTCTAGGTAAACAAAGACGAACGACAAGTCGCGCAGCACCACGTCCATCAACCGCTGGAAGGTCTGTGCGGCATTCTTGAGGCCAAACGACATCCGTAAAAACTCAAAAAGCCCCAATGGAGTTATGACCACCGTTTTGGGGATGTCCTGTGGGCTGACTGGCACCTGGTGATAGCCCCTTACAAGATCCACTTTAGAAAAAATGGCTGCTCCAGCCAGGTGGGCTGAAAAGTCTTGAATGTGGGGGACGGGGTAGCGGTCAGGTGTGGTAGCGCCATTAAGGCACCGGTAGTCGCCGCAGGGACGCCAGCCACCATTGGACTTGGGAACGAGATGGAGGGGCGAGGCCCAAGGACTGTCGGAACGCCGGATGATGCCGAGCTTCTCCATGGAGGCGAACTCATCCTTCGCGATGGCGAGCTTGTGTGGGTCGAGGCGGCGGGCCCTGGCATGCACAGACGGGCCATCCGTGGAGATGTGATGCTCTACACTGCGTTTCGTGGCAGTGGACGAAAACGTAGGTGTCGTGATGTCCGAGAACTCCAACAGGAGGGGGGAGAAGACATCAGCAGGTGAGACGGCGCTGGACAGCTTCATCGCGGCCGCATCACTGCGCTCACACGGTAGCGAGCCGAACGTCTCAGCGTTGATGAGCCGACGGTTCCCCACATCCACTAGGAGACTGTTGGCACATAGAAAGTCAGCACCTAGGAGGGGAGTAGACACCTTGGCCAGAACAAAATCCCAGGTGAAACGCTGGTCAGCAAAACACAACGTCACAGTGCGGGTACCAAAAGTAGGGATAGCGCTGCCATTGGCAGCCTCGAGGGCGGGGCTTTGTTTCGCCAGACGTAAGTCCACAACTGATGCAGGAAGCACGCTCACCTGGGCGCCTGTATCGCACAGAAACCTGCGACCGGAGAGGGAGTCGGTGACGTACAGCAAGCCTGCAGGATGGCCGACACTCACAGCTGCAAGCGAGTGCCGGCCAGTGCGTTTCCCGACACACTGAAGTTGCATGGAGGCAGGCATTTCTTGGCTTTGGTACCGAATTTGGCGTGGCAAAAACACAACCCTGATGTCTTCACCCGGCGGGCCACAGCAGTGGCGGAGACGGAGAGAGGTTGGGGCACGCATTCATCAACAGCGGCGGTGGTGATGGTGGTGGACGTCACTGCAAAACATTTCTTCCCGGCCGAGAAAAATGTATCCGCCTCCCTGGCCAACTGGCGATAGTCAGTCTTGACAGAATTGGTCACGGCTAAACGAATGTGGCCAGGGAGCTGTTGCAGGAAAAGCTCCTTAAAAAGGAAACATGGCTGGTGGTCACCGAGCAGAGCCAGCATGTGGTCCATTAGTTCAGAGGGCTTGGAGTCACCGAGCCCAGGGAGGGAAAGGAGCTGGCGAGCATGCTCAGACTCGGACAGTCCAAACATCTCTTTAAGGTGGGCTTTCAAGGCACCATATTTGTCATCTGCTGGTGGATTTTCAATAAGACTCACCACCCTCCCCGCAGTTGAGTTGGAAAGAGCCGCCACCACATAGTAGTACTTGGTGCTGTCCGTCGTAATCCCCCTCAATGCAAACTGCGCTTCAGCCTGAGCAAACCAAGCGTTAGCATTCTGCTCCCAAAACTCAGGTAATTTGAGAGAAACTGCGTTTGTAGCCATGTTGCTGCCTGTTCAGTAAACTCTGGAAATGTCCAAAGAAAATCGGGGTCACCAATGTAGTCTGGGAACAAAAAGGTGCAAAGGAGGCTTTTTGTGGACGGAGAAAATAAACGTCTCATTCAACGTCTCATTCAAAACTGACAACTCACGCACACTCTCTCGCAACACTTCCTGAACTTGATTACCGCTAAGGAACATGGGTAATGTAGTTGCATAGTAACGTTAACAAGGGCTAGATCGCAGTGAAGTCTAAACCACTGAAACACACTGTCCTGCTAGTGAGTGGCCACTACAGTGGTACCTTTTTACCGCCAGAATGCGCAAATAATTATGTAGATCATAAATTACCACAAGCTTTGCTTTGGCTAATAAAAGGATTTTTTTAAGTAACATATATCATTTTATATGATAACAAGTGTTGGAGTAATTCCACTTCTACATGATTTTTTTCGCTAGAATTTCACATTTCTTGTTTTGATCAATGAATTACTTGCTTTAACAACACTGCTGATCAAAAGCCTACCCTTATTTCACCTCGTACAGTGGCTATGACTTGCACGTCCAACACATTTGTAATAGTACTTTTTGCTCTCATTCAATTTCAATTCTGCCGCAAAAAACATTCCGCACTCACCTTCCTAAAGCGTTAGTTCTCCGGTTATTGCAGGGTGTATTGCTGTTGAATGTGCAGGCTGTGGTTTCTTACTGTTGCACAATGCTCCAGCGCTTTAAGAATATGCAAAACTAAGACCTATTGTCTTTACAAGGCAGAGTGAGGGAGTAGGACAATGCGTGATTTAATAAAAACACAAACAGGGAGGCGCGGACAGATGGAGGGCTTGGTGTTTTTTTCCTCCTACCCACCTGATTCGTGACCAGAGAACGCACACAGCTGTCAATCCGGAACTTGTCCTTAAGCATAAGAACTACTGGCTGCGTTTAGACCAGACATTTAGAAAGTAACTAGTGATTGGGGAGGAAGGTATGTACTTAAATTATTATTATTATTATTATTATTATTATTATTATTATTATTATTATTATTATTATTACTATATGGACTTCAGTCAGACCAGCCCACCAAAACCCACCCGGCAATAGGCATCACCACCACCCATACAACCAATCCCACACTTTACACTAAGACAACATGATCAAATAATTGCTTACTAGGCTTTTGATAACTGAAAGTATCTAAAAGCTTATGATGCATGAGTGAAATATTTGTATAACAGCATGAACTAGCAAAGTGAGCATGTTTTCAGGGGGAAGCAGGTTTTAAAACTGGCAGCCTGCAAATCTTCAACCTGCATGATTCATTAGTATTCATGAGTAGGCATTAGCAGCCACGATCATGGCATAATGTAAGTATATAATGTTAGCATTTATATATTAATTTATTCTCGTATATTCAGGCAAAGTTACATAACAAGCGATGCTGTAAGCCAATCGTAGTATAATTCCAAAAGGACAACAGCTGTCTATGAAATACATGAATTTTTCCAGAACATATTCAAATGGAAAATTTTCAGGTTTACTGAAAAAATGGTAGGCTGCTTTGTAATACGTTATCTTGTCACATATACAGTGCAGTCTGTAAGTATTTGGACAGTGACACATTTTTGTTGTTTTCACTCTGTACTCCAGCAAATAAACAGTTGAAACAAAGCAATCATGTGGTTAAAGTGCTGACTGTCAGCTTTAATTTGTGGGTGTACATCCATATTGGCTCAAGCATTGTCCTGCTGCATGATGAAGCATCATCCTATCAGTTTTGATGCATTTGCTTGGACCTGAGTAGACAAGATGTCTTTGTATACTTTGGCATTCATCCTGCTGCTGCCGTCAGCAGTGACATCATCAATGATGTAACGACTAGGAATTACACCCACTGACATTCCTTGTTTTATTTTAGCTTTCCGCTTTATTTTGTTTTGGCACTTGCTGCTGTGACGTCAGGCAGTGGGACACACCTGATTTAAGGTTACACAGGTAACGTAAGTTGGCCTCCTAAGTGATGTGGGGAGGAAGTGAATGCAAACAGAGTTTGGGTTTTGGTAAAGACAGGTCGCTTTACTGCTTAGGGAAAACAGTTTAGTGTTGCCGCACATAGGATCCTACGGTCATCATCTGCGCCCGAGGATTTTGTTTTGCTTGGTTCTTCATTTGTTTCATTTATATCCACTAATAACTTCCTGCGAAAGCAGGAAGAGAGCACGCCACTGCAGAAGGGTGAACGATTGGGCTGGCCTGGCGAGGTCACCAGTTCATTAGGCCCACAGCACACACCTAAGGTTAGGAATCTCTCGATAATTAAGTCCAATTAGGGGTATGAAAACTATAGGCTTCATTTGAGTGTTTTTGAAAACCTACACCTACAGACAATGGCTTTGAAATGGCTGAGATATTGAGGTTGAAAATGAGCTGTTTAGAATTGAAGTGCCAACTAATGCAAACATATACTCACCAAGCACTTTATTAGGAACATTTTTACTTTATTACACCTGATAGACATGTGATTATCAGGGGCGGTCTGTAGTGTAGTGGTTAAGGTAAATGACTGGGACACACAAGGTCGGTGGTGGGTCAATGGCGAATAAAGCTTCTAAACAGTTTTTTTTTTTAAAGTTTGTTCAAAATGGATGTAATGCATATTTTTGAATCTGGAACAATGTGTCTAAACAAGTCTCACTTGTTGTATAACATTTCAAAATGTTTAAATAATTTTTTTAACTGTATTTTTGACTTCACCGTCCAAAAAATGTCAGGTGGCGCAACCAAATATTTGTCAATATATTTTCCCACTATTTATTTTAAGTAAAACTTTGGCAAGTATCCTTTAGAGTGTCTACAGTGCCAAACACATCATTCTTTTGTGGTTGTGTTTTGTATTTATAATAATTTAAGACTATTGCATTCTAGTAGCCAGGTATTTGGTATCTTTAGCATCCTATTTTACATTTAAAGACAGAAAAATAATTTCTAAAATGTACGAATGAATGCATTAAATATAATAGCTATTCACATCATAGTTATCCATTTGTTCATGTTAACCTATTATTTATTGGTTTAAATATATATTTTACCTGGTCGCACCACCTGACGATTATCAGTTGTGCCACCTGACAACATTAGTAATGACAGGAACTATCTTTAACTTAAAACTAATAAACATTTGTTAGTAATGTAATAGATAACCTTAGAGCTTTTAATAACATTATTTATTTCATATAATGAGATTCCCGGCAGTTGCGCCACCTGACTTATTGGTTGCGCCACCTGACTTTTGCAACTATTTTCAAATTAAACAGGCTTCTACTTGGACGCCTGTATTAGGTTTTGCCATTGCTATCAAATTCATACATATAATTTAAAAATGTAATAAAGAGTTTTGTGATGAAATAACATTTTCCTAGTTTTACACTGGTTGTACCACCTGACATGGAAAGTGTTGCCAGCCTACCTACGTATTAAAACTAGCTATTTTTATCAATATTTGAGATCTACAAACCTTTTCACTCAGGTATAACTGTCACTTGGGGTCTTCTTGATGATGCAATATCCTGTTTACTGTTATTACCTCCTCATTTCATAATAAAAGCCCCGTATTGACGGTTGTGCCACCCTGACATTTGAGAACATACAAATGCTGGACAAAAGTTTTAGGATTTTTTTTTTTGTCTGCTTTGCCCACTCATTACCAAAACTTTGCCTGTGACTACGACTTTGCTTTTGATTACCCTTGATATATTTGTTTGCTGGATTATTAACCCATTGCCTGGACACTTGATAACAAACTGCCTATTCCCTGCTATTCCTGTTTGCTGGCTACCGAAGCCTGCCTGTCTGACCTGCCTTTATTTTAATAAAGATTCTGAACTGAACCTTGCCTGCTGGATTTCTGCGACATGTTGTTCTAAATAGCTGATATCTTCAGTAATAATAACAATCAAATACCTCTTCACTAATAATAATGAACAAATGCCTCTTCAATAATAATGATAAACACATGCCTCTTCAGTAATAATAAGGAGCAAATGCCTCTTCAAGGGAAACTGAAATATTTCCCCTTTCTCAAAAAAAAGAATATGAATATTGGGTTCTGGTGCTTACACACTAAATAAACTAAAAAAAAAACAATGCAATGTGGGCCCTAAATCCCTGACGCGAAATATTGACAGCAAGAGGGAGTTGCACTAGTCCAGGCGGGACAGAACCATTGCTTGGACCAGGAGCTGGGTCGAGTAAGGGGTGAGAAAGGGGAGGATTCTTTGTATATTGTATAGGAAGAACCTGCATGACCGGGTCTCCGCCGCAATGGTCTCGGAGAGGGACAGTCTGCTGTCCATCACCAGGCCAAGGTTCCTTGGACAGGGTGATGTCGTCAGTGTGGTATCCCATAGGGAAATGGAGAGATCCAGATGGGGAGAGGTAATCGCAGGGATGAATATCATTTCAGTCTTACCTGGGTTGAGCTTTAGATGGTGGTTGTCCATCCAGCTCTGGATGTCAGAAAGTTGACTTGAAGCGGCTCATTCTATTGTTTTAGATAGAAAAGGAATAAGAGATGGGATATGAGCGGTAGATGGCGGTAGTTCTGGATGATGGAGGGATCCAGGGTAGGCTTTTTTAGTAGCAGGGTGATGTGGGCCCGCTTGGAGAATGATGGAAAACAGCCGGAAGGCAAGGAGGAGTTCAGAAGGGAGGTGACAAATGGGAGAATGTCAGGTATGATAGTCTAGAGGAGAGAAGAGAGGATAGGGTCAAGGGCACAGGTTGTAGGGCGGTGGGAGAGCAGGAGTTGAGAAACATCAGAGTCTGTAAGGGGAGAGAAAGTGAAAAGGAAGGGAAGAGGGGGAAGGGCACGGAGAGGGGGGCGGTGGTTGCAAAGGATCTGCGGATGTCTGTGACCTTCTCATTGAAAAAATCAGCAAAGTCATCAGCAGCGAAGGAGGACTGAGGTGGAGGAGGCGGTGAGCTGAGGAGAGAGAACAGTTTCTGGGGGTTAGAAGTGGAGTTCTGAATTTTTGTTTGATAGTATTTTACCTTGGCGGCCGTGACAGCGGAATAGAATGCCGCCAGGAGAGACTGGTAGGTTGTGAGGTCTGATTGGTCTCTGGATTTTCCCCACTTCCTCTCCGCTGCATGGAGGCTGGCTCTGGAGGTACAGAGGGTGTCAGATATCCAAGGACTGGGAGGAGATGTGCAAGGTGGTTTTGAGACAAGGGGACAGAGAGAGTCCAAAGGCGGAGGAGAGAGATGAAAGGAGGGTGGCAGATGCAGAGTCAGTGGGGAGTTTGGAGAAGAATTTGAGAGGGGGAGTGAGGCGGTGGAAGACAGTGGTGGAAGAGGGTGAGAGGGAGTGGAGGTTACGGCAGGCTGAGGAAGTGTGGGTGGGAGGAGGGGGCGGGAGGATGGGGAGGAAGAGGGAGGGAGAATGACAGTGATGCTGGTGATCAGATGTATGCAGAGGGGTAATCTCTCACACTCCCTGGGATGGCCGGGGAGTGTGAGAGAAGGAGAAGGACGATGAGAGGGCAGCGGGAGTGGCGGTGTTGTCAGGTGTGATCCAGGATAAGCAGTTTGTAAGTAACTGTCCAGGCAGAGGGCCAATAAACCAGCAAACAGAGATATCAAGGATAATCCAAAACAGTCGTAGTGACAGGCGAAGTGTCGATAATGAGCGGGCAAAACAAACAAAAACAGAATCCAAACAAGTCAAAACAGTCAAAAACATAACCGGTCGTAACAGGTATCAATCAGAATATAATACTGGAGAGTATAGTCGGGACACATAACATAAGTGGGGAGGTGACATAGGGTTTCACCTGTGAAACATCAAGAACTGGATGGATGAGGGGTGAGTACACGGGTGATGATGAAGGGGCCAATGAATCTGGGGGTTAGCTTGTGGCAGGTGGAGTGGAGGGGAATGTCCTTGGAGGACAGCCAGATTTTCTGGCTAACAACGTAACAGGGGGCAGGGGGGCGGCGGTTAGCAAACCTTTTCATTTCCTTAACATTCCTTAATGGAGCGGCTCGGGCCTTCTTCCAGGTCTGACGGGTGCGCCGAACAAGGAGCTGGGCCGCAGGTACCTCCACATCTTTCTCCTCTTCTGAGAACATCGATGGCTGATATCCCAGGCAGCATGCGAATGGAGACAGACCAGTGGAGGAGATGGGTAGTGAGTTGTGTGCATACTCAATCCACGAGAGGTAATCCACCTAGCAGCTGTGGTTTGGTGCAGACTAGCATGCAGAAAGCCTTCCAGAACTGACTGGAGAACCTGGCTCCGGCTGGAGAAGATGAGGCATGGATCAGGCCGGCAGCCAGGGAGTCCCCAATGTACTTATCCATGGAGAGGGTGTCCGGGGCAGACAGGGAGAAGAGACAACCTATAGGAGGAGTGGTGCCAGGGTGCAGCTCGATGGCACAGTCATAGGAATGGTGAGGAGGCAGGGAGCAGGCTTGGGACTTATTGAAGACCTGTCCTACATTGTGGTAGACAGGTGGAATGGAGGCACAGAGTCTCAGGAATCATGCTGGCTGGAGGCATACTGGAGACAGGACTGGTGGCAGTTGGATGGTTCCCCGGACCCAATCCACTTGGGGATTGTGCTGGAGAAGCTAGGGTCTGCCCAAAACCACAGGAACGAGAGGCGACTTCATGATGTAGAAGGCGATCTCCTCCTGGAGGTTGCTGGAGATCTGCAGCCGAACTGGAGAGGTGATGGTGTCGACTGCGGCCAAGGGGGTGCCAGTGAGTGCATTGGTGCAGTGGGCTTGGGAGAGCGTGGAGGTGGGAACTCCCAGCCAACGGAGAGTTGGGCAGATCAGGTTGGCGTTGGCTCCGGAGTCCATCAGAACTCGCTACTTGGTGGCAAGCCCCCTCCCAGGAGATGTAAGCCATAATGGTGGATCTTGAGGTTGAGGAGGATTGATCCATGGTGGCGCCCATCAGGACCCCCTCCTTCACTGACAAACATTGTCTTTTACCAGGCAATTGCTGACGCAGTGGCCAGCTCCACAGAGCTGCTCCAGCACCTGCCTCTCCTTCTCCAGTGCTGAGAGACGGGTTCGCCCCACCTGCATGGGCTCCGGTTCAGGTTCAGGAGGGTCTCTGGGGATTGGGCACCTGGCACGGGAAACCAGAGGAGGCTGGATATGATCATCTTCCCTGATCTGCCTGGTAGCTTGTCATTCCCTCTGCCAAGTGTCCACTTAGATGGCCAGGTCGATGAGGGCGTCGAGGGAGGCTGGCAGCTCGCAGTTGGTCAAGGATTTGCCCAGAAAGACCATTCTGGAAAGCTCCGTGGAGCTCAGTGTGACCCCAACATGAACGTTTTTGTGTTTTTGAGTGAGATTATCAAAATAAATCCTCACTAAAGGCTCCAATGACAGTATTTTATCTGACCATCTGATGTATTTCTATTATTCAAGACAAGCTCATGAGGTCACTTCTGATTTCCATTTTAATTTATATTATTATGGGATCATTCATGCTTCCATTAATGGGCACTTCTAGAAAAACACTGCGCCATGTTTCCAGTGAGCTGATTCGTCTGGGGACAGTTCCTTTATATGGGGTTTAACACAGCCCGAACAAAAACTGCAGCATAACAATAATTTCCTCTGGGCAACCAGGGGGGGGGGGGAAAGGGGAGTCCCCCATGACCGTTAGGCTTCAAATAGTCCATCCATCCAAAGCCAGCCCCTAACCACCAATCAGAGGTAGCGTTCACTTTTGTCAATAGAGTCCCATCATATGCAAATATGTACTGTACTGGAAAAAGGTATAAAGCTGATTCACTCAGTATTACCTGTAAAATATTCTTGAGCATCTTTGTTGTTGTTCCGTCACATTACGGTGAAAGCCAATCATCTTCATACAGTGTTTCAGTACTTTTCCATCACGCGTTGTACTCCTGGGCCCACATCTGCTCCATATAACATTTGGTTTGCAATTAACACACTGCTACAATGTAACCCAGTGAAGTATTTGGGTTTACAGAATGAATGGTTAAACAAGATAATATATTAACCATAATCTTTATTTAATATATTTTCATATGGTTTATGAGTGATTTAATTTTATATTATGCCAGTTGCAGTATAGCTGAGCTACTCAGACATTTTTACCTTCATAGATAATGAAGGACTTTTATTTTTAAAAAGCAGGAAGTAGGTTTCTAGCTAGACATGCATTAACCAGTTTGAGCCGATTGAACCACAGTGTTGCTTGTTGGTGAAAAAACGTGAATACAGAGTTGAGCAGAACGATCGAGAAACTATTTGAAAAGTGTTGTATTGAATAGTTAAGTGGTTCAAGAGATGCAAGAGCCAGCTAATTGCTTAAGTTAAAATACTGCTTGTAAACATTTTCGCAGAATATGACGGTTTCTCTTTTATAGCTTAAGACTGCGTAATTGGCTGTTGTTGTGTGATTCATAGTCACCCTATTAACCAACTTAAAAGTTAGAACATAGGCTAACCAACTTAAAAGTTAGAACATAGGCTAAAATAGGTCAATTCATTCCAAAGGCATTTTATAGGAAATTCATAGAATGTTGATTAGCTTACTCTCTATACTGTCGCCATACATGGTTATGGTCACCATTTAGCAGTATGTTGAATATAATTTGATAATATGTATTTGAATTGGTATTTACATAAATGTATTGTGCTCAGCAGTACATTGTTGAATTTAGAGTGAGTGATTATGTTGTACAACAAACAGAATGAAGAACAGCTGAACCTGTTTCTGTATAGGTCAGGTCTTTTGACCATGTCTTTTGATTCTGTCGAGGATCATGTCATTTGATTCCGTCCAGAACCACATCTTTTGATTCCATCAAGAACTACCACAAGGACGATCCCGATCTCAATAGATGGCGAGCCACCCAACTTGGATTTCCAGGATTGCGGATCAACCTACTAGAACAGGAGTTTGACCACCATCGGCCTTGTGGTAGGACAACATTTTATTATTTTGGGCCGTTTATTATTTTCTGTATATTGTACATGTGTATATGTTGTTGCATAATTTACATACAAGGTTGCAAAGTAAAAGTGGTAACCTTGAAATCACGTGTGGTCATGGTTATTGTACTTACTTCATACCTTACTCCTTACGAACCTAGCTTATATCTAGAGCATCAACGTCATCCAGGGGTGGGTTACAGTAACTACAAAGCTTACATTTATCATCCGTCTTTCCTCCTTTCCTGGTTAAGGAGGAACCGCCCTTGGGTGCGCTTCCTCCTCATTCTTTTCTATCATAACAAGCACCTGAGCGCACCCCACAATGGGAGAGTGTTCTGCCTTATCTCCTGAAGCTGTGGCCGAGCACTCACCCCTCCCTTACATTTTTGCTGGTTACCTGTCACAAGCACAATTTATTATTTTAAGCAGTTTTCGAACTATATGCATTGCATATATCTGGATACATATATCCTTGGTTACATTACATTACATTACTACCTTATATTTTTCTCCCACAATCCCTCCTTTTATCATATAAATGATAACATGTTCAAAGAGAAAAAATAAAAAATAAAAATGTGTCTGCTTTGCTCATCCGCTCTTGGCTCCTGCGTCGTCGTAGGGTGTGTGGGGCAGTTGCTCAAACACCTCTCGCAGCTCTTGATACTCTTGTTCCTTGATCCATTTTCCTATAACCTTCTGCAGGAGTGGAACACAGCAACAAAACACCAATGCCAATATAACAAAAATTACCACACAAGTCATTCCAATTTGAACAAAAACACCGTACCAGGAATCGAGAAGCCATGACCAATTCCCCCATGGACTGACTCCTGAGTTCTCACTAAGTTCTTTTCGTAGGTTTTTAATTTTAAGCATAGCATCAGTAAAGGAACCTTCCGGGCTAGTATTGTACATGCAACATTGGTCTCCAAACATTTGACATACACCTCCTTTTTCTGCTAATAGCCAATCTAAGGCCTGGCGGTTTTGCTAGGCCATTTTACTTTGTTCGCCCAGGGCAGTCAAAGTCTCATCGGTGGAATTAATAAATCGCTGTTGATTATAGTATATATAATTTATCCACTCTACATTTTTATTAGATTGTATCCATATAAATATAGATGTGAAGCCTGCTTATACCTCATCCATGGCCCTATGTTCTTATGGGATGCCCCTCGGTTGGCCAATAGCATCTAAGTACACTCTACTGTCCTCTTGATACGCTCTCCGGCACATACTTTGAGCGCTCTGGTCATGCAAGGTACCTACATCCATCCTAAGCACCTTCATAACCCGAGCACAAGTTCCAGTCCAATTGGTGGGCAATGTCTGGGTTAAGGGTCGGGAGAGACCAGAGGCCCACCATAAATCGGCCAGTGGTGTCCCTGTCCCCTGGAGAGCCCACTGTGGAGGTAGAGTACTCCTGTTTGTTGACTGTGTATTTCCCAATTCACTTACGTTCCACGTTTTACTACAATTGCTGGCTGGGAATGTTCCTACATTTACTACCCCATTTGTACGTTTATAACATTCTATTTTAGATTCACCCACTCCCCATTTTGTAATATTTTCCTCCCTCTTAGTTTCGGGCCACATGGTCACATTTGTACAGTGGGCAGAAGCATTGTAGTGTCTCGATCCTTGCATCATTAAACACAAATATGGGCAGGTCCCTACCCCTTCAGTACAATTTTGTACACATGAACAGTTTTTTGTTCTAGTCATATTCAACAATATAGTTTCTCTACCAGTTTGGTTTGCTGCTACACATTCATCATTTATATGTACAACCCCACACATTGCCTCACAAGTCTCTCGGTGCTCCATCAGCCATCTTGCACATGTGGAGGTGTTGTAGGGTGTCGGAACGACCCAATGGTCTGGTGTGTGTTCAGCGCAAACCACACAGTCCCCTCGCCCTTCAGTTTCTTTCATTGCTGTGTGATTAGCCCATTTCCACCATACGTTGTGGGTGGAGAGAGACTGGTACACCTCGTTGTGTCCTATTTTCTTGGGTGTCTTCCGAGCCCTTTCTGTCCTGGTCATAGGCAGTGAGAGCACATGAGGCTATGATGATTGCCATAACCCCAAGCCATACCAGTCACCATTTGTCCCCATTGCTGATCAAAGACCACCTATGGCTCGTCACAGGCATCCCCCTCATTTGTATAGCTTGCAGTGACTGGCGTGTATCCAGGAAGTGCGCTCAGCTACTCGAACAGTCGTCGGAGTCGTGAGCAGGATCTGGAACAGTCAACGCCACCTGGGTTTGCACCACCTCTTCCTCTGGAAGTCCTTCACCACCACCCAGTTGCCTGGTTTCAGCTGATGGCCAGGTTCTTCACGTACAGCTGGTTGTGCTGCTTTCACCTGCTTTGAGACAAATCGCAGTGCCTTATTCAGTTCCACACAATATTGAACCATTTGATCGTCTACTAGGGCTAGGTCTGTCCTGGCAATTGGGGCACCCACGGGCGTTCTCATGGGTCTCCCCGTGATGACCTCGTGGGGCGACAATCCTGTCGTCTTACTTACTGCTGTCCTCATGGACAACATGACTATGGGCAGAGCTGTTATCCAATCCAGCCCTGTCTCCGCCATTGTTTTTGTCAATTTGTTTTTGACCACTCCATTTGCTCTTTCCACTGCTCCTGCACTGGCCGGGTGATAAGCGCAGTGGAACCGCATGTCAATGGAGAAAAATGTAGTCAATGCTTTCAGCAAATTGTTGTAGAAATGTGAACCTCGATCCGAGGACATTCGTTTCGGTATTCCCCACCTGAGAATGATTTCCCGAATAAGTGCTTTCGCCACTGTTGTTGCATCTCCATGTCTGCAAGGAAAAACTTCAATCCATTTTGAAAACATATCAATGATCACCAAACAATACTTTTGGCCTCTGCAAGGGGTTAGTTCAATGAAATCCATCATTAAGTACTCAAACGGATCTTGTGCTGGTGGTTCAGCGCCTGGTTCTGTTTTTACTGCTACTCCGATGTTGTGTGTTGCACACACGATGCATCTGGAACAAAAATTTTGTGAGTGACTTTTGAATGCACTGAGGTCCCAATATTGTTCCATTTCTGCCACCATCCCTCCTTTTGACACATGGGTCTTTCCATGTGTCAATTTCAGGTAGTATGGAACCAAACATTGGGGTAGAAAAGGTTTACCTGAGGCTGTCCCCACCCACAGACCATCGACCTTTGACCCTTCGTTTTTCCATTTTGCCTTCTCTGTGGGGGTAGCCATTTCCAGACTCTCTTGTATTGTAAGCTGTGGGTCTTTTTGTTCATTCTACATTTGGAGGGTCGTTTTCATAGGGGCATGTGCTGCTGCCTTAGCAGCCGCATCAGCTGCTGCATTTCCCCTAGCCACGGGTGTATTGTCCCCAGTGTGTGCGGTGCACTTGCAAACTGCCACAGATCTGGGAAGCATGATGGCGTCCAGAAGATTTCTGACCAGGGGTCCATTCTGAATGGTTTTTCCTGCACTGGTGAGAAATCCTCTGTGTTTCCAAATTGTACCGAAATCATGTACCACTCCAAATGCATATGTGCTGTCTGTGTAAATTGTTACAGCTTTACCTTTTGCCAAATGACACGCTTGGGTAAGAGCGAACAATTCTGCAGCTTGGGCAGAAAGGTGACCCGGTAGCCGGGCGGACTCTTGTACTGCATGTTCGGTTACTATTGCATAGCCCACATGATTTTCACCGGTTGTGGGATCCTTTGAGGCGGATCCGTCTACGAAAAATTCAATATCCGTAGTCGGTATGGGTTCTGTTTTTAGGTCTGGTCTGGGGTGAGGACTTCCTCCAAAATGGCGACACTGTCATGTGCTTCTCCATCTGCTTCTGTGGGAAGAAGAGTAACAACATTAGGTAGGTTTGTTAATACATGTTGGTAGTGGAGCATGCGCGAAGCTGAAAGGTGAGTTTTTTTGTTTCAACAGTATTTCTGCCACATCATGCGGAACCAGGACAGTAAGCAGTCGATAAGCCACTAAAGCACAGGTGGCTTCTACAGCCGCAGCAGCCGCTGCAACTGCTCGCATGCAGGCGGGAAGTCCCCGGATTACTGAGTCCAGTCTTGTTGAGTAATACCCGACAGGTCGTTGTTTACCTCCATGCTCCTGGAGCAGGACAGCGGACATATATCCGGCCTTCTCTTGTACCGTCAGAGTAAAGTCTTTGTCCATATTTGGTGTTCCTAATGTAGGGGCTAGTTGTAATTGCCCTTTTCGATCTAAAAATGTGGCTTCTGCCGCCTCAGTCCATTCTAAGGGGTCATGTGACCCTTCCATGTATTATATCCTGCAAAGGTTGCGTTCTTTGCGCATAATCCATGATCCAGGATCTGCAGTATCCTGTCATGCCTAGAAAAGACATCATCTGAGTTTTAGTCTGGGGTATTTTGAGAATCGCTTCAATTCTCTCTAAGCCCAACGAATGGCCGTCTTTAGAAATGTCATGACCTAGGTTTCTTGTACCAATTGTAATTTTGCCCTTTTCACTTTATTCCCAGTTTCTGCTAGGAATGTGAGAAGCACCGCAGTATCTGCAGTGCAATCTTATTCTGTTTCTGAACAGATCAATAAATCATCAACATATTGACTGAAATTATATTCATCCCTGCTAATACCTCTCCTCATCTGGATCTCTCCATTTCCCTCGGGGATACCACACTCACGCCGTCACCCAGTGCAAGGAACCTCGGCGTGGTGATGGACAGCAGACTGTCCCTTTCCGAGAACATTGCGGCGGTGACCCGGTCTTGCAGGTTCTTCCTATACAACATACGGAGAATCCGCCCCTTTCTCACCCCCTACTTGACCCAGCTCCTGGTCCAAGCGATGGTTCTGTCCCGCCTGGACTACTGCAATTCCCTCTTGGCTGGCCTCCCAGCCTCCGCCATCAGACCCCTCCAACTTATCCAGAATGCAGCAGCTTGTCTGGTCTTCAACCTTCCCAAAAACTCACACGTCACCCCCCTGCTTACTTCCCTCCACTGGCTGCCTGTCATGGCTTGCATCAAATTCATTGGTGCTAGCCTTCCAAGCAGTTAAGGGGTCTTCCCCAGCTTATCTACAAAAAATCATCAGACCCTACACCGCTGCCAGACCTCTTTGTTCAGCCTCCACAGGCCGCTTGGCACCTCCCCCTCTCCGAACCTCCACCTCTACCTCAGACTACTGTCTGTTCTGGCTCCACGGTGGTGGAACGAACTCCCCGTTGAGGTCAGAACTGTAGAATCTCTCCCCACCTTCAAGCGCAAGCTGAAGACCTCTCCCCATCCCTCCCTACCTCCCTGTGAACCTTAATTGTTGTATCTGTGACTTGCTTTGTGTATCGGTATTTTTAGTTGGCTAGGTAAGCAGTGTTTGGATAGTTAACTTTGGTCACTCTTGCTCTGTTGTTTGGCCCTCGTCCTTATCTTTGTTGTACAGGTAGCAGTTGAAATTGTACTTCCCTCTGGGTCTTTCAGCGAACTTATCCCTGGTTATGGGTATGCACTTTGTTGTACGTCGCTCTGGATAAGAGCGTCTGCCAAATGCCATTAATGTAATGTAATGTAATGTATTGCACCAATGTGCTTCCTTGGGGAAAAGTGAATCCTTCCAAACATTCACTTAGTGCGGCAGAGTAAACAGCAGGGCTTTCAACGTAGCCCTGTGGCATTCGAGTCCACGTACAGTGGGGCAAAAAAGTATTTAGTCAGCCACCAATTGTGCAAGTTCTCCCACTTAAAAAGATGAGGCCTGTAATTTTCATCATAGGTATACCTCAACTATGAGAGACAAAATGAGAAAAAAAAAAAAATCCAGAAAATCACATTGTCTGATTTTTAAAGAATTTATTTGCAAATTATGGTGGAAAAAAAGTATTTGGTCAATAACAAAAGTTCATCTCAATACTTTGTTATATACCCTTTGTTGGCAATGACAGAGGTCAAACGTTTTCTCTAAGTCTTCACAAGGTTTTCACACACTGTTGCTGGTATTTTGGCCCATTCCTCCATGCAGATCTCCTCTAGAGCAGTGATTTTTTGGGGCTGTCGCTGGGCAACACAGACTTTCAACTCCCCTTTTTTTTTTCCCTATGGGGTTGAGATCTGGAGACTGGCTAGGCCACTCCAGGACCTTGAAATGCTTCTTACGAAGCCACTCCTTCGTTGCCCGGGCGGTGTGTTTGGGATCATTGTCATGCTGAAAGACCCAGCCACGTTTCATCTTCAATGCCCTTGCTGATGGAAGGAGGTTTTCACTCAAAATCTCACGATACATGGCCCCATTCATTCTTTCCTTTACACGGATCAGTCGTCCTGGTCCCTTTGCAGAAAAACAGCCCCAAAGCATGATGTTTCCACCCCCATGCTTCACAGTAGGTATGGTGTTCTTTGGATGCAACTCAGCATTCTTTCTCCTCCAAACACGACAAGTTGAGTTTTTACCAAAAAGTTATATTTTGGTTTCATCTGACCATATGACATTCTCCCAATCCTCTTCTGGATCATCCAAATGCTCTCTAGCAAACTTCAGACGGGCCTGGACATGTACTGGCTTAAGCAGAGGGACACGTCTGGCACTGCAGGATTTGAGTCCCTGGCGGCTTGGTGTGTTACTGATGGTAGCCTTTGTTACTTTGGTCCCAGCTCTCTGCAGATCATTCACTAGGTCCCCCCGTGTGGTTCTGGGATTTTTGCTCACCGTTCTTGTGATCATTTTGACCCCACGGGGTGAGATCTTGCGTGGAGCCCCAGATCGAGGGAGATTATCAGTGGTCTTGTATGTCTTCCATTTTCTAATAATTGCTCCCACAGTTGATTTCTTCACACCAAGCTGCTTACCTATTGCAGATTCAGGCTTCCCAGTCTGGTGCAGGTCTACAATTTTGTTTCTGGTGTCCTTTGACAGCTCTTTGGTCTTGGCCATAGTGGAGTTTGGAGTGTGACTGTTTGAGGTTGTGGACAGGTGTCTTTTATACTGATGAAACAGGTGCCATTAATACAGGTAACGAGTGGAGGACAGAGGAGCCTCTTTAAGAAGAAGTTACAGGTCTGTGAGAGCCAGAAATCTTGCTTGTTTGTAGGTGACCAAATACTTATTTTACCGAGGAATTTACCAATTCATTCATTAAAAATCCTACAATGTGATTTCCTGGATTCTTTCCCCCCATTCTGTCTCTCATAGTTGAAGTGTACCTACGATGAAAATTACAGGCCTCTCTCATCTTTTTAAGTGGGAGAACTTGCACAATTGGTGGCTGACTAAATACTTTTTTGCCCCACTGTATATTGTTTCCCTCGAAACGTTAATGCAAACCATGGTTGCGATTCCTGAGCTACAGGAATACTGAAAAATGCATTTGCTAGATTGATCACAGTAAACCAGCATGCTTCACCCGGGATCTGGGACAGAATAGTAGCGGGGTTAGGCACCACAGGGGCCATTTAAAGGAAACCCATGTTCCTGCCAAATTTTTAAACCTTCCACGGCTGGTGGTCCCTGTTGGTTCCACATTATATTTAGGGGTCCTGTAAATTTATCACAGCCCACATTTAGCTCCTTCCCGCAACTATTCCCCATTTTAACAATAACAGAAAGGTACCAACCTGAAATGAGTCTTTAAGGCCTTACGAGATCTCCGGTCCCGGACCAGTGCACCCGTCAACGCATAGGCACGCCCTACACCCGGTGTAGTCTGCCCAAGTCTCGTTCTCGTTGCTGTGGGGTTGCCGCTCAGTCTTTCTCCTTCCTCAGTCCTCGGATCTCGTATCGCTTTCTCCCCCCGAAGGCGGTCTTCATTTTAGGGATTATCCCTTTCCAGTCCCGGACTGGTGAGACTCAGCCCCTTCTGAGACAGAAACGAGTTAGAGATCCTGCCGGCTACGCCAAGTTACTGTAGGGGAAATTCCCTGGAGAGGCGACGTCTTGCAAACAACCTTTCCCGTTTAAAAGAACCCAGTTCTTTCACAGCAAGAAGAGCTACAATAATACAAACTTTATTACTACTGCAGCAAAACAAAGCACGGAGAATGCATCACATCAATGTGGGAATACACTCTAGATTTTAGCAGACAGAGTGTCTATTCTTATACCATTACACATCCTAAGTTATCACATGAATACATTACGGTGAAAGCCAATCATCTTCATACAGTGTTTCAGTACTTTTCCATCACGCGTTGTACTCCTGGGCCTATATCTGCTCCTTAAGTCATATAACATTTGGTTTGGAATTAACACACTGCAACAGTAACTACAAAGCTTACATTTATCATCCGTCTTTCCTCCTTAGGCTGGTTAAGGAGGAACCGACCTTGGGTGCGCTTCCTCCTCATTCTTTTCTATCATAACAAGCACCTGAACGCACCCCACAATGGGAGAGTGTTCTGACTTATCTCCTGAAGCTGTGGCCGAGCATTCACCCCTCCCTTACATTTTTGCTGGTTACCTGTCACAAGCACAATTTATTCTTTTAAGCAGTTTTCTAGGCGGCACGGATGGTGCAGTGGGTAGCACTGCCGCTTCACAGCCAGGAGGTCCTGGGTTCGAATCCCCGTCGGCCTGGGCCTCTCTGTGCGGAGTTTGCATGTTCTCCCCGTGTCTGTGTGGGTTTCCTCCGGGTACATCCGGTTTCCTCCCACAGTCCAAAGACATGCAGGTTAGGCTGATTGGAGAGTCCAAATTGCCCGTAGGTATGAGTGTGTGAGTGAATGGTGTGTGCGCCCTGCGATGGACTGGCGACCTGTCCAGGGTGTATTCCTGCCTTTCGCCCAATGTATGCTGGGATAGGCTCCAGCCCCCTGCGACCCTGATCAGGATAAGCAGGTTCAGATAATGGATGGATGGAAGCAGTTGTCTAACGATATGCATTGTACATATCTGGATACATACATCCTAGGTTACGTTGTACTACATTAGATTTTTCTCCCACATCACAGAGAATTGGCCCAGAAATGGAAGGACCATGGTTCAGAGCCTGCATGAACCAAGTAAACACCGCTTCATCCAACTCCTTTTTCTGTGCGCCTCTCAATTTTGGCTTCATGAGCGCAATTACTGCCTCTCTTAAGCCCAGA
Source organism: Conger conger (assembly GCF_963514075.1). Lineage (NCBI taxonomy): Eukaryota > Metazoa > Chordata > Actinopteri > Anguilliformes > Congridae > Conger > Conger conger. The sequence continues at coordinate 26,661,081 of NC_083764.1, forward strand.
AGATGGGGTGTCATCACTCACTGATTGGCTCAGAGGGGAATGCACCAGGCTGCTCTCAACTGCCAATTAAGAGCTAGTTCTCACACCCTGAGTTGCAGGTGAATCACCCTCCAATCAACCCAGTGGAAGTTTGCTCTGCTGCAAGCCAAAATGGAAATGGAGGAAAAATAAACAAAGCACCCAAAAATGGTTGGGTTACAATCCTTCCTGGTGCAATTGAGCCAACCAAGAGGACCAGAAGGTGGGATTTGACTATTTCATAGGTTCCATTACACCAGGCAAGTAAAGTGTTTAAAAATATTTGAATTCAAAACATTTATGCATTTGACCCAAGTCAAGTGATTATGACTTGAATATCCCCACTACTTCACTCACTTCAAGAGATCAGAACATTTATGAGGACTGACGGCAACACAATGCAAGAGTAGCACATGATGCAGGTCCTGGAGGTGAAGGGAACTTCCAACCTAGCCAAAACCATCAGGCTAAATGCATCTTCCCTTTTTATCAGAAGTTGATACGGACATGATCAACTGTGCCATCTAGGGGACAAATGAAAATACATACAAAGTGTATTTTAGGGGGCTGCATGTGCATTTACAACCACATCCATAATGATATAATATGTACGACCATTCGTTTTAGAGTAAAATATTAATGTAATCGTGTTAGAACATAGCCAAAATTGATTTCTATTACAAAGACGGTAATGTATTCAGATGGTGGCATTAAAATAGTGAGGTTGTAAACATCGAGGTTTTAAATTGAATTTGAAGCATCTGAAATACAGAGGATACATTTCACATGCCTATTTCAATTAACTGTCCAATCATGAAGAATATGTGCACAATAGATTTGTGAGATAAACTTATGAAAAATCTAAAATCAATAAAAAGATGTTAGTAAAGACCAGTTTTGGTGTAAATATACAAGTAACTGCACTGGTGCCATTTCAGCACCCACAAAAAATATGGTCCTTGGTTGAGGTTTTGCAGAATGGCCAGCTGACACATGGATTAGGGAAATAAATAGATAAATAAAACAAAATATGTAGCATAGATTGAACATCAGTATATCAGTGAAAATATTTTTCATTTGCTGTCAAACATGAATGTTCCATGAATGCCCAATGGAAAAATATTGGTATCACTAGGCGACAACTGCATATCAATTGACAAAACTAATAGGTCGAAAGCTGGCCCCTTGACGGTATGCCCTGTTCAGAGCACAAATCATTCCCACTCAGTTTAAAACTTAGAATTCATCACTGACTGTATCAAATGTTTCAGCCTCACCTCATTTAAGCCCCACTTGTATATTTATCTTTTGAAATTAAAAATCACAAAATTTTACATAGAGTAATTGTCTGTGCCATTGAATATGTATGTGTTCATTCTCTCTCACAGCAACACTTCCATCCATAGAGGAGTGCAATCTGACATCTATGTACCCACCTCTGGTGGATTCTACCACACGGCTAATCAGAATCCATAACTGACAGCATTAAGCCCCGCCTCTTCAGTTGAAGACATAAAGGCAAAATCTATGATAGACTTCTTCTATTCAATAAGGGCTGACTGAGTGAGTCAGGCCATAGTCTGTATATTGGTATATTGTATCTTCAACTATATGCTTTGAGCAAAAAAGGAATATGCAGATGCATGGTGGGAAACTTAAGTTTTACTTTTCTACTAAATGAGGTGGTTGTCCTTGCCCAGTATTGCCTAAAGTATTGGAACAACAAGGCCAATTCCTTTGTTTATGCAATACACTGAATACATTTGGAGTTGAGATAAAAAGATGAACCCCAGACAAGTTCAGAATTTCAGCTTTTATTTCCTGATATTTACACCTTGATGTGTTAAACTACTTTTTTGTTCATTAGACTAAGCAGGAGACCATCCCTTCCTGGAGCAGTGCAGGGTTAAGGGCCTTGCTCAAGGGCCCAATCGCTGTGCGGATCTTCACCGGGATTAGAACCACCAACCTCACATGTCCCAGTCATTTACCTTAACCACTACGCTACAGGCCGCCCCACATAGAACATAGCACCTTTGGTATCAGACCCAATCAGATCACCCAATTTTTAGGTTATAAGAAGTATTGGAACAGAGAGTATTTAAGTCAATTAAAGTAAATAACACTTAATATTTGGTAGCATAACCCATGCTTGCAATAACTGTATCATGCCTACAACCCATTGACATTGACATCACTGTTCTTTTTTTGTGATACGTTTTTTGTTTTGGGGGGTTTTTTTAGGGGGGGGGGGGGTTCCCTTCAATCTCCTCTTCAGGAGGTGAAATGCATGGGTTAATTGGATTAAGGTCTGGTGACTGGACCACTGCTTCACTGATGAGCTTGTATGTTTTGGATCATGAGCAGATCCCTTCTTTCTCCTCACTTTGGCCTTTCCATCACTTCAGTAGAGGTTAATCTTGGTCTCATCAGTCCATAAAACTTTGTTTTTGGCTTATCTGTACTTCTCTGAAAATTGTAATCTTGCCTTCCGATTCGTATTACTGATGAGTGATTTGCATCTTGTGGTACAGCCTATATTGCTGCTCTCTAAGTCATCTTTGAACATTCAACTGAGATACCCTCACCCCTGCTCTGTGGAGATTGTTTGTGATGTCACTGACTGATGTTTTGGGGGTTTTCTTTACAGCTCTCACAATGTTTCTGTCATCAACTGCTGTTTTTCCTTGGTTTACCTGTACACCAGTGGTTTATTTCTTTTTCAGAACATTCCAAGTTTTTGTACAAGCTATCCCCAATGCTTGTGTAATGGCTCTGATTGATTTCCCCTCTTTTATAAGTCTGGCTTGCTTTTCTCCCAAAGACAGTTCTCTGGTCTTCATGTTTGTGGTTTGTCGTTTCTAACACAAATGCAGCCTTCTCAGACAAAACCCAAGGCTAAAACCAAGAGTGGACATTCAGACCTATTTATTAAAAAGTAATGTTACAGACAGCAAAAAGGTTGGATTTAATCTAACAATTCCATGGGATCAAGAAACCCTTTATTTATCTCAACAAAATTCAGAGTGACATGCTGTGCAATATTTGTCATGATGGTTTTGTTGCACATTATATCACATAGTTGTTGAACCTAAATTCGATGCAACATATTTACACTGAAGTTTTTAGAGATTATCCTCTTCAAAATGTTGCTTTCCATAGCCTACTCCGCTACGTTTTGGAGTCGGTGGTGCTTCAATCATGTTAATTTGGCTACTCTGAAATTCTATGACCCCACTGCTGTATGCTACTCACAACTCTTAGCTTCTGCTATAATGCAGGATTTAATTTAAAATAAAAATGTTAACACAAAGTAACAACATCTTGGTTCCAGACAAAAAGGATTGAGATAATGGAGTGGCCAGCTCAATCCCCCGACCTCAACCCCATTGAATACTTGTGGGGTGACATTAAAAATGCAAAACCCAAAAATTCACAGGAACTGTGGACAGTTTGTTCATCCTGGGCTGAAATACCTATTTCTAGGTGCCAGAAGTTGGTTGACTTGATGCAACGCAGATGCGCAGCAGTTATCAAAAACAATGGTAATGCAACTAAATATTTGTTCAGTACATTTTACATTTACATTTTAGTCATTTGGCAGACGCTTTTAATCCAAAGCGACTTACAAGTGCATAGGTTCTACCACAAGTCAAAGCATCACATCCAGAACTAGAAAAATACACCTGGACTGCTGTTCTAAACATATAGTCGTCATCATAAGTGCAATTTTTTTATTTTTTTATTTTTATTTTTTTTATTTTTTTGGGGGGGGGGGTTAGACAGGGATAGGGGTATCAGAAGGGGGGGGCGGGGTAAATCAGGAGGGGGGACTAAGGTAGAGTTTGAAGAGGTGTGTTTTGAGTCTGCGTCGAAATAGGGGGAGGGATTCTGCTGTCCTGACAGTGGTAGGCAAGTCATTCCACCACTGAGGAACCAGAACGGAAAACAGGCGTGAACGTGCAGCTCGACCGCCAGGTGCCCGTAGAGAGGGAATCGTAAGGCGACCAGAGCTGGCAGACCGGAGTGGTCTAGCTGGGGAGTAGGGAGTGATCAGGGATTGTATGTAATGTGGGGCAGTCCCCTTAGCAGCCTGAAATGCCAACACTAGGGCCTTGAATCGGATGCGTGCGGCAATAGGAAGCCAGTGGAGGCCAATGAGAAGCGGGGTGACATGAGCCGACCTGGGCTGACTGGTGATCAAGCGGGCTGCAGCATTCTGGACCAGCTGGAGGGGCTTCATGGCGCACGCTGGGAGACCGGCTAGGAGGGAGTTGCAGTAATCCAGGCGGGAAATGACGAGCGCCTGGACTAGGAGCTGGGTGGCTTTCTCCGTCAGGAGATGACGGATGCGGCGTATATTAAACAGAAAGAACCTGCAGGTTCTGGCAGTGGAGGATACTTGTGGAGCCAGGGAGAGGCAGTTATCAAGAGTCACCCCAAGATTCTTTGCCGTACGGGAGGAGGAAACTACAAAGTCCTCCACAGTCAGTGAGGTCGATTGACGGAGAGGACTTAGCAGGGATGTAGAGAAGCTCAGTTTTGGCAAGGTTGAGCTTCAGGTGATGGGAAGTCATCCATGCAGAGATATCAGCCAAGCAGGCAGAGATCTGTGTGGTGATTTGGGTGTCAGGGGGGAAGGAAATGAAGAGTTGGGTGTCATCAGCGTAGGAGTGATAAGAGAAGCCGTGGGAAGAGATAACAGAACCAAGAGACATGGTGTATAGCGAGAAGAGGAGAGGCCCAAGAACCGAGCCCTGCGGGACTCCAGTTCGTAGGGGTTGAGGGTCGGAGAGTGCGCCCCTCCAAGTCACCTGGTAGGAGCGACCAGAGAGGTAGGAGGAAAACCAAGCGAATTTTAATTTAAAGTGATGTTAAATCTTGAAAGATTTATCAAGAAGAATCAGAATTCACTTTATACGCCATGTAGTTTTTACGTACAAGGAATTTGCTGTGGTATGTGGGTGCATGCAGACAACATAAATAATACAAAAAATAGAAACATACATATAAAAATGAGGTGGAATGTAATGTAGAATATAAATAAAAAATAAATAAATAAATTTACAATACAACATGATGCTGAAGCGGGGTGTGAGAAGTATTATTAAAGTGCAAAATATAAAATATAAAGTCTATGGGGGCGGGATAAGAGTCTGTGACAATGGGGGGTCCCAGGCCTAGTTGACATTAATCACAGGGAGACAGTGCGTTGATGTAACGTGTCTGTAACGGTTGTAACGGTTCTGTGACAGTGGGCGGTCCCCCGGGCCTTGTTGATGAGGCCAGCTGCAGATGGGTAGAAACTGTTTCTGTGGCGAGAGGTTTTGGTCCTGATGGACCGCAGCCTCCTGCCAGAGGGAAGTGTTGAGTATACAGTGTTTGAGTTTGAAGAGAAAAATTTTGACACTGCCTTTTTTCAATCAACAGATCAATATTCATTTTCTTTGCTTCCTGTAAAAAAATAACTCAGACTTGATAAAATTTGTTCATGCTTTGATTTGGAATTGAATGTGTAACGTTTCCACTACATTTGAAATATGGAACTAAAAGCTATTAAAATATATTTGTACTTTATTCACTTTTTTTGATGCACTGCTATTTATTTTTTTTACATTTTTTACGTTTTGTGGACATGTTTTCCTCCAGCCAGTACAGTGAAGATATCCTCCAATCTGGGCAGGGGATACCGATGCACTTGCAACTTGACAGTGAACTTGACTTGATTGACAGTGACCTTAAAATTCCACACTTTCTTTCCAACCCATCCTTCTTTAAAATTGGTTCTATAGGGGTGGTCTATTCACTTCTTTCAACCTTTGACAGGATTCCTGCATCCAGCAAATAATATATTTCAGTTCCTACTTTTTGCCGTAAGGAAAAATGCTCCGGGTCTGTCTTTACAGAAATTGCGTTGTGTCTTTAGTACAAGTTTGGCTTCATAATCCTTAACTGTTCACATCTGATCTTGGAAAATACCATCATATTTCTTCAGTAAGTGCTCAATTGTTGTAGTTACATTGTTGTTCATATTCCACACATTGTATGGAATATAACCTAGGCCGCTTTGACACAGGGGGCCATGGAAAAATTAGGCTGTGCCATCCACTGCTAAGCTCTAAAGCAGGGCTGCTAATGTAATTGCCATCAGCAGAGGCTGGACCAGCTGTGCACAGGTGTGCAGCGTATCTCCAGTCACTGAAGCCAGCAGCAGGCTCTACTAATCCCTTGCAAGTCTTGGGAGGTGGTCACACTGCCTACATGGGATTTGGCTCATCCGCATTTGCATTCCACCTCAATGGCAGAGGGGTTAGCGATAATGTCACCTCAGGCATGTGCTACTTAAGAGGAAGTAAAAAGCAGAGGGCTGGGGGTACAGCTGGGGGTACAGACCAGTCACAAGGTTTTAACAGGGCTCACTATCGCTTGCACTGGCATATTATCGATGCCAGTTTAAGCCAGTTGGAATGGCACTCTGGACACTCAAAGCTGCCAATGAACCTTGCTGACTCTTTAATGTGAATAGCCTTGCAGTCCGCAAATAACCAGTTCTAGGATGAGTTCTTTCCTTGTGGAATTAATTCATCAAGACTGAATCTTAATAAATTAGATTGACTCTTTCCCTCTGAAGATGCCTAGTAGTAGTTCATTCAAGATGATGCTAAAGGTATTCAGTGTAAGCTTTGGTAAGGTGATGTTTTTTGCTGACTGAAGGGCTTATATTCCCAACTCTTAAGACATTACCACAAGCACATATGTGTACACTTTGAATCTTTTACATAACAGAAATGTCTTTTGCAACTGAATTATGTGAATTTATTTCTACATTACTCCCAAGTAGCAGTAGTTGACAGAGATCAAGAGGAAGGGATCTTTGAGGTCACACATCTACAGAAAGAGAAAAAATTTGTTGTATGCACCAGGATCTGCATTCTGTTCATTTCATTATCTGGCAGAATTATTTTATTTATTTATTTATTTATTTATTTTTGCTTTTTGCGTGACAGATTAAATTATTACCCCACTGACAAATCTTGAAATGTCTCATCTCATTGGAAATCTTTTTTTACCAAAAAGGTAATTGAAACAAGCTTTTAAGTCAAAATATGAGACTAAAATACTTGTTAGGATATCCCTTCACCTCAGTGACAAACCTGCCCATAAGAAAGAAACTAATTCAGTGGAAGTCCAGCAGCTTCATTGTAGATTGCTGTTGAATGGGTTGTCACTGTTAGTGTAAGGGAGATGCCTCAAGCTTTTGGACTGCAGACCCAGTTAACCAGCAGCTGATGACTAAAAAAAACTTCAGGAATCTCCCAATGATAGTGTGTGTGGGTGTGTGTTGCTGAATGCAAAGAAGACTGAGTGCCGGAATTAACGGGTATGTTCCCATTAAGTGCGGAGCAGGTAGGGGTGCTACAATTCTGCAAGGGGGCTCAACCAGGCATTTTGTGCAGATTTCCAGATAATCTGCTTGGGTGCAGACTTCACTAGTGGGATTATAAAGAAATCATACCAATAAGCATGTAACAATGTTACCCCCTTCAGTCTCACTGGCCCATGGCTGAGCCAGTGTGGGTTTTTTGCATTCATTCCTTTTTCAGTGTGCAATTTTCAATCACTATGGTAGCAGGATATACGGTTTGAAAGTGTTAACTCGGTTCTATCTCTATAACCTATTTTAAGATGCCATTGCTTTAGCGACAACAGTTCCTTGTTTTTTAACATGTGGGTGGTAAAACAAGCATGGGGGGACCTCACCATCTCAGCATTTAGAAAATCCACAGACTGCACAAATTAAGGTAATGTCAGTGTCCTTTTCACAGCAAGGGTCCAGCGAACCAAACGCATTATAGTTTCTAATTCTAAAAGGCCACTGTACCCAATCTGTATCCACTCAACCTCCCCTGTGTTTGATCTTCTGTTACTTTGTAAGATTTAGAGTAATTTTGACCCTTGGTGATGCCGAAAGGGTTGCCATTCGGAAGAGACCAAGATTATGCCTGTCGGGTGTCTTGGTGGCGCAGCCTGTAGAGTACTGACTGCATGCTCATTGCGAGCCGCGACGTCGGCGGTTCGATTCCGACCGTCTGACATTTGTTGCATGTCTTTCCCTCTCTCTCGCTGTCTCTCTATACTATACTGTCCAATAAAAAGTTGAAAAAGGCCTAAAAAATATCAACAAAAAAAAAAAAGATTATGCCTGGAGTCAAAATGGTTCAAGAATAGTAACCATTTTATTTTGGGCATGTCATTCTCAAGCTTGTATTAAGAAAAGGGGCTGATACTTAAGGGGTTAAAGATGATGCAATGGCAAAAAAAACAAGAAAATAATTTTGAAAGTATGCCAGAAAACCCAAAGAAGGTTTTCCAATGCAAGTAATATGGCTGTATGAATGGCAAGTGAGGTCTAAAGTCTTGTATCATTAGCACATTTACCCTTTCAGCCTTGTATACTAGCCTGGAGTGCTGAAATAGCCTGTGTGTGCGTGTGGTAGCCTTGACGAGCTGAAAGAGGGCAGCATTGCTCCATAATTGTGCTTCCTTCTGCTCGGGGTCTCACTGGGAATCTCGATAGGAAGTGTTGCGTTTTTTAGGGTGAAGAGACCCTTCTTTTTGGGACTGAAAATATCCACCCAGGCAGGTTTCTAAATTCCTAAAAACGGCCACATGTGTATATGACCATTTTTTTGGTCATATATAAACAAACAAATTCCCTAGTATTAAGTTCTTAATGGCCGCTCATCCCTGTTCTATTTCTTTTTTTAAATCCAATACATGGTCACCCTAGCCCTTTTAGCCCCATATGCTCAAATCAATGATTGGCAAGCATTATTTATTTATTTATGAGTTTCGATAACTTTTGGTGCCTTCAAATTCAGATCCTTTCCTCTCATACTTTTTTTTATAATGTAGCAATTTAGAGCCATCACCGCATAGGAGAGTAACTATTATATTAGATAGAACTATGCGAAAGCTTGTTAATGCAAATATTGAATCAACCAGTCATGTGGCAGCAACTAAATGCATAAAAGCATTTCATGGTTTTTCGGACCAAATGTCAGAATGGGGAAGAAATTAGATGTAAGTGACTTTGACCTTGGAATTGTTGTTGGTGCCTGACAAGGTGGTTTGAGTATCTCAGAAACTGCTGATCTCCTGGGATTTCCACACACACACTAGTCTCTAGAGTTTGCAGAGATTAGTGAGGAAAAAACAAAAAACATCCAGTGAGCAGCAGTTCTGCAAGCAAGAACAGAAAAACATGCTGTCACTCAGGGGAGGGGGGAAGGGCCAGACAAGTCAAAGCTGACAGGAAGGAGACCGGAAAGCAAATAACCATGCATTAAAACAGTCATGTGCAGAAGAGCATCTCTGAACACACAGCATGTCAAACCTCTAAGTGGATAGGCTACAGCAGCAGAAGAAAAAATAAATAAGTCTAATACCTAATAAAGTGCTCACTGAGTGTATGAGGGTGAATGACAGGACCAGTCGGGGGATGAGCAGCTACAAGCGTGCACACACACATATACACTCGTTCACGCGCGTACACGCACACAGACACACTCTCACACACACACACACACATATACACAATAAGCATTATTTACTTTCTGTATACCATGTAAAACTATTAATTTTTTCCATCTTCTCTTATATGGTTTCATGGATTTCTGTATTTTTTTTAATGGGGGCCAAGAAATAGAATTTTTTACACACTCTTAGAAAAAACAAAGCTAAAATGTACAGAAATATATACAAATATATGTAATACAGTATAGATAGTATAACATATTTTGAATATTGAAAACACCAGTTTAAGACCAGAGCTTTAATTGAATCCCTGTATCTTGATTTAGTTATTACAAAAGAGCGGAAGGAAAAACACATACTGCTACTTTGAGCTCTTGAACTTGATCCAGTTAACAGGATTTTCTTAAATTACTTATAAAAGACCATCTTTAAACTTTTTTCCCTCTTTTTCTCAGTCCATTAATTAGCCTGTTAGCCCAAAGGCCTGAGCACAAACTATCAATCAAATGCACTGAATATAGAAGTTCCATCATCTCACCCTGAGGGGCAGCGTGCTACGTTGTGCGTGTGTGTGTGTGTGTGTGTGTGTGTGTGTGTGTGTGCGCGCGTCAGTAAGAGTTTTTGTGTGCGCAAGAGTTTGTGTGTGTCTGTGTTCGGGTGGGGTGTGGGTAGATGTACATTACTGGAGTGGTGGGTGGGGGAGAGTGGGTTATAATGAATAATTTCTGAAATATTAAAAAGAATAAAGAAATAAAAGATTAAGGGTGCTGGAGCTCTATTATCCTAAACTGCTTGCCCCAGGGACTCAAACACCACGGTGGAGGACATCACGGTAATTAAAACCTCTCTCTAGCCCCCCGCTTCCCTTTGCCACCTCTCTCCCATAATCCTCCTCTATGTCAGAGCCACAGTCGGGCTCCATGGAGCAAGAGCCCAGGCAGCTGTCCTTTGGATAGTGAGACCTGGCACCTGTCACCCCAACTCTTTCATCCACCCATCCATCCATTCTCATTCACCTAACCCATTCACTTTGTTAGGTGAAGTAATGAGGGGACCAATTTATATGGATGTCCCCTCATTAATGTAATTTTTTAAAATCAGACCAGGGTTCAAATAGAATTTGGTTTGGATTCAAATACTTTTCTGCATTTGTCTAAGCTTGGCTGGTGTGTTGGAACAAATGAAATGATCCCGAGAGTGTAAAACCAATCCATCAGCTTAACCTTGCAGGCTCAATCAATAGAGTACAGAAACGTATTTGAATCTCAAACAAATACAAATACCTTTTTTCAGTTATGCATATGTCTATTTATTTATTTATTTATTTATTTATTTATTTATTTATTTATTTATTTCACTTACTGTGTGTAGGCATATGTAGATTATATTTAGTATATTAAAATTCTTTATTAAAACATTATAAGAGTTTATGAGGAGACCGAGAAGGCAGGAGACAGAAGCTGGTTTAACACTGTTGAGCCTCGGCCGCAGGGCAATATTGAGGAGATGAGACAGGATTGATGTAAGCAAATATTGGATTTGTGTTAATAGTTTTCCCTGCCGAGCTCATTGCACGGCAGAAGCAGATCGAGTGTCGAGTGTCAGATAATTGGCAGCAATGCAGTGATTCCCTTTGCACACCCCAACCCCCCCCGTTCCACACACACACACACACACACACACACACACACACACACCACGCCTCTTTCAGATCTGAAAAAGGCAAACATGTCACAGATTTGTCAGTCTGATGGCTGACAAGATGAGGCTGTGATCTGCCTGTGCAAGCATCACCAGGAAACACTGCTGTCTCAATCTCTTCCCCTACTTCCTCATCTTTTTTCTCCACTCTTTCTTCCCTTTGTCTATGCTGATACTATGCTTTTTAATGCATTTGTGATAAATATTGTGACTGTAACTATGTTAAATGCTTATTCATATAACGGAGACAAAGAGATTGTTTTCTTCAAATCAGTAACATGGTGGTTCAATGTCACACTTTCCAGTTGTCTTTAGGCACCAAAAAAACAGAAAAGAAAAAATTCTAGGCTTAATTTCCCACTGTAAAAGTTCACTAAAACTGTCTGTGCATGGTATTGACAACTGTCTTTGTTATCAGAGCTCCATGCTACACGCTCATCTTGGGAGACTTAATTTTCAACTATCGATAACTAAGGTAAGGTGACTTTTCCAATGATAATTTTTGCTCGGTAGCTACCCAAGTTAAGATAAAAGCACAACTATAACATCCTTATGAAAGCAAACTAGCTAGCTAATGTTATTGATAACATCACCTCATGAAAGCAAGCTAGCTAACTAACGTTTAGCATTGGGGATTTTTAAAATGGGTGGCTGAGGTGGAAAGAGAGATTTTGAGTATGGAAAGTGATTTAGGCCTGAATAACAATGCTCAGAGATTTGAAGGTGTGAGAGAAGAGATTATGGAGACATTTTGGGAGGAACACTACTCCCCCAGCCTCTAGTGGGGCAGGGTAGGCTTGGAGGTGATGGGTATGTTCCTAGGGACTAAGCTCCTGCTGCTATTGTCAGCAGTCACATCATCAATAAATACAAGGGAACCAGTTCCATTGGCAGCCATACATGCACACGCCATGGCACTACCACCACCATGCTTCACTGATGAGGTGGTATGTTTTGGATCATGAGCAGTTCCTTTCCTTCTCCATACTCTTCTCTTCCCATCATTCTGGTACAAGTCGATCTTTGTCTCATCTGTCCATAGGATGTTGTTCCAGAACTGTAAAGGTTTTTTTAGATGTTGTTTGGCAAACCCATCAAATCCATTGTGGTGCTGTATAGAGCCAAAAAGAGGAGAATTGTGTTGATGTCCCAATATTTATGGACCTGACTGTAGGTGGTCATATTGGTGGCCCGAAAGGGTCTCTCTCTGTATTTTTGTACCTGCATACACTACCCACTTCTCACATGCTGTGTTTGTATTGAATTTGTTGTTTTTGTTGTTGTCTTGGTACTGTAGTTCCTCTAGTTGTAGTAGTCTTGGTATGGTAGTTATAGACTTGGACTTTCTGTCTTGTGTACTCAACATATGTTCATGGCCTTACAACCAATCATATGAATTGTACCTTATCTGACGTGTTTGATTGTTTGTTGTATGACCTTGATATGCACTTTTTGTATGTCGCTTTGGACTGTAATGTGTGGGTGTATGTTTATGGGGGTGTGAGTGCAAGCATTTTTATGAATGTGTGGCTTGCATGTGTGTATACAGTGCATCCGGAAAGTATTCACAGCGCTTCACTTTTCCCACATTTTGTTGTTACAGCCTTATTCTAAAATGGAATAAATTCATTTTTTTCCTCAAAATTCTACACACAACACCCCATAATGACAACATGAAAGACGTATTTTTTTTTTTTGCAATTTTTTTTAAAAAAACAACTAAGAAATCACATGTACATAAGTATTCACAGCCTTTGCTCAATACTTTGTTGATGCACCTTTGGCAGCAATTACAGCCTCAAGTCTTTTTGAATATGATGCCATAAGCTTGGCACACTTTGGGCAGTTTCGCCCATTCCTCTTTGCAGCACCTCTGAAGCTCCATCAGGTTGGATGGGGAGCGTCGGTGCACAGCCATTTTCAGATCTCTCCAGAGATGTTCAATCGGATTCAAGTCTGGGCTCTGGCTGGGCCACTCAAGGACATTCACAGAGTTGTCCTAAAGCCATTCCTTTGATATCTTGGCTGTGTGCTTCGGGTCGTTGTCCTGCTGAAAGATGAACCGTCGCCCCAGTCTGAGGTCAAGAGCGCTCTGGAGCAGGTTTTCATCCAGGATGTCTCTGTACATTGCTGCATTTATCTTTCCCTCAATCCTGACTAGTCTCCCAGTTCCCGCTGAAAAACATCCCCACAGCATGATGCTGCCACCACCATGCTTCACTGTAGGGATGGTATTGGCCAGGTGATGAGCGGTGCCTGGTTTCCTCCAAACATGACGCCTGGCATTCACGCCAAAGAGTTCAATCTTTGTCTCATCAGACCAGAGAATTTTGTTTCTCATGGTCTGAGAGTCCTTCAGGTGCCTTTTGGCCTTGCCATGTGCCTTTTACTAAGGAGTGGCTTCCGTCTGGCCACTCTACCATACAGGCCTGATTGGTGGATTGCTGCAGAGATGGTTGTCCTTCTGGAAGGTTCTCCTCTCTCCACAGAGGAACGCTGGAGCTCTGACAGAGTGACCATTGGGTTCTTGGTCACCTCCCTGACTAAGGCCCTTCTCCCCTGATTGCTCAGTTTAGACGGGCGGCCAGCTCTAGGAAGAGTCCTGGTGATTCCGAACTTCTTCCATTTACGGATGATGGAGGCCACTGTGCTCATTGGGACCTTCAAAGCAGCAGAAATTTTTCTGTACCCTTCCCCAGATTTGTGCCTCGAGACAATCCTGTCTCGGAGGTCTACAGACAATTCCTTTGACTTCATGCTTGGTTTGTGCTCCGGCATGCACTGTCAACTGTGGGACCTTATATAGACAGGTGTGTGCCTTTCCAAATCATGTCCAATCAACTGAATTTACCACAGGTAGACTCCAATTAAGCTGTAGAAAAATCTCAAGGTTGATCAGTGGAAACAGTTTTGAGCTTCATGGCAAAGGCTGTGAATACTTATGTACATGTGACATGTGCAAAAATCTCAACAATTTTCTTTTTAATGTTGTCATTATGGGGTATTGTGTGTAGAATTTGGAGGAAAAACATGAATTTAATAAACTTTGGAATAAGGCTGTAACATGACAGAATGTGGAAAAAGTGAAGCGCTGTGAATACTTTCCGGATGCACTGTATGTGTGTATGTGCACCCCAGATATTCTAGTCTCATGATCTGGGCCATCCATCCCAGCTCTATTTGGGAGGTCACAGAGCTTGACTCTTCCCACAATCCCCTGCAGTGCCAGGTCATTGACAGCAGGAATGCGCCCTACCTCCATGCTGGCCTCCCCATATCAGGCTCACCCTAGTGATTAGTTAAGGATTAAAATATTTGCTGTGCAAACATCTGACTTGGCAGTCTGACCAAGCATTACAATTCAGACACCCCCCTTACTACCTCTTCCACTCCAGTGAGCACAAATTTACCCCACCCAAAAACAGCTTGTCTTGGTTACGTGACAAAATTAGTTGATTTAATTGCTATTAAATAAGTGACAGAGCTGGTCTAAAGAGACTAAGTGTAACAGCATGTGTGGCTCTGGGGTTGCAGCTGTGGTTCTTTCAAATGGTAAGCAGGGGTATCCATCAAACTTGGGTTAAATACATAATTGGATTCAAAGTTTTACTGCCCTGCTGAAAAAAAGTGGTTTTGAAACAGCTGGTAGCTGGTTAACCAGTTGTTTTGACCAGCTCAAGCTATGTTTTCAGACTGCTGGTAGTTGGATTTTACAACATGGTGAGCTTGTCTGGTGTATTGGAGCCTATGAAGTACTCTCAAAAAGTGCAAGCCTCACCTTCTGGTCCTCTTGGCTGGCTCAATTGCACCAGGCATGATCAACCAAGCATAGAAAAGTACAATCCAAAACAACTATGTATTTGACCAAGGTCTGGTATACATGTTGGTATTCACTGCCTCCACACTGCTAGTAAACACCATAGAACTCTTGCCATTGATGACATCAAGAGCAAATCTGTGGTGGAAATTATTGCCAGGCTGACGCTTGCATGGCCATTGTAGGCGCTTTTGATGGTGGACAAGGGTTAGTATGAGCACTTTGACTGGCCTGCGGCTGAACAGCACTATATGCAGCAGGGTGCGATGCATTGCATGGTATGACATTCCTCCCGTTACCAATATTCTGTGACTTGTGCCGCAGTAGCCCTTCTGTCAATTGGGACCAGATGGATTAGCCTTTGTTGCCCTCGCACATTGATGAGCCGTGGGCGCCCAACACCCCGTCGCCGGTTCGTGGTTTGTCCCTCCTCGGACCACTGTCAGTAGGTACTCACCACTGCTGACTGAGAGCACCCTTCAAGCCCTTCAGAGATGCTCTGACCCAGTCATCTGGCCATAACGATTTGGATCTTATCAAAGTCCATCTGTTCTTTATGCCTGCCCATTTCTCCCACATCCAACACACTACTGGAGCCAATGGATCACTTACCATTTAACATATCCCAGACCTTGACATTGTTATGAGATAATCAACATTATTAGCTTTATCTGTGAGTGGTCATAGTGTTTTGGCTCATGTCACAAAATGAGACAGATAAGCAATCTATAGTAGGTGGTTTCTGAGCATTCATAGTGACGCATAGGGGAGAAACACATGGGAAAATTCTACAGAAATCATTTGGGAAATTAAGCATTTTATGTCAATTAAAATTTCATTGTCATTCTGTTTTTCATGAGAATTGTCAAATCCCCTGATGGTCTATCATTTGCAGATTTTAGGCACTGTTGAATTATTAACATTTGCTTCTGGTGTATCTGAATGTTCTCCTGGGTTTATGAGGTGGATACCGGCCTCTGAAAAGCAGCTGGGACACGCGGTGTGTTACAAGCAGAGAGGAAGCGTTGGCGGTGCCATCTGTCCATTGAGGGATTGACACATTAAAGACCTGCTTAATCCACCTGTCACATCGACCTCATCAGAGAGAGCACAGATCGCCAGATAGCAGCCAACAAAACACTTCAAATGCTGGAAAAGTGGAATTAAGGGAATTGTGTTGCTCAGAGTAAGTGTGTGTGTGCATGTGTATGTGCATTTGTGTGTATGTGTGTGTGTGTGTGTGTGTGTGTGTGTGTGTTAGAGGAGGTGGTAGAGATGAGTGCTTCTCATGCTCCAATCACTGTTAGAAACAGCTCAGTGGCGATCCAAGCAAGAGGGTGTGGGCATACCAGCCTTTTGTATATATCCCAATCTTAGCTGCATTTTGCTGCTATTAATTATCCTCAATGCTCTCTGCATTCAGATACTTAACACACGACATCAGGAATCAGCTTTGCCTCTGACTCAAATCTCATGCCGATGGGCCCATTCTGAAAACTGGAGGCTGCCCTTAAAACGTACCTCCACGGAACCTACAGAACTGTAAACTGCAAACTGTATTTGGCACTTTGGCCAATAAATGACACTGTGACCCTCTGTGGTATCCTACACATGTAACAAAATAGCCGGAGAGACCTGCACTGTGCTTCACTCCATCTTTATTTTTCTTCTTCTCCCCGCATTGCAACTTACGTGTATATAACACTACCATGTCCTCTAGCACCCTCAGGCTGTCTCTCATTGCAACAACACAACACCCTCCAGGAGTAGAGTTAGACACCCCTGACGTAGAGAAGTTGCAACCTAATTAAAGGCACCATTTTGACTTTTGGAGAGAGTAGGATTTATAGTTTCTAATTGGTTGTTCGACCTTATGATTTATAAGGTAAAACTCTGTTTTATGTATGTATGCAGTATATACAGTATGTGTGCCTTTACACTCAGTGACCACTTTATTAGGTAGACCTGTACACCAGCTAGTTAATGCAAATATTTAATCAGTCAACCATGTGGCAGCAACTAAATGCATAAAAGCATTTGACTTTGACCATGGAATGATTGTTGGTGTCAGACAGGGTGGCTTCAGAATCGTTTCAGTATCTCAGAAACTTCTGACCTCCTGGGATTTTCACATACAACAGTCTTGAGAGTTTGAGAGAATGGTGGGCAGAAATGCATTGTTCAGAGAAGGGCCAGACTGGTCAAGGTGACAGTAACACAAATAACCATTCATTACAACAGTGGTATGAAGAGCATCTCTGACACACAGCGTGTCAAACCTCTAAGTGGATAGGCTACAGCAGCAGAAGACTCAAGTAAGAAAATAAGTCTAATAAATACATAATGAAGTGCTTACTGAGTCTATGTGTATGTGAATGTATGTGTATATTTATTAAAAATCAAAAACTCAAATCTCTCATTTACATAAATATTCAGACCCTTTGCTGTGGCACTCCAAATTTAGATTTTTAAAATAAATTTGCAAAAAGATTCATTTGGAGGTGGGTACTACTGTTGTACCCCTGAATAGGGGGACAAAATAATAATTGTGACTCAATACAGCTGCTTCCTGCAGGTACCTGCAGGGGTCACCACATCAAGGCAAAACCTTGTGCCCCTCACCTCCAGCAGGGCATGAGTGGGGCAGCGACACCAGACTGACCGCCAGCCCTACCAGATGAGTGACCGAAACGTTCTTTATCCCCCTCCCCTACTCCACAGGAACAAGCAAACACGGAGAGGTATATCTCTGTTAAAGACCTGGCCGCCTGGCTAATGGATTACCAATTAAACGAAGCATAGCGTAGTATGTGTATAAACATGCACTGTATCATTGGGGCCAGCTATTCACTTTAATTGTACTATTGAGTTGCAGGATCAATAAAGCTTAGTGTTAGTTAAGCTGTGTTTAATATTTTTGTGGGGGAGGTGGGGCTGGCTAATAGAGGCCATGTAGTCCATAAATGTTCCTAGTGGAGTGTGAATTTCTTTGCACTCAAATTAAGCAGGATTAAGGTTGTCTGTTTGGGGGGGGGGGGGGGTGAAGGTGAGGGTGAGGGTGAGGGTGGAGGGGACTGCTGTATGACTGTTCAAAATGCAACCTCTACCCCCTCGCCCCCCAATACCAGGCAATTAGACTTATCCCTCTTTTGCCTCTCTCCTTGACTCTGGGCCGGATCCCGACAAGTGCAAGGATTCCCTCCTTCCTCTGTCTCAACTTTTACATCATTTTATCCTTTTGTTCCTTTCTTTTCTTTCCCCTCCTGCTCAGTTTTTCCCTTTGTTCTTTAGTTCCTTTGTTCTCACATCCTTTCGCTCGTTCTTTCTGCTTCATCCTCGATTGTGTAGATGAGGTTCTACTGTTTTGCTCTCAAGTTTGGTTTTCTGCCTTTCATTTTTTCTTCTCATCTTCCACATTTAATTTCCCCTTTGTGAACCTTTTCTCCATACAGAGCCTTTTAACCGCACCTGAGCACTGCAGCCCTGGAACTGGTCATATTCTCAGTGCGGTGTCACAATAAGACTTTATTTAGTAATCATCTTTCAACAATGGGTGGCTTTCATCACCTTTCATCTCACGAAGGCTTTACAGTAAAAAAGAACCACATGGAGTAATTTGTAAACTACATTTGCTGTATCCTAGTTACATACATCCTAGCCACCATATGGCACCCTGGGAGCAATGTGGGGTTAAGGGTCTTGCTCAAGGGCCCAACAGCTCTTGAACCACCAACCTTCTGGGATAAGGTTCATATACCTTAGCCACTACACTACAGGCTACCCTAAGGCAGGAAAGGCGGAAAACTCACCTCATTCTACACCATTTACAATTTACAGAATGCACACCATACATTACCACATAGAAAATGTGAAATACTATGCAGGTAAGATGTTCCAAAGAGAAGGAGAGTGGAAAATTATATTGGGATAGACCTGAGAGAATGAAAGTGAGGGAAGGAGGACTTTGATGCAATTACACACTATTTACTTTGGCAACATTATACATTGATAACAGTATAGTCATGCCCAGAAAGTACATTTGAAATTTAATGTGATATTCTGAGCAAGGCAAAGAGAATTCCCCATACAGAGATGACAGGCAGCCCTGGTTGGTACCATCAGGACCCAGCCTCATTGAGCCATCCTGGGGCCCTATCACTGGGTGCCAGTGCAGCCAGGGAGAGACAATCGGGTCTCATCAGGCCTGGTGTGGGGCACGCGAGCCCTGTCGCTCTTTATCACAGACGCCGATCGTGGCGTGTGCACATTGATCCAAATCCACCATCTGCCTGAGGTAGATAAGCAGGCGAGGACCTGAGCGTTATGCCGCCTCTCAGTCACCCCTACAGAGAGAGAGAGAGAGAGAGAGAGAGAGAGAGAGAGACCAGAGGTGGGAAAAAACTGAGATATTGAGAGACAGAAAGTGGGAATGAAAGAAAAATCAAGAAAGAGGATCGGGTAGTGGTGATGATGGAGAGGGGGGTTATTTGGCTGGAAGGAATTATGGAAGCAGGATTAGCCTTTTAACAAGCAAGAAACTGAATTTGAAATGGCTGCCTCCTCTCTGTCTCTCGTCTCACTCTCTCTCTCTCACACACACACAGAAGACAAAAATAAGATAAAAAACAGACTCAGACAAATACATGCACATACTCTTTTCACTTGCTTGTGTGATGTTGATGATGGTTGTGATTGGAATAATTGTGATTATGATGGCAAGGATTATGGTTATGGTTATGAAAATTTGTTTATTGGCAAAAGATGAAAGATGTTTTAATTTAATAGCTACAAACTGTTTTACAAGATGTTTTACTGTATGTTAAACAACAACCAAATATCCATAAAAGGAGGGAATCAGTAGAACATTATTTATTTTCAAAATCTACATTCCAAAAGATGCATCAGCAAATACTACGCCTCTAGCAGTCTGAAAAACTAAAATGTTAAGTTAATATCATAAAGAATACAACCTATGTGTGTTGATTACAGAGACATGGAAAACTATCAACCCAAGAAAAGAAAAAAAAATTGCATGAAATGAATGAAATCAAGAAGGTAGAAAATACTTTTTCACTGCTCTGTATAACATCAACTGATTAAATACATGTACTTGTACAAGTGTACAAGTAATTAATCACAAGTATTTAATCAGACATCACAAATACTAAAAGAAGTTACATGGTGGTTGGTCACATTTATTTTATATGCAATTTGCACTTGAGGGCATTGAAGAAACAAGATGACAGTATTAAATATGTCCGTTCTTTTGTTTTGGAGAAGTGAGTTTTCAATTTATCGTCCTATTTTCAACCGGTTGAGAATGTTCTCCTTGTAGTGCGTCACACGAGGATAACCACTCCCCTATCCACACAGTTTGTGCCACTGGCCTCCAGGCAAGACAATACAAATATTTGACTAATGTTAGGTTCACTTAAATTAGATAGCCTTTTACGGACTATTAGACTATGTCTGGTTATATTCATTTAGCTAACTAGCTAGTTTGCTTTCATGAGGTGACGTTATCGACAATGTTAGCTAGCTAGTTTGCATTCATAAAGACATTATAGTTGTGCTTTTATCTTAACTTGGCTAGCCAACTAGCAAAATTTATCAGTGGATAAGTCTGCGTCCTTACCTTACCTATCGATAGTTGATATACTAAGTTAGCTAGCTTGTGAAAATTCGAAAAAGAAGTTTTAAAACACATTTGTTATGATCCTGATTTCTGTCTGTTAGTTTATTTGGTATTTTTGTCATTTATAATTTCTCTTATTCATGTCTGGTTTTCTGTTTACATTCATTAGGTTTGCACTCGTCTTCCCCTGTGTCTGTGTCTGAATGTTTTCTTATCCTGAGTCACTTCCCTGTCTGCGTGCTTCACTATTCGGGTGGTTTCGGAATTTTCCAGTTTCCCACGATTCCTTCTGTCTCGCAGTTCTTACTTCCTGCTTTCTCTCCGTTTCATGTTTGTAGATAGCACTAATATACTAATCCAACTAACATAGAATTTGTAGAGAAAAAAAACTACTTGCACTTATGATGACTGTATTTTTGGTTTAGAACAGCACTTCATGTGTATTTTACTAGTTATGGATGTGATGCTTTAACTTGTGGAAGAACCTATGCACTTGTAAATCGCTTTGGATTAAAAGCGTCTGCCAAATGACTAAAATGTAAATGTAAATGAACAGTACTAATTATACTAACAAACTAACATTCACTAGTTTTGGGTATCTGTACATTTAATCATGTAAAGAATAGACTAACTCTACCTCTACTTCAGTACTGCTCTATAACTCCACCTCCCTGTTCTATCCCTAAATTGCTTGCCTTGATTCAGCAAAATGTTTGCACCTGCTCTCCCCTATCACTACATTCCTTAATTCTATGCAATTGTCTACTCGTGTGTTTGTATTACATGTGTCTTTGTGAATCCAATCCATTTTTTCGTTTCCTCCTCATTATTGTATTATTGCCCTTTCATGTTTCTCACCTGATGTTTATTTGTTAGACCGCCCTCACTCCCATGCCCCGCCTAGTTTGTCTCATTCCCCTGTGTATTCATACCTGTCCTTTTCAGTTGGACCTTGCTAGTTCATCATTTCCTGCATTCCGAGTCCCGAGCCCTTTATTCCTTTTCCCCAGTTCTAGACCCCTTTATTCCTGAGCCCTTGCCCCCCAAGCCCTTGCCCTTGTGGCATTCTGTTTCTTTGATTTTGTTTCCTGGATTTCTGTGTATGACCCCTACCTGCTTCCCTGGACTCTTCGCTTGTTTTTGTGGACTTTGTACCTCTGCCCCATGTATGACCCCTGCCTGCTTCCATGGACTCTTCACTTCTTTTTGTGGATTCTGTACCTCTGCCCTGTTTTTGGATTCCCTTCCCGGTTTTGACCCATCGCCTGTTTGGATTACGCTCTGTCTGCCCCTTCATCTGTCGTTAGTAAAACCTGCCATTTCTCTACACCCCCGTGTCTGCTTCTGGTTCCTCTGTTCCCCCCGCCGTGACAACATTTAAATGACTGAATAATAAAAATTAAGCAAATTTGTTTTATTGTTCCTTAAGAAAACTGGCAAGTGTCACATTCAACCACCATGTTACTCCTTTAATAATATTGTGTGCAACCACTATCCATAAATGTATTAAAGGTACAATAGGTAAGATCCCTTCCTATCATTGAAAAAGGCTCACTGACATGTTGACATATAAAGGCCAACTAACATAGAATTTGTACAGTACTAATTATACAAATACACTAATATGTTCGTCAAACTAAAATTCACTAGTTTTGGGTATTTGTAATTTCAATCACTTAACTAACTTACTAACACATCTCCAGTTTCAATTCTGTTCTGTAACTCTCAATTCTATCATTGATTACGTGCTTAGTTTCAGCAAAGTATTAGCACCTGTCTCTCCGTATCTCTGCATGTCCTGATTCTGTGTAATTGGCTACTCCCTATTCCAGAGCCGTTGGTATTACATGTGTGCCTTTGTGAATCCAGTCCGCGTTTTCGTTTCCCCCTTGTTATTGTGCTATTACCCTTCCATGTGTCTCACCTGATGTTTACTTGTTAGACCGCCCTCACTCCCATGCCCTGCCTAGTTTGTCTCATTCCCCTGTGTATTTATACCTGTCCTTTTCAGTTGCACCTTGCTAGTTCATCTTGTCCTGTGTCCCGAGCCCTTTTCTTCTTTCCTCCAGTTCTAGCCTCCTTGTTCCCGAGCCCTTGTTCCCTAGCCCTTGTTCCCTAGTCCTTGTTCCTGAGTCCTTGCCCTTGTGGCATTCCGCCTTGTTTATCTGAATTCTTGTTTGTGACCCCTACCTGCTTTTTGGGCTCTTCTTTTGTATCAACCTTTGTACTTTTGCCTTATTTGGAGTGACCTCCCGGTTTTCAAACTCTGCCTGTTTTTTTATTATCCTTTTGCTATTAAACCCGCCATTTCTGCACCCCTGTCTGCTTTTGGTTTGTCACGTTTCATGTTTGTCATGTCATGTTTTATGTTTAGTTATTGTCTTAGTTACGTTATTGTCATGTCACGTATTATGTTAGTCTAGTCTCGCCATGTTTTATTTCTTGTTATGTTTCATTGTTTTGTCATGTTATATTTCATGTTTAGTTCTTGTTACCATTTCTTTCTTAGTCTTGCCATGTCATGTTGTATAGTTTGTCATAATTTCGCAAACTTGTTATGTCACGATTTATGTTTGTTTCATGTTATGGGGTTTTGTTCATTGTTTAGCATATACTTTTTCGTGTCTTTCTGCAAACCTTGCATTCCTGCTTTCTCTCTCTCCCTTTCTGTCACTCACACCCTAATTGTTTCAATTTCCCTTACTTGCTTCTTACTAATCGATTGGGTAATACTAACATTGTAACCATGTGTTCATGTTACCTTACGTTTCTTGTGCATGTCATTTACTAATTTACTAACGCTAGGGCAGGATAGGTTTATTACTAACGATTACCAATTACCTCGTTAACTTGTCAATCCTCCACACCTGATTTCCATTCTCATGCTGCTCTCAAGCTAATTGTCTGCACCTGTCTATACCTGCATATAAGCTCAGTTCCATGTCTTGTCTTGGCAAAATTGTTGCCCCGTTTGTCAGTGCACCTCTTTAGCGGTTTGGTCAAGCCATTTGGCTACCCGTTACGATCCAAGCCTGTTTATTGACCAAAGATTATTGACTTCTGTTTTGTTGACCATTGCCTGCCTGCTGTCTTTGTGCTTTTGCCCTGCGGAGCAGACTTCAGTCTTGACTCTTGCACCGTCATCGACCCTGAGCCAGCCTACCGTCCACCAGTACTTCTGCCCTGTGGACAGCTTTCCTGGCTACCGGACTTTTTGCATGGTGTACTGATTACGAGACTGCCTTCTCCCTCGGTACTGTACTTTGGTTTTGGCTGGATTTTACATGTATGAACATTGCTTGTTTTTTGACTACGCTCTCTGGATATTCCCCGAATAAAGCCCTAACGGGACTTAATTACACCCGTTTCTGCATTTTGGGTCCAACCCCCCACGTACCCGTCTCATGGTTCCTCTGTTCCCCCCGGTGTAACATTTCTTTTATGTTTATATTACTCTTTTTTTTTTTCTGGATTCAGTTAATTTAATTCATAAACTATACTGCAGAAAACCTGAATAACCTTGGTAATGTACACACAAAAACATTAAGCAATATGAAATGTATCGATTAAAAAAATATCTCAATTCTCACATAGTCATGGGGAACCAAGCTGACAATATATTGTGATGTTGAGCCATGCCTTCTGGGGACAGCACTAACTGATGTGGAAATATATACCCCAGGGAAATGGCAGTGTACACACTGGCCATGCACTTAAATGACAGTTACAGAAGAAATGTCAGATTTGAATTGTTACATTCAACTGCCTGTTTTCACTGATTTTATATTGGTGTGCTGTAAAGTGAGCAGCTTCATTGCACTGAACTGCAGTGCTTTCAGTGGTCTTACAGCAGAGAGATACTGGCATGACAGATCTATCTACGCTTAAATATCTTAAGGGCATTATAAGAAAATTCCACAGCCACAGCCACACTTTATTAAACATGTATTGCAATACTTCAAGCGTGTATAGTTATCATCTTTACCTATTTGCAGCACAGCTGTAATGCATGTAAAATGTATTATTTAAAAAATGAATCCTTGCACATTGTATTTGTATTGCCCCATTTTGCTCTTAAAAGGGGGGGAGGGTGTCCCATCTTAAAGGGATACAGGGTGCCAAATATACTGGTTACCAGGGGGAGTCTACAAAAGACCATCAGCAGCAGGGTCCTGGTCATTGTTGGGGGCGTGAGGAGGTGGGAGAGGGGTGTGTGTGGGGGGGGTTTGGGGCCAGGGCCTATAAGCTGTCTCCATCCTCAACCCCCTCTTTATGGTTCAGAGTTTAGAGTGT
Source organism: Conger conger (assembly GCF_963514075.1). Taxonomy (NCBI): domain Eukaryota; kingdom Metazoa; phylum Chordata; class Actinopteri; order Anguilliformes; family Congridae; genus Conger; species Conger conger. Next base: position 26,686,082 of record NC_083764.1, read on the forward strand.
TCAAACTGAGGACCAGCTGATGGTGCTGCCACATTGTGGGGTGATGGGTGGGTGGGTGGGTTGGTTGTTGGGGGGGAGGATAGGCGTCCAGAGGATTAGCGGGACCAGTTGGATCATTTTACTGCCACCCAAGCCCCCCCCCCCCATGGCCTCCTGGACAATGGGGATTAAGTTTCTCTCATTCTCTGGCCCAAAACAGCGGGATGACAAAGATAGTGTTCCTCTGGGTTTTTCAGAGCCAGGCAGCACAGCTGAAAAGGGGGTGGGTATCGGGTGGTGTGGTCTTTCATGAAAATTAATCCCCTGGAATTTTCTCTTTCACAGGGATCTGCAGTCTGTAATGTGCTGTTAAATCAAAGGAACAAATCATATCATATTCAGGAGCATTACTGCGATGGTGTACATTTGATCTGAAATGGCATGCTGTTAATTGGCTCTCCAGCTCTGTGTGAGACAGTGATGTGGGTCAATCAATTAATGATATTCCTGATATGCTTCATCTGCTTTGAGCCTTTATAGACTAGCATAGTGTCTCTATCAGCCCGTGGCATACAAGTGCCACCATTTCCATCCAATTTCTATCTCAGCAGCAGAAACATCAACAAAATTCTACCTACCATGCTGGACGGGTAATCACTTTCCACTGGCAAAACATCTTAACTTTGGGGAACCTATGCAATTATCTCAAAAAGTACAAACTCTGCCTTCTGACCCTCCTCTTGATTTGCTCAGTTGCACCAGACAAAATTAAGTATTTGAATACAAAATAATGACCTAGGTCTGATCAAAAAACACTATCATGTTATCAGTCAATTGTGCTGTCTGATCAAACCCGTGCCATATTCAGACACAGCAGAGTGATGCTTGACTCATTTTCTTCTATGATACCTTCCAACAGGAAGGCACTAAATAACACAAATGATCTCTTTGACGCATTGACAGTGCATGGCCAGTTGGACAATGTGGCTCACATAACCCACAAACCCCTGTCTCATCAGTGGATGATGTGGGCATATGACATGACTGGCCTGTGAAACATAGCTGAATAAATTTAATTGTGCCTGAAATCAAGGGTAAAATGGTTGGAATTTATGAAGAATTTGAACCGATAATCTTCTGGTTACTGGTTACACATACTCTCAGACATAAACATACAGTGGGGGTACATTCAGATGTACAGTACCTTGAAAGTACAAATTATATTCTATATTGGTACTTAGATGTTCCTTTCATAAGAGAAAAAGTTACAAATGAATTCCATATTGCTGCCTACTATGGGTAGAATCTATAGGGTATCGCCCCAGTGACGTTTAGCGTTTTTAGGCACTTTTCTGTACCTTTTTTCTGAGAGTGAATATGGCAAGCTAGCCTCTATTTCTGATCCTCTGCTCACAGGACACTACAGTCCATTTAATAAGTACCCCACAAGAGATGGGAAAGCTACACAACTAGGTAGAATAAGTTGGGGGTGAATATAACACACACATACACAAACACAAACACAAGAAGCACAGTTAGGTGGGGCAAACGGTGATGGCATACATTGTCTCGGAGAAGCAACACAATTCCAGTCCTCAGAAAAAGCCTTCTTAGTAATCCCAGTGCCACACACAAAATCAACTCCAGCCCCATTCAGGACTTTGGAGCAAAGTAGAACACTCAGCTGAAGCAGTCAGACATTAAAATGGCACGGTCAGAGACCGCACTCGAAGCAGCAGACAGACAAACATAGCAACCACCAATATTGAGCAAGGAGTATTAGCAACACACTGGAAAGCAGTAGATGCCCAAATAATGAGAGGCAAAAGAGATTCCTGAGTTCCATAGCCTGAGAATCAATCTGGCCAATAAAAGATCAAGGAAAGTTCAGTCATGCGCAACTGATTGGCTGGAAGACTTGAGGATTATCAGGTGTGATATATAAAGTGAAACAAAACTTTTATCATATTTTTCTTTAGATTTAGGTTTAAGCTTGCCTTTAGTGTTTACATAAATATGTATAATATGGAGGAGAACCGGCAAAAGTGGTTAAATTTAACCACAAAATGCATACACTTTTCTGCTTGAATAAGACATGTAAGGTTTGAGTTGATCACAAACAGTTTGTGTACAATTTAAACAAATGCAAAAGTCTGTGTGTGACATTTGTACAGAGGTGCGGCACAATTTTAACAACAAAAATAAATAAATCCTTAATATTTGCATTGTCTTCCAGGATAAAAAAAACACTCCTGTATGGATGATTAAATCAGCAACCAATTAGGAATGCCATTTATTTTATTTTATTTGCAAGACTGGATGAGTTGTGATTTTTCTTTTTTTGTTCTGTGAACAACAGACAAAATTGCACCTGCTACAAATAAATCCATGGTTAAAACTATTTATCTGAGTTGTAAGCAAATAGAAGCAAAATATAATCATGATTGAAATGTCATTTGTTTTAAAACCAACTGTAAACTAGAAAATCTGATCCACTATAATGTGTTTCAGTAGCCTAGTGTATGCTAACACATAGACTGAATAGCCCCATAAGGCAATTGGTGTAAGGTGTAAAGTAGGAGTAAAGTGTAAAGGTTTGTTACATCTCCTTGTGGGTCTTTCTAACGGAACTAGACCAAACTTCTCCTGCAACTCTTGTTCTTGGAAACATGCATGCTAAATCAAGGAAAATATTAACCACACAGAGAGGTTACAGGTAGACCACCTAGCAGTAATTGAATGGCATCAATGGCTTGCAAAAATACATCCTAATGTGTCCTTTGGCGACTCTGCAAAACTATACTGATAAGTATATTCCTACTGACACAATAGTTGGGACTGGGGGCTTATTTGGTAAGAGGTGATATAGGGGTGTTGTGTTCAGAGGAATACAATGTTTAGTATTGGGTGGGGGGCAGCACTTGAATGGCAATGTACATAATTTTGTTTAGGAGAATTTCATGTTTAAATACTTATCATGGGAAGTTGTGTGGTTGTGCTTAGACAAGAATTTCATGGCAAGTATTTTTAGGTTGAATTGTTTTAGCAACATCATTCAATTGAATTAGTCATCATTCCATTATCATTTTTCGGTGTCTTTGCTTGCTCATCCTTTGGTCCTGTTTTGGCAGAAAGAAGGAATGGATGGCAAAGCTGTCTGCAAGACAGAAAATGGTTTTGTAACCAGAATTAATGTTAATTGTTTGTTATTTGTTGCAACTTTAAACTAGGGGCTGCAAAAAGTTGGTAAATCACTAGTAATATTATATTAATATACTTACAGATCATGTATAATGGGTGGGAAGCACTGACAAAGGTAGTCCACAAATGGCTTATAATCTTATACATTTTTTTACATGATAAATAGTTCACACGTTAGTTTAGGGGCTGCGGAAACCTTTGTAAATGACGAGTACATGATTTATTAATACATGTACAGATCATGTATAACAGATGAGAAGCACTGAATGATATTTAATTTTCATAGTAACTAATTGTTTACTAATAATTTACATATATTTTATTAATGATTAGTTCATGGTTTATACATGTCTTACAACACATTATCTGTAAAACAATTTATTAATCATTTACAAATGTATTAAAATAATTTGCTAATGATTAGATCATCAATAACTAATAAATTATAAATTACTTATAAGGGATCATTATTATATACACCAAAACATTTTTCAATCATAAATATTTGGTCAGAAAATCGATGAAAATAAATATTTAGTACAGTGATTCAATTAAATCTTCAATTTTAAGTTGAGAAACTTGTTAGTTGTCTAATTTGAATGAACAAAATACACATTTGTACCATCAACAGGCTAAGCTGCGGAGAACCTTGCTGTTGCAGTTGCACACTGAGGACTGGGGTTCAATTCCTGGTCCTGCCAAAGGCTGAGTTTGGCCAGCTGATGTTGAGTGGCGTAATTGGCTCCACCAATTGCCAACCAAACATTACCATCTTTTATCTTGGCTTTTGTATTTTAGCATGCATTCTTCTGAGGGTGGTGGGGCCTGCATAACCAGGCAGGGACCAGGGTAGTGCAGAGGTCAGATAGACACCGGGAACGGGGAGAAGAGTATGCCTGGAAAACACCCACTAACAGAGGCAAGTTATGCCATAGGAAACCTGTGGGGTTGCAATACAATAATGAAAAATGGTTACTCAGTCACTGCTGGCAGAAAAGCAATAATAACAATGATTAATAACAATAACAACAATTCATTTTTTTCTGACAACCGGGCACAAAACTCTTCCGTCCAACTTTCCAACAAGTGTTTTGTTTCATTCTGTACCTGCTTGGGGAGAGGGAAGTGAACTCTTGCTCTTCAGTTATCCTTAAACATCTCAAATAGGGGAAAAGGGTTGAGAGAATTTACAGAAAGATGAAAAGAGAAACTGAGAAACTGAGTGAAGGAAGAGAAAGATTGTGGAACAGAGAGAAAGGGGTGTCGCTGTATGGTCTCATGGGAGCAGGGCCAGTCTGGGCCCATTTTATTACTGGGTAGAAAAGGGTAGGTATGGGGGGGGGGGGGGGCGGTCTACATGAGGCACAAAAAAGGCCCCTCATTCATTTTTTCAAAGAAAGAAAAAGGCGAAAGAAAACATTTTCTCTGCCCCACCCCACATCGCCTGTCGTACTCGATCAGTGCCGGACACTGGTGACGATGCTCACATCACAGGCTGCCTTGCACAATGGAGCCTGCTGTGACCCTCCACACATTTCACATCCAATTTAGTTTATCTGGGATGTGAGTGGAGGTGGGGGTGTTGCGTGGACCAGGGGCGCAAAAGTGGTGGGAGACAGAGCATGTGCTAAAGAAAGGGGGAATGACAATTGAAAGAGAATGGGCATGGAGAGCCAGGGGATTGAGGTTTTGATCCCTCCCCCACCCCTAAAGAAAACTTTGTGAGGCCTCTGGTGCTGTGCTGGATGGCTTTCATCACTTCCAGCGGGGTCCTGAATAGAAGAGAGAGTGCACACTGCCTGCGGTCCTCCCATCAGCTGGCATTAGGGGCCATCGACCAGATATGACTCTCACAATCCCTGAAGCCAGCACAAGCAGCAGGCCTTGAGCTCTAATACCCCCACGCTGAACGGAGAACTGAATGGATGCACCCCAAATCACGTTATCGAACAAATCTGGTATTAAGATGGAATGGTTTGTTTGCCTTTACTCTCTTAAAGACCTTAGTCAAGCACATTTTTCTGGAGCTTTGGGGTTTGGGGTATGTATGTGTGTGTGTGTGTGTGTGTGTGTGTGCATGCGTGTGCACGCGCATGTGTATGTGTCTGTGTCTTCCTCTCCATAGTGTTGGTATCAGGCTGAGGGAACCACATGTTTAGGCTGTTGAATAAGCCCCATCCCCCGGTCCCCCTGACTACCCCAACACCCCTAAAGCCAGTGTTTACCATTGCCACACAATGGCTCGCTTTTGGCAAATAAATGGCATTTCAGGGTTTCGGGCCACTAGTTAATGGCATTACCATTGGCAATTCATCCTTTGAATGGCAAACAGGATTTTGCTCTTCATCAATAAAGTGCTGCTTACCATCTTACCAGCATTACATAGCTTACCTTGGGCTTATGATTCATGGTTCGCTGATTATAATTAGAATATTTCTTCTTAGAAATGGGGATGTGGGAAATCACAGGCGAATACAGTATGCCCATGGCCCCTCTGCTCCAGTGAATGATGCCAGGATCTGTCCCTCTGTGCTCTGTCTGGGATTTAAACTGACAATCTTCTGGTTACTGGTTATACATATACAGTAAACACAGCCCTTGGTCCTGTGGCATCAAAGAGGCATGAAGTAGCTTCCTCCTTAGCCTTATGAAGACTGGGCCCCTGTGGCAAGGACTCATACCTTTGGTGTTCAATTGTACATAGCAATGGGTTGTAATACTAGTTGTAACTGTGTGACATTAAAGGGAGCCAATATATAGTCAGTGAGCACTTTATTAGGTATTTATTAGACTTATTTTTTAGACTTATTCAGTCGTTTCCTGCTGTAGCCTATCCATTTAGAGGTTTGACACATTGTGTATTCAGAAATGCTCTTCTGCATACCACTGTTGAAATGCGTGGTTATTTGCCTTACTGTCACCTTCTTGTCAGCTTTGACCAGTCTGGCCCTTCTCTGAACTCTCTCATTAACAATGCATTTCTGTCTGTAGAACTGATGCTAACTGGATGTTTTTCACTGCAAATTCTAGAGACTGTAGACCGTGAAATTCAGCAGTTTCTGAGATACTCAAACCACCCTTTCTGACACCAACAATCATTCCACGACCAAAGTGATCACATTTCTTCCCCATTCTGATATTTGGTCTGAAAAACAGCTGAACATCTTGACCACATCTGCATTCCTTTATGGATTTAGTTGCTGCCAAATGATTAGCTGATTAAATATTTGCATAAACAAGCTTGAATACAAGTACAGGTCTACCTAATAAAGTGCTCACTGAGTAACTTTGGTTGACTTGAACAAAGCAAATGTAAAAAGAAAATCTTGAGATTGATGTGCTATTCGTTTCATTAATAACCTTACCATGTATTCCAGTGCATAATCCATACTCCGGTCCTTGTTTTACCTCTCTCCCCATTACGTGTCTCTACCCCCCACTCCTTATATACATTTCCTTCCTGTCCTGTCCCAGCTGTTTCTCATTGTCTCATTTTTTTCCCCAGCACTAATAATGTTAATCATTTAGTTCATTTGTTAGTGTATTTAAACCTGCCTGTTTAATTAGATTTGCTGCACTTCTCGAAGACAAAGGGTTTTGGGAATATTAAATGCTAGATTTGATCATTTGAAAAACTGAGTTTGTGGCCTTGCAGGTTTCACTGCTACTTGTGCACCCATGTGTGTGTGTTCTGTGTGTCCTTGCATTTCAAGCATAGGCTAATGGGACCCCCTGACCCAATCAAGCTCACTCATGCACATGTGGCAGATTATCTTCATTCCAAGCCTAGAGATCACAGAACGACTCTGATAGTTCTGATCTCATGGGGGTTCTGAGAGAAGCGTCTAGCTTGCATCATGCGCCTAGCCTCTGGGACTTGACTCCCTCTGTTTAAGCAGTTTAAGCCATTCAAGTCAGGCTATGATCTTGGTTATCTGTACCTAAAAGCCTGTCTCTTCCCAGGAAAGTCTAATTAAGCTCATGGCAGGCCCGTTCTGAGCTCCTCCACTGGGTAGAGAGGAGCTTTAATCTGTTGTGCTGCTAGTAAGCCGCAGGACTCATTACAGGCTATCACTCCCCAAGCCCTAATACAACCACATTCTCCTCTGGTGCGCCTTCTGTACCAAATGGCCTCTTTTTGAAGCAAAACATCCCATATGGACACATTAATAAGAGAATATGTTTGTTTGAGAGGTTTTGAGACATTAAAGCTGAGGTGATGTGCTCATTTGCACTTCAGCCTGCTGTGGCCACTCAACTGCTTGCTCCTACTGAGGTTCCACTCTGACAGGTGATTTTCACTAGGTTTAAAAAAACTAAAGTTACCTACTGTCATAATTATAACAAATTTCTGGTGGAAGAACAGCAAAATTAAATATCTATTGTAGAATTTACACTTATATGAGATGCTATCAAGTAGAGGCGCAGCCAGGCCATTTTGATGAGACACAAATTGAGTGTGTGAATAGAGGAGGGGCAAAAATAGAAGGGAACATACAAAAAAAGAGATGAGATGCATGAATTCAGTGCTGCTTCACAATGATGCTACAGCTGGTGTATGTAGATAAATATGTTATCCGTAGACTAGCAATGAATTGGGTTCTAATGAATTACCGACACTCTTGTACCGAATCTTGACCAGACAAAGGTTTCCCATTCTCAGTATCAGGGAGTATTGTCTCTAACTACCTGAAGACCAGGAGGGCTTGCAGCCCACATTTATATTGTGCTACTAGCTCATTTTCATAAGTGCTATTGTGTTATTTCCATTAGCTGTGAAACCATCTCCGGTTTCCCTCTTCTTCAGCCTCAGAGAATGTTATGCTCAATCTCTGGCAAGGAATTCCTACCCTCTAGTGAATTCCAACTGCAGAGCAGGCATCCATCCCAGTCTGCATACAGCTATATCTATCTCCTGGTGCCAGTATTGCGGTCAGTCAGAGAGGCTTCGCTCCTCCTCCACCTTCTGGTTAACACACCATTTCACAACATGCTAAGAGTACATGCTTGCAGTTTGTGCATGGCCATGTTTATGACTGATGATGGTCAAGATCAATGCCCCTCTTACCGTGGTCTTGAGCATTTGAGGGAAGCACTTACAGAGGCACTTACAGATACCCTCAGCTCAAATGACAGATGATCTCGTCTCTCATGCCTATGACACTGCTACCCCCATGGGTTGCATTGGGAATTGTATCTCCCGGTTGATACTGCTCTGTCTCAGATGCTGCAGTCTGCTAGTGTAGAGGCTTCTCCTCAGAGCCTTGCTACAGGCCTTCACCTTCATGCCCAGAGAGCTTGGTAAGCTCATGTCCACACACATACAGACTCCCTGCCAGGTCTAGCTGGTACAGTCCCCCCTGTCTGTCAGGACAAGATGGACACTACGCAACCTCCCAGTGGTACTGTACATGTACTGAAAAATGTTGGTTTCATCCAAACCTCAAGCTAAGAAGGCTGAACATTTTCTTAAAAGTTCTCCTGAAAAACATTTGCTGTACTCAATGTGAGAAGAGGGTGAACTTTTAGGATTGTCTCACATTGAATACAGTAAATGTTCTTCAGGCTGTTTCAGAAGAGGAATGATTTATGTCAATGAACATAATGGACACATATTTTCACATCCCAGCTGTCTTTCAGGCCTATCGGTTTGTGGTGCCATTCAGGCTCTCCCAAGCTGCCTGTGAGTTCACCTGGTGCATGGGGGCAGCCCTGCCCTCAATACAATCATAAGGTGTGGAAGTCCTCCTATATCTGGACAATTGGCTCGTCTGCGCCCCCACATGGGGCCCCACAATAGAGGACAGAACCATTTTGTGGTCCTATGTGACAGCACTGGGCTTCACAGTCAACAACGATAAGAGCTCACTCACAAGAGCCCAGTCAGAAGGCAACATTCACAGTCACTAATCTAGATTCCTACAGGATGGAGGTCACCCCTTCTCATCAATGGGTAAAGACAACCCAGTGGGGCAGGACGCACTGGCTCCTCAATGGGACATTGTGACAACTAACTTACAGGTGGGATCTACTCTCACAGTTAGAAGTACATTCATGTAAGAGCTCCCTCAACTAGGTTGCTCTATGATTGCTGATAGAGACTGTTGTGGTCATCAGAATGAGGACCCAATTCCACTGTTCAGTTGCTGTGTTGCTGTGCTTCCTCTAGACCTTGCTGGATGGGGGGCGGTAGGCTTCTACCCTGAAGGCATATGTGGCTGCCACATCAGCCTGGCATGTTAGGGTTGACAACCAGAGAGTTGGGGCCCAACACCAGTGTGATCACCATGTGTTTCTAGCATGCCAAGAAGGGATTTGCCTCTGGTACTTGAGGCCTCTCTGTCAAACTGCATTTGAACCCAGTCGAGGACAAATTACGCTACATGTCATTTGGCTGTCGCTTTTATCCAAAGCAACTTACAGTTGATTTTTAGACTAAGCAGGAGACAATCTTCCCCTGGAGCAATGCAGGGTTAAGGGCCTTGCTCAAGGGCCCAACGGCTGTGTGGATCTTTTTGTGGCTACACTGGGGATTGAACCATCGACTTTGTGGGTCCCAGTCATGTTCCTTAACCACATGTACAGGCCACCCCCACAAATGGTTGTCACTCAAGATGGCTTTCCCCCTTGTTATTACTGTCACGTCCGTGCCCTTCTATTTGTTGTTCTCTCCTTTCACTCCGGTCCTTGTTTTACCTCTCTCCCCATTACGTGTCTCTACCCCCCACTCCTTATATACATTTCCTTCCTGTCCTGTCCCAGCTGTTTCTCATTGTCTCATTTCTTCCCCAGCACTAATCATGTTAATAATTTAGTTCATTTGTTAGTGTATTTAAACCTGCCTGTTTTATTCTTTGGTTGCCAGTCAGTTTGTCAGTTCTGTTTCCCCTGTGTAAGGTTTGGTTCAGTCCTGTTCTAGCCTCTGTTTTATGTCAGTTTATATTCTGTTCTGTTCTGTTTCGGTTATAGGATTTCTGGTTTTCTGTTTTGACTCCTGCCTGGCTCTTTGGACTCTTTCTTTGGATTGTGATTTCTGCCCATCTGCACTGAGCACTTGGTTTTTGAACCCTGCCTGTTTTTTGGATTACACTCTCTCTGCCCCTTTATCTGCCTTTATTCAACTTTATTTTCTTGTAACCCCTGAGTCTGTGCTTGGTTCCTCTCGCCCACAACCCTGACAATTACCTATGCTAAGCATGTTGGTGTACTCCACGCCTTATCAGTGAACTTCTGACCTATCTGACCAGCTTTTCCTCCAATATGGTGGGCATGGAAAGGGCTTCTCTAAACAGATACTTTCCTACTGGTCTCTCAACTCTTACCCTTAGACTTGAAGGGTCATTCCACAAGGAGTGTTTCAACATCATGGACCTACAAGGTGCCCCACTGGGTGAGACATATGCTGCGGCTATCTAGCTGTCACCATCCATGTTCTCCAGATACTACAGTGTCAACATTGCTGCCCCACATGCTATCCTGCCTCATCTCCTGGCTTCTGAAGATGTATGGCACTTCCTTGTGACCTTACTGGTATAAGTCATCCATTTGTTAGGAATTCATTAGAATGCAAGTTGCAGATGTAACATAGTTCTATGAATTCTGGGTGAGTTATCTGTGTGCCATAAGATTCAGTTGTGGAAGGATAGATGAGGCTCATGTAGGGGCATATTACATATGCTATCCCTTGTGACTTTGTTGGAGTATATTACTCAACCTGCGCTAATGCAATATATTATACGGAACATATTCCAGTCTTTACTCCTTCCCTGTGGACAGCACCTTACTGATCCTCCTGGGAGACTTACAGTGTGCTGCCTTCCTACCTTTTTGCAACTCATTTGACCTCTCCCTGCAACACTCTCCCACAACCCACAAGGCTGGCTAGAACTAAACTTTCTGAGGAATTGCTTCTGCTCTGATTTTAAGATTACCCCTCTACATACATGTTATCACTATTTAATTTCCTTTTGCTCCCCATTCTCCCTCCCCTCCCCTCAACCCCCACTGTTTCAGTCCACCATAACTTTCCCTCTCACCCCCTTTTCTTACTATAACTGCTTCTCTCCACCCTCTAAAATCTTTCTCCAATCTCCCCACTTCTCCAATCTCCCCATCTGCCACCCTGCTTTCATCTCCCTCCTTAGTACTTGCCTCTCTGTCCAGCACACTCATCTCTTTGTATGTCTGTGGATGTATGACACTGTACTTACCTCCATGGCCAGCCTTGGTACATCTGAGAGGAAGTGGGGGAAATCCAGGGACCCATCTGACCTCTCATTCTACCATTCTCTCCTGACAGCATTTTCTTCTGCTGTCACCGCCGCCAAGGTAAATTGCTCTCAACAAAAAATGATGAATCCACTTCTAACCCTTGTCAACTGTTCCCTATTTTCTCCTCTCTCCTCAGCATCTCTCTCTTTCCCCCACCTCAGTACTCCCTCACAAATGACCTTACAGTTTTCTTTGATGGGAAGATTGCAGACATCCGCAGCTCCTTTGGAACCACTGCCCCCCTCTCTGTGCCCATCCCCTCTTTATCCACTTTCTCTCCCCTTACAGACTCTGATGTTTTGTAGTTCCTGCTCTCCCACCGCCCTACCACCATTGCCCTTGACCCTATCCCTAATTTCCTCCTCTAGACAATCACACTAGGCATCCTTCCATTTGTCACCTTCCTCGTGAACTCCTCATTGTCTTCTGGATGTTTCCCCTCATCCTTCAAGAGGGCCCACATCACCCCACTGCTGAAAAAACCCACTCAGGACCCATCCATCATCCAGAACTACCATTCAGTATCTATTCTTCCTTTGTTATCCAGAGTGGTGATGTCCCTCTCTGAGAACATTGCGGCGGTGACCCAAACATGATGATTTCTCCTGTAGAATATGTGAAGATTCCATTCCCCATCCATTCTCACCACCTATTCGACTGAGCTCCTGGTTCAGGCGATGGTACTGTCCTGCCTGGACTACTGCAACTCTCTTCTGGTTGGCCTTCGGGCATCTGCCATTAGACCCCTGCAACTCATCCAGAATGCAGCAGCTCATCTGGTCTTCAATTTCTACAAACACTCCCACATCACCCCCCTGCTCACTACCCTCCACTGGCTGCCTGTTATCGCTCACATTAAATTCAAAACATTGGTGCTAGCTTTCCAGGCAGTTGGGCTTTAAGATCATCAGACCTTACATGCCTGCCAGACCAACATGCCTGTTCTGCCACCACAGGATGCCTGGTGCCTGTCATGGGGGAGGTAATTCCTATTGTGACCATCAGAGGGCCGAGGATCATTGGGAACACCTGTTCCTCATTTGCGCCAGGGGAATTACCTCCCATGAGAGCATTTAAAGCCAGTCCTGAGTAGGCTTCAGTGCTTGAGTGTTATCTGTTCGCTCTGACATTCAGCCGGTAAAAGTACAAGGTATACTCTTGTTGTTCAGAGTCAGGTACTGTGCTGGTGTGTCTTATATTCAATTCACACAATCTACAATTTAAGGTAGGGAAGGCGTGTGGTTAAGGTATTTTGTTACCAGCGCCTTCCTAAAAGGGTTTTCTTTTGTTTGGGCTCGTGTGAGCCGGGGTAGAGGGACGTTGTCCCCGGTATTTGTATTTTGGTTTGCCTTTTTGTCCCGAGCTGCGTCTCGTGGTTTTATTTTCTTGTCTAGCGGTTTTGTGCTAGATTGTACTTTCTTTTCAATAGTCTTGGAGTACACAGTTATCAGTGGTATTCTCACCCTGTGTTTTAAGGGTCACTTTATTTTCTTCAGCCGTTTTTGTTGGCTTTATTTCTGTTTCTTTACTAAGAATCGCCTGCGGGTTAGTTTTTGTTCCTCCCGTTGTTTGGGAGTAGGGATTATTTTCTGTTCTGTTTTGGTCTTGGAGTTGAGGGGCGATACGCGTTGTGGGTTCACCCTCCAAGGACTAGTCTCAGTCGCAACTGGCTTTCCCCACTACCCCCACCCTTATAGTGCCTCCTCTTCACACTTGTACACTCTTCAGGCTTCAGCTCTACCTACCCCTCCCTATCTCTCTCTAATTTATAATTGACTATGTAAGCTGTGTATCGTAGTTCTTGCAATTGTGTATACTTGTTCAAGTATTATGAGTGTTGTTGTTTGATAAGATAGTTTTATTGCCATTTTAATTTTGCTGTGTAAGCTGTCTATTGTAGTTCCCACAAATGTGTATACTTGTTTTATTACGAGTGTGGTGTTTGCTAAGATTGTTTTATTGCTACTTTTGTTGTTTGTCTCATCAGATGAATGATGAAGGTCCAAGTTCTTATCATTGTGGTCATTCCTATTCCTACTTGGAACTGTACTTCCCTCTTGGGCCTTTCAGCACACTTGTCCCTGGTAATGGTTATGCACTTTACCATTTGTCCCTCTGAGGAGAGCCTCGGCAAAATGCCTGTTGTGTAATGTAATTTATTAGACTGTTTCTGGTGGTCATCCAGGATTCATAGAACAATAGTTACATCCGTAACTTGCATTTTAACTTTTTAGCTGCTCCTTAATTGCAATGGAGTGGAGCCAGGCAGAACAGTTATGGGATGAAATCAGTTGGAAAAATAGGAAGCATGGAACTGATTGATGTTGATGGCTGATGCCCATAAAAAATCCATCCATCCATCCATCCATCCATCCATTATCTTAACCCGCTTATCCTGAACAGGGTCGCAGGGGGGCTGGAGCCTATCCCAGCATACATTGGGCGAAAGGCAGGAATACACCCTGGACAGGTCGCCAGTCCATCGCAGGGCACATGCACCATTCACTCACACACGCATACCTATGGGCAATTTAGACTCTCCAATCAGCCTAACATGCATGTCTTTGGACTGTGGGAGGAAACCGGAGTACCCGGAGGAAACCCACACAGACACGGGGAGAACATGCAAACTCCACACAGAGAGGCCCCGACCGACGGGGATTCGAACCCAGGACCTCCTTGCTGTGAGGCGGCAGTACTACCCACTGCACCATCCGTGCCGCCTCCCATAAAAAATAAAAAATAAAAATAAAAAAAGCCACAGGGAACATTTCTCATTTCTCATTTCTTCCATCTTTCAGCTCCATAGAGAAGTAATGGACTTCTGCCGACTGGCCACTGGTGAATGTGGGGTCAAAGACCAGCTAAAGCGACATTTTCTATTGACGAAGTTAATAAGTTGGCAAAATTGAGATTAAATCACACCACAAATTCACACACGTGCTCTCAAAGCAATCTGTTAAAGCCCCCGGTGCTGTAGGCACTTATTGCAACACATCCTGGATCAGAATCACACAATCAGTTCCAATTAGGCTGGGGATAAGACAGAAAGTGGTTGTAGACGTGGATGAAGTTTTGTTTAAGGTGAGAAAAAAAAACCCACCATCACCAAGGCAATAGCAAGGCATTGCCTTCTGCAAATAAAATGCAGGCTAAGAGAGCAGTCTGTGAAGTGGTACTACAAGAGATTTGCACAGAATCAGTTATCACTGTGCTGGGTCAGGAAGAGGGTTTCTCTGCAAACAAGGCAATGACAGAAGTTTTTTGCCATTGTGAAGAAAATGGGATGAAACAGGTGTGGTAAAGGAGACTGGGCATGTTTTTAAATGATGTGGTAAATCAGGGCACATCAAACAAACTGACTCATTTTTAAGAATGATGGGGTGAATCAGGGCACAAAAAGCATACAGATTATTTTTTAAGAATAATCTGGTGGAGCAGGGTACTTAATGCAGACAAAATCATTTCTTATTCTTCCCATTTTTAAATGTGACTGGGTGAATCATCATCAGACTGCACTGGAGACTTTGCACTATGAGCAAAACGCGCACATATGACCCATTCATGTATCAAACTGGCATACGGGGCTAGAACCGCAGTATGCTTTTGATCTAGGCAAGCTCATGTCCTTAATGCAGATGCATTTAAGGGTGGATCACACAGATGAAAGGCGGAGATATTATAAGTGTGGCTGATTATGCATGTTATGTACGGTTCCAAAGACCCAAACGCAGACCAAGGGATATTCAAAAACGTCTTTATTTCAGTCCAAGTCCAAAGCCAAAAGATCATGAGACACAGTGCCAGATCGAGATGCAAAAGGAAAGTCGTAAACAAAAGCAGGGGTCAAAAATCCAGGAAATCAGAAGGCTAAGGCAAAAACAAAGTCGACGAAAGCAGAAATGAAATCAGAACCAATAAATCAGATGGGCAAACAAAACCAAAAGGCAAGACAAACCTAAAAGAAAACAGGCAAAGGGGTGTCTTCAGGAATCTCAAAATAACAGGCTACCTCATAATTGGCACTGGAATTTTATCAATGTTCTGACGACTGAAGACAAGGTTTAAATACACAAAGGGAAGAGACATACTAGGCATGGCATGGGAGTGAGGAGGGTTTAACAAATACACAACAGGTGAAGAACATGAATTGGTAGTAATACAATAACAAGGGGGAAATGAAAATGCGGACTGGATACACACAGACCCACACGTAATACAAACGGCTCTGGATTAGGGAGTAGACAATTGAACAAGTTAAGAGACGTAGTGATAGCAGAGAGCAGGTGTGAACACCGCTGAATCAAAGCAAGTAATTAGTGATAGAACAGAGAGCCGGAGTTACTGAGCAGAATCAAAACTGGAGATAACGTTAGTATGTTAGTTTACGTGATTCAATTCTAATTACACACAACTAGTGACTACTAGTTAGTTAGTTAGACAGACAGTTAGTCTGTTAATATAATTAATACTGTACAAAATCTATGTTAGTTGTTATTAGTATATTAGTGCTATCTACAACATAAAATGGAGAAAAAGCAGGAAGTGAGAAAAGCGAGATTGAGAAGGAATCGTGGGAATCCGGAAAATTCCGAAACCGCCCGAATAGTGGAGCACGCAGACAGGGGAGTGACTCGGGGTCAGAAACATACAGACACAGACATCACAGGGGAAGACAAATGCAGTGAACTGTAATGGATGACAGATAACCAGATATGAATAATAAAAAAACAATAAATAACAAGAGATAACAAATAAACTAACATACTAAACTCAGAAACATTACAATGCATTCCGTTGAATTTACTAAAGTACACACAATTAACGAGGGTCGAATTGCATGTGAAATTTGTCTGCCTCTGAAGAGCAGGTGTAAAGCGAGGTGCAAGACAGAAACACAGATCTAGGCTTCGAAGATGCACTGAAATAATCACACTATTTCAACCCATAGAACAATAAATCATCAAACAGATTATTCATAGTAAATATTAATCAATGATTTCAGCCAAGCAATAATTAAGGCTGGGTGTTTCTCACAGAAAATATTTACTAAATAATGTATCAAATTAGGCACCTCATGCCAAGCAGTCGGAAGTGACTGAAATAATGAGCTCAACCATAATTTTTATTTTTATTTTTTGAAGTGTCGCTGCTAGTAAAAAATATGAGAGGGCTAAATGCAATGATATGCTGCTTTTAATGGCTTTTCTCCATCACGGAAAGAGCGTGTGTTTGTTTTGATTAGTTATCCTCCAAAACAATCACAGAAAAGAAACGGGGAATTACAGGGAATGCCAAAAACTGAAAAAATCCCTTACGACTTCTGTGACAAACACACAGCCATACAAATAAATAAGCTTCTTGGAAAAATAAAAGATGTGCTGCTACCACCCACACAATTCCCATTCTATCTCGGCAATAGTGAAGCTCATTGCAACGTTACATCTCACATTTAATTCAAATGACACTAGCCGCCATTGGCTGGAATATGTACACATTTTGTCCTGCGCTGGATATGCTTTTATGTGGCAGCCAATACATGGATATGGTCACATGCAATGTAAATATTCAATGCACTAAACACCTGTTTAAGGTCTGTTTCTTTGGCAAAATGCGGTTGGTAGGCAGTCCCATTCACTGATTACGTCATTTCAGGCAGAAAACATACCCTCGTCAGGCACTGCAATCATGCATGTAAATCTAGCCCTCTGTGTTTATTCCATCAATACTTTAAGCCTTACTTGTTTTACAAGGTGTACTAAGGGATAGCATACAAGGCTATTCAAATATCCCCAAACAGAACCTTTCAGGAGCCATATGAGGTATCACTGATGTATAGCATATACTGAGGATGGAGTGGGGTAACCTTCCAAAATGAGCAGTGGTACAGTAAATGTAATGTATAAATGGGTGTAATGTATAAATGGGTGATAGTTGTGTCACTCACAGTGTTACTCTTCAAAAAGCTATGTTTTGAGGGAAAATATGAAGGAGAAGCAAACCTAATTGAGGAATGCTGTACACGAAAATGCAACATTTAATGAATACAATCAATGACCAGTGATTGGCTTGAGGAATAGGAATAATATCAGTCAATTTCCACTACTCAGCCATGAAATAACCTTGAAATTACTTTAAAAGTCAATCCATCAATTAACCCTTTCCACTTTGACCCCCCTAGAGGGCAATTTCCACTTATTTTGTACTCGTCCAAGTGAGAACACGATCCAACCTAGATCCGACCCAATTACAGGAAGCATTGTGCATTTTGCCTATAACCGGCTGCCGCAGCGAGCTGCGCTGTGCATTATAGGATAAGGAAAAGTTCAGTTTTTCCGGTTTGTCCGACTCACGCGACAAATTTCTGAACTGTAGGTATGAAAGCGCCCTTAATTTAAAGAAGAGGCGTGTACCATTCAGAAATTGGACACAGAACAAATTAATGTCAGAGCTTGTACATACAGTGTATACAAAAGTCATACTAAAATGCAAAAAAACATGTTTTATAGTTGAATATCTCACTTTCTAAGTCAAGGGCCAAACCAGAACTACTTTATGTTTGTGCACAAACTTGATCTCAACAAAATATGTTAAAGATATCGACAGGCATTCAAATTCCACGGTTTATTGCCCTGCAAATAAGAGGCTAATTTCTTGGTAGCGGAGAGTTAGCTAGCATCGCCGTTTCGCCGTTTTAGTACATCAGTAGTTTTTTGTATGATATAAATATGAAAGCAACAATAATTTCAGATGTTGAGGACTCAACCACAAGGGGACAAACTGGATAGGGTTAATTTTCCTATTCATCCAATAAACATGTAGTGTTGTTTTGTTTGGAAACATTAAGTGGCTTTCCAAAAACACACATTTTTCTCAAATTATGTATTTCCGAAGTCTTCCAAAATATTTCTGATTAGTCACAAAGACAGTCTTTTATTCAAACACATAAAAAGGAAAATGTGTTGAATTGTTGTTGAAGTAGTTGGCACCACTATATTTCTTCCACAAGTGGGACAGGTCAGCACACTCCACTGGATTAGTATGTATAGTAGAAGGCAATAAACATTTTCATCTCGCAAATCCTCACAACCCCTCATCCCCCCTTTGACATTGTCAAGGTGATGCCCAGCTAAGTAAGGACACAAGAAAAAAGGTAAGTATTGCATAGTGACTTTTAGTTCTTCGTTGTACTTCCTTTGGTTGGTGGCTGTGGTGTTATGTGTAGTTAGAATTTGTTTGTACTTTAAATGTGGCTACCAGCTGTCTCAAAACATAGCTTGAGCTGGTCAAACCATGTCAAGCAGGGAGTTGGTCTGAACTGGTCAACCAGCTAGACCAGGGGTCGGCAACCCGGGTCCTGGAGAGCCGCAGGGTGTGCTGGCTTTCGTCTCCACCTTAAAATAAGCAACCGATTCAGACCCAAGAAACCAGGTGAGGTGAGTTAACTGTGTAATCAACGGCTTTCATTGATCAATTAATGCCAAGTAACAACGAAAGCCAGCACACCCTGCGGCTCTCCAGCACCAGGGTTGCCGAACCCTGAGCTAGACCATGTTGAGCTGGGAGCTGGTCTGAACTGATCAACCAGATACTAGCTTTTTCAAAACTTAGCTCGAGCTGTTTTTTCAGCAGGGTGCTAATTGAGACAGGTTGAGCCATGCAGTCCATGGGGCAGTTGTGTGGGAAGACAAAAACAGTAGCAAATATCTGTCCATTGAGGGGGTGGAGGGAGTAGCCCATTCAAGTCAATTGAAAGTCAGGGGATGAACGGCCTGTAATTAGATTAATAAGCATCTTAATTCATCACAGCTGAGGATATCGACGGCAGTGCATTAGGGGCGGCCTAGGAGATTAGCCTCATCGGCGCTTCAAAAAATGCCCCCAGGAACAGAAGCTGGCTGATTTATAGGTTCCCACTGAACGGTTTGGAGGAACATGCAGAGTGATACACCCCCACCTCAGTTGGCAGAAGCCATCCTTTACTCAATATTTTTAGTCTGGTGTGGAGAGTGTCTGGGGTTGATTGGGCTCCCTACCTGTCACTTACCCCCCTGCTCCCCACCTGGGTTTCTCATGAGGGGCCTCGCCTGGCTGGTGCAGCTAAAAGCAGATCGATGTGACAATACTATGTCACTGTGATGGTAAGAAGTCAATCTAAAGCAGGAGCACTCTCTCCCTTTACTTCTTGTGAAGTGGTGACTGCACCTGATCAATCATGTCAGACAGACAGTCATGTCAGCCGCGGTGGCACACAGCGTTGACCGACACACGTGTAGCGGCATAATTGGAGTCACTGTTGCGGGAACTCCTTCCTTTGCCATTAGGAGGAAGGAGAGACATTCAGGACAAAACTGTCAACGCAACCTTACACATCTCTCTGAGGATCTAAAATGACGAATGCAGACAGACAGACATACATACAGACAGACAGACAGACAGACACACACACACACACACACACACAAGCACATGCATTCCCCCTTTTTTGTTCAAATTTGCCCTTTGGTCACATGGAAATATAAGGCAAAACAATTGGTTTTGAGTGTGATGCTCTTCCTCTCACCTCCCCCTTTCCCACACTCAAGAATTCAAACCAGCTTTAACTTATTTAAGCAACAATGGTATGACAGGAGTTATCCTGTGTTTCCAAAGCATTTAAGAGCATGAAACTACAGTATAATAATATTTAATCCACTATCTCCTCCCTTACATAGTAAAGAGTTTGACTCTATTTAGCCTTATGCTATTCACAATAATGTTGAAAGCAGACTACTGCTGCGCCATCAAAGCCATCCAGTCACCAGCCCTGATTCGCTCTGAACTGTCATCATGAATGCACTTGTAAATCGCTTTGGATTAAAAGCGTCTGCCAAATGACTAAAATGTAAAATGTAAATGAATCATATGCACAGCAGGCAGCAAGACAGAAAGCAAAATTAGGCGTGAGGGTTGAAAAACAATTTCTGCTCAGTTTCTAAAAGAGTTTCTCCAACAGCGGTTTTCAATGTTTTTGATCCAGGGACCCCCACTTAAAGGCATTGGATTATATTTTGAAAAACTGTATACAGTAGTGTGCAAAAATGTGGGCAGCCCTGGTCAAAATGACTGTTACAATGAATATCTAAGTGAACAAAAGCAAACCTGACCTCTAAATAGTACAATGTAAACATGACACATCTCTTCAAATTTACAATGTTTACAGTTTAAAAATAATAAAAAAGGAAATGCTTCCTGTAGCCAGCTAAGAGTCTTTCAATTCTCGCTTTTGGAATTGTTCCCCATTCTTCCCCATTCTTCCCCAGAACACAAATAGCTCAGAAATATTATTTGGCTTCCTAGCATGTTTGAGATCTCTCCACAAATTTTCAGTAATATTCAAGTCTGGGGACTGTGGTGGCCATTCCAAAACCTTCACCCATCTTTCCTGGTGGTACATGGTTAATTTTGAGGTATTCTTTGGATCATTGTCTTGCTGGAATACCCAGCCTCTCTACAACTTCAATGTCTGGACTGACCTTTGGACATTAACCTCTAGAATTTCTTAATATTTGGTAGAATATTTCCTGTGCCCCAGCTGTCACAGAACTACAACGCATAATGGATCTACTGCCATGCTTCACAGTTTTCTTCTCTACAAAGGCTTCACCCTTCCTTCTCCAAATGTACCTTCTTTGGTGGTGGCCAAAAAGTTCAATTTTGGTCTGTCAGTCCAAAGCACATTGTTCCAAAGGCTTCAGGCTTCTCAATGTTTATCAGGCTCTCAGAAGCCTGGTCTCGCTTCTGGATCCACAACAAAAGTTAACAAAGTCTTTAATTTCTCAATGCAGGTCGAACAAGCGAGGGTCAAAAGGCAGTAATCAGATACAGCAGGGATAAGGCAGTCCAGGCAATCAGATTTCCAGCAAACTGATATTTCAATGATACTAAAGAGTAGTAGCGGTCACAGGCAATGGGTTGAAAACAAACAGGCTAATCAAAAAGAAACACAATCCAGAAACAAAAGTCGAAAAACAGAAACTATGGGTCAGAATCAGACAGGCGGTAAAAGCTAAAGGTCAGGGACAAAACAGGTCGTAACAGATATCAATCGGAAAAACCCTGGAAAGTATATAAACACATAACAATCTGGCGACAAACAAGAATAACAAAGGGGTTTATATACACAGGTAACAATAGGGGAATAACAATCAGGTGTGGGGAAAACAATCAGGAAGTGAAACAGGTGAAATGAATGAATGAATGAAGTGACAGGGAGACTACGGTGTGCACGGAGTGTAATAAAATACGGAAACAACAAGAACAGAATACAATGCATACAAAAACACAAAGCCTAAAAATGTTTTCTTTTGTATACTTCAGACGTTTAATTTTGTGTTGCAGCCTTTCTTTCTGGCAACTCTGCCATGTAGGTCTTTGTTGTGCAAAGTACGTTGAATTGTTATCCTGTGAACAACTAGACCTGTGTTTGCTACTATTTTTTTGCAGCTCTTTTGCAGTGATCTGTGGGTTCGTCTGAGTATTTCTCACCAGGAGAGAGTTTTTGTAGCCATCTCCTTCTTGGTGGAAATTAACCATCTTCATTCTGAAATCCTTGGACTACTGTTTAGAGGAACCCATGGTTGTTAACACCAGACAGAACAGCCACTGCAGTTGGATACTTTAGAAGGCATGGAGTTACCACAGAATAAAACGTACAAACAAGTAAATCGCCAGAGTCTGGGCCTTAGTAATCATGTTTTTAAAAAGAAACAAAGAATGGCCATTCTTTGGGAAACAAAGGTTCCCAAAGTTTCGCACAGGGCCCTTTTTAAAAATATATTTTTTTAAATGTTTAATTCTGGACCATTTAGAGTTCAGGTTTTCTTTTGTTCACAGGCAGATTCATTGTAACATACATTTAAAACAGGGCTGCCCAGATTTTTTGCACCCCACTGTATAGTCATAGCTTAGCAAGTCTGGACATGGACCCCCTACAGTACCTTCAAGGACCACCAGGGGTCTACAAACCTCCTGTTGAAAATACAAGTCTTATGGGCATTTCCAGATTGGTTTACCACTATGATAGGCAAGCAAACAGAACATATTGGCCCAATATAACTGTCAACTATCCTCCTATCGAATTACCTGCATATTCAGAGGAAGAGAGGAATGGGGAAAATGGCAGTGAGAGTTTTGGCAGGTGCCTCCCTAGTTTTGGGGCTATATTTGTGACGGTGGTGTGGTTTGGGGGATGGAATCCAGAGGTGGGGGGGGGGGGGATTGGATTTTTGGTTAAGGAGAAGAACGGGGGTGGGTAAGGATAGCAGTCGGCTGTTCAAAGCCTGGCCTTTGCATTGTTGTGCCGCTTGGGGATTAGGAGTCTCTGGCCTGCAGAATATGCCTTCTAATTAAAAAGGATAAAGAGGTAGAAAAATAGAGCGAAGAACAGAAAGGAGGGAGGGAGAGAAAAAGAGACATGGAAAAGAAAAAAAGAATATAAATGAAAAAGAAAAAACCTGATTTTCAGAGGCACTTCTATAGCTGAATCACAAGACCCAGCCTCACCGATGGACTTAACTTTCTGGTCTGATCCACTCATCCTCCTCCCCTCCTCCCACATTGCTCAGTTGTTCCTGCCAGGCTACTTCCATCCATGGCCATGAAAGACAGCTTCAGAGAAATGCAGCACCACCCAAAATGTGGCATGACTTCCACAAGTTTACGGTTCTCTGATACTTTCTGTTTCAGTTGATGAAAGCAACTGAAAATGCCTCACCGATGACTGACAAGCTTAATGTTTTTGCTAATATTCCACTGACAGTAAACTATGTCAGAATGTATGAATAATATTGAAGGTCAGCTAACAAAACATTTCAGGGAAACATTCTGAGGAACATTCTAATTAGATTCAAATTTTGTAGTGAGGTAATGATGGAATGTTCCCAAAACCAAGTCATATTTACTGATCCAAACTAGTTTCAGAGAAATGTTCCAGACATGTTTTCAAACTTGGTAACAACTCCTGATGGCTATCTTCTAATCACAAAAACATAATGGCTGACCATCTGGCTAACCTAATAAAATAAATTGGAATGACAATCCACAATTGATATTCTTTTTAACTAGACCAAAGAAAGAATATTCTAAAATGTTCCTTTAGTCAAATTTCTAGTGTTCATTCATGAAACCGAACAAATTCATGCCTTGGGAATATTTTGCTGTCTGGAAACTAATATTGTTAGTTGTGAGGATGGTGAGCCCTGATAAAGGTTAGAACATGTAGTTAGGGTGGAACAAGGATCTAAAATCTATGTGACCTCTGGGGTGGAGGGTGAAGTGTTTGAAATTACCCTTGGCTACACACATGAGTGTGAAAGAGACAAATCTCATCTGTAATTGGGGCAGGAGAGTGCTTAAAAAAAGTGTTACTGTGTGTGTGTGTGTAGCGACTGGGGCCTGTGTGTAGCGACTGGGGCCTGTGTGAACCAGACCTGCCTGAAATATGCAAGGTGGAGGTGGAGGTGGAGTTTGCAACATTTGAGAGTATTTCATAGGGTCCAATACACCAGCAAAGCTCAGTAAAGCGTAGAAAAGTATTTGAATCCAAAACAATTATGTATTTGACCCATGTCTCGTGTGAGCAGACCAGGCACACTGCATTGGCAGGTGTTGGGGGGGGGGGGGTACCTAGCAGTGTCTGAGGGGGATGCCTGGTCACCCAGCAGTGAGCGATGACAGAGGCAGTGTGGGTGATGATGGGCGGGTGGAGCATACATGTGAATGTGCTGAGGCCCGCTGTGCACAGATGCTGGGGGATGGCAGGAGGCTGTTTGCTAAGGGGATCCCAGCTTGTGTTTTTGTTTGTCCCCTCCTCCCCTCCATACTTGCCAACCTCTGCAAACACCACCACCCCCCCCAACCTTACCCCAGGGGGCTAGGGCTTAAACTGTGGCCCTGCTTTTCCCTGGGGCCGTGGGAGGTTAACGACGCATGACCAAGGACAAGGACAACCCCTGCCTGCGCCCACCACCCCACCCCCCACACTCTCATCCCAAAGCCAGGGAGCTAGGAAGGGGCTCTCCAGTTCTGGGCCATTCCACATCTTGCTTTAACCATAGATGCCATAGATTATAATAACACTTATGTATAGTTATTTTTGTACTCGGGGTAATCTAGCTGCCAACCGTGGTATGCTAGTTGGTAAGTTGATGTATTCTTCAAGGGTTCAAGTTGTATCTATGTGCTCACGCTACGACTTGGACCTGTACTTTCCTCTAGGGTCCTCACCGCACTTGGCCCTGGGTTTGATTTGCATGTCGTTGTATGTCACTCTGAATAAGAGTGTCTGTTAAATGCCTGTAATGTAATGTAATATAATGCTGTGTGTAATGAAGGAATAGCATAGTTCTGTCCTCAACTCCCCGCTCCCCCATGTTAGCACTGCTCTTAAACTACTCTCAGGACAGTTCTGCTATCACATTACATTACATGTCATTTGGCAGACGCTTTTATCCAAAGCGACTTACAGTTGATTCGACTATGCAGGAGACAATCCTCCCCTGGAGCAATGCAGGGTTAAGGGCCTTGCTCAAGGGCCCAACGGCTGTGCGGATCTTATTGTGGCTACACTGGGGATCGAACCACCACTACGCTACAGGCTGCCGTCATGGAATATCATCTTTATTTTCTATGTTTTCTTTATCTTTAAAAGGTTAAATAGTTGTGTTATTAAGAAGACCAGGGTAGCCAGAGGAAGGTTCTACCATATTCTGTGGAAGTGCAAAGTTAAATGGCCAGTGTCACAGTAATTCAGTTCATATGAGTCCGGGAGATTGGGGATGGAATGTGAATGGGGATGGAATGTGATCTAAGTCATTTTGACCATGATTGTTGGTGCCAGACAGGGTGGTTTGAGTATCTCAGAAACTGCTGATCTCCTTGTATTTTCAAGCACAACAGTCTCTAGAGTTTGCAGAGAATGGTGCGAAAAACAAAAAACATCCAATGAGCAGCAGTTCTGCGGGCAGAAACACGTTGTTAATGAGAGGTCAGAGCAATGAGGACACCATTTTATGAAAAGGATATGGATTGGAGGGGAATGGAAAATTGACAGATATTTGATCAACATTCATGTCCACTGGTACACAATGATGTAAACTCTTGTTTTCAAAGGAGAAATGGAAAAAAAAACTTAATCTGAAAATACAGAAGTATTAAACATTCTTGGAATATGTACTTTAAGATGTGTTTGCCTGTTTATGAAGAATTCACAAAATGGGTTTTCCTATTGTAACTGGCTCCAGCTCACCCTGTTGGCTTACTTAAAGAAAGAGATGGACATGACAGAATAGTGAGCTGATGTCTCTGTCAGATATTATATACTGTTTCTCCCTGTTGGAGTTCCCTGTCGGTCGCTGCTCCTGGTAGCTCCAGTGGTCCCTGGAGGCTGGGCATCCCCGGCTGAGAAGCCCCTGATTACCCTCCTAAATTGGGGGGGAGGGGCTGACTGACAGATGGAGTCTTGGGAATTCCCAGCCACACACAAATTCACACACACACACGCACACACAAACACGCATGCACCCACACACACACGCACACACACACATGCATGCACAAACACACAAATACATGCATATACACACACCTGTACTTGTCACTGTGCTGTCTGAGGAAGTGGCTTGTGTACGATTAGGTAGTGAGATAGTATCCCCTTCGGCTGAGGCTGAAAGGGAAAAGGTCAAAATGGAAGAATTGAGATGAATTGGCAACGTTAGCACTGACAGGGACTCCTATTGAAAATCTCAGGCAGGGAGCTTGGGGACACAGCCAAACTGTCCATCAAGGAGAGGTGGTGTTTGGATGAGGCACAGACACTGTCTACAACAAGAGTCAACAATCACTGTGCTTGTAGCAAATTAATTAAAAGATGTCACTGTCATCAGAAAATGATCTTCAAACTGGGATAGCATCCAAAGCATTTTCATCGTGTTAATGAAAAAATATATATGTGGTGGCATGTTTGGTTATTTGTTTTCCACACAGAAAGATATTTAAACCAAAATCACAATGATTGAGGAAAAAGGTATCATCCCAATTTGTTGTAAATTACAATTATGACTACCTGAGAAATCAATGCTACATCTTTCACAAATATATACACTCACTGAGCACTTTATTAGGAACCTACTTATTAATGCGATTATCTCATCAGCCAATCGTGTGGCAGCATTGCAATGCATAAAATCATGCAGATGCTTCAGTTAATGTCCACATGAACCATCAGAAAGTGGAAAAAATGTGATCAGTTATTTCGACCGTGGCATGATTGTTGGTGACAGATTTGATTTTTTCTGTAACTGCTGGCTGATCTTCGGCTCCTTTGTGACAGACAGCCTTGATCACGTTTTATGTAAAAAGTAGTACTTACGGTGATATGTTACTTTTTTTAAATTAAATACAAAAATGTCTCTGTAAAATTCAATCTTTTGGAAAATGAACATTTGGAAATCTCAAATGTGTTTTTATAACACACACAAAAAACTAAACACATATATAATAAAGTCTAGGGTGCCTAAGACTTCTGCACAGTACTGTATATCTAGTATATTGTTCTTGGCTTGCTTGAGGCAGCCAAAAGCTGCACAATGAGGCATTTTATAGAGCTCAAGAAATAATTCTATTGCTTGCTATCTGGGATTACCAAGATAGTGAGACAGCCAAAGTCTGCAGACGAACTGTGGCAAGTAGTCCAATATACTTGGAAGAACCTACCAACCGATTTTCTCTGCAGGACAGAGAAACCTACAATGCATTTACCTCACAATAAATATTGATTAAGTTTAGTTTTTAACTGTTTACCACACTATAGTGATTTTTGCAATATTTAGACAATTTTCATTTCATAATTTTTTTAAGCTTTATGGGTTTTAAAAAAAATGTGCATGTGCCCAAGACTTTCACAATACTGTATATTTGTGCCTGTGCAAAGGGGAAAGAAATCCACAGTAGGATGGATGAGAAAACAAAGATCTGAACAATCCTGGCTCCCTGAGCTGTGCCAATGTTCTAAATTAATATAGGGGATTATGCATAAAGTTGCACAGTGGCACCATCTCCGAAGGGTGCCATGAATGCCTTCCCACAAGCCAGTTCTAAAACCGAATTTACCTGAAAGAGCCCAGCCAAATTTTTCGGCTTGGGGGTTCCTCCAGCTTTGAACCTACAGTCGCTGAAAGGGGGAGGGCGCGGGGCAGAGGAGGGGTGGTCCGCAGGATAGTTATTATCCTGTCTTTGACAGAGCTGTGGAAGACCATGGCCCGCAGAAATTGAGTGAGTTTGAGCCACAAGCTCAGCATGTTGGTCGACCTTGGGAAATCGCGGGACAAGGACCGCAGACAGACTATTGTACGCAGATGATGGCGAAAATGATCTGAGGAGGTCATTCAAATGTGAAAAGATGAAAATCGCACACTTCTCTGCATGCATTTTTGTTTTTGTTTTTCATTTGAAAATCATCAGAGTGTAGTACTGGTAAGAGTTCAACAGATCATTGTATCATGGCATGTGGAAGCATAAGACAATCCACCTGTAAGTCATCATTTCATTATGCAAAAATGAGGTTTAAACTCTTTTTTACCACAAATATCTTAACAGGTTTCAAGAATTCTTAAATACCAACTTTTCACATAAATCACAGCTGTCCAGCATAAGAAATATACAAAGTTCATATACATAAAACACATTAAAAGCTTCAGGCCCCAGTCAATGTTTTATTCTCCACCTATTTGTATATTCTTACAAGTTATGAAAATATAAAACGCAGGCATGAATCAGTCACCATTTCATATCAGCATTGATATCTTAGAGTTTGACCTTATATAATAGCTTAGTTAATTTTAGAGAAAGGGCCTTAAATCCGATTCAATATTTAAACCAAATGGCTTTACTGTATTTAAATATGAAATCCAAAATGCTTCTCATTTGAGATGCCCCCCCCTTTGTGATGGGTTTATTTTTTCAATGCCAATATACACTGACTGAGCACATTAGTAGGTAGACCTGTACATCAGCTTAGTTAATGTAAATATTTAATCAGTCAATCAAGTGGTGGCAACTAAATCCATACAAGCATGCAGGCATGGTCAAGAGGTTCAGATATTTTTCAGACCAAATTTCAGAATGGGGATGAAATGTGATCTAAGTGACTTTGACCATGGAATGATTGTTGGTGCCAGTTTAAGTATCTCAGAAACGGCTGATCTCCTGGGATTTTCAGTCTCTAGAGTTTGCAGAGAATGGTGTGAAAAACAAAAACATATAGTGAGCAGGAGTTCTGCATACAAATGTGCGTTGTTAATAAGAGAGGTCAGAGGAGAAGAGCCAAACTGGTCAAAGCTGAAGGGAAGGTGACAGTAACGCAAAATACCACAAGTTATAACAGTGGTATGCAGAAGAGCATCTCTGAACACACAACGCATAAAACCTCTAATTGGATAGGTTACAGCAGCAGAAGACCAATAAGTCAAAAAATAAGTCTAATACATACCTAATAAAGTGCTCACTGAGTGTATTTGAAAGGGAAATTGGTGATTTGCTTCAATAAAATGAGCTGCCACAGGGGAATCAAAATTTAGACAGCAAATTGTACAACAATATTCTGCAATTCTTTGTTTTAACTTGGTTTTACATGATATTTTCCCTTTCATTTTTATTTTCTTTCCTGTGTGTGGATGACTGAACTATTGGAATTTAAAGGTACTACTACATTAAGAGCAGGCTCCACACTTGTAATTACTATAGGTATAGGAGCTAGTGTTGTTTGAGCCGATAAGGGCACTGGAGGCAGTGAACTATTAGGACAGGTAGGTTACATCCACGTTTAAAAACTAGAGTGTTTTTTGGGAGAGTGTTTGTTTGTTTAATTTTTGACTCAATATTTGTTGCAGATTGTTTGCCCCCATTATTTACACTATAGCACAAGTATTTTGTTTTATATATATATTATTAAGTCAAGAAAAGCATACAGTAAAATAAATTTTTGGAAAACCCCAGGAAATAATAAGAGTTTTTATCATAATACTTTTCCAAACACCAAACATTATCAGCGACATACAACTACCCACACACACCCATCCAAACCCACTCACACTAAAAGCAACATAAAAAGCATGCAGAATATTGTAATTGATAATATCTCACTTTTATGTCCTACCACAGCAAATTATTAGCAGTGTTACTTGCATTTAAAACGCTCAGTTACAAAGCTCAATGTCTGTCATACAAGGCTGCACTAAAAATTAAATAATAATAATAATAATAATAATAATAATAATAATAATAATAATAATCAGAATAATCAGAATAATCAGAATAATCAGAATAATACATGTATGCGATTAAAAGCATGAGTTGAACTTGAGTATGGCTTCTGACCAAATTATACTGTTGGGCGTCAGGTTAGAGTACGTATTCCCTCGACAGAACCCTTTAATTAGTTTTCCCAACACAGACACAACTCTGGACTTCTTCGGTTAGCCAGGGGGAGAAAAGGCGTCAGTTACCACACGTGTAAAGTCCTATTTACCTTGTTCAACCGCTTTCAATTAATTCAATTAATTGAATAGCAAACTTCCCAGAAGCGATATAGTATTTTACATCGAAAAAAATATTTTTTCAAAAGTTCAAAACGAAAGAAGTTGCGCAAACATCAGAAAAATGATTCTAGATAAACGAAATGTGCAGTAATATCCCAGTCTGTCAAAACGTGAAATGTGAAAAACGCTCTGAGTTCATTAATTCAGATAGCCATAAGTAATTAACAAAATAAATACAAAATGCGATTTATGGTGAGTTGTTGGTGTATTAACAGGCTTTCCTCCTGGAACATCGCTTAACCTAAACAACTTGTTTTCCACATGGGGCACCACTAGCTTTCTTCTTGATTTCAGGGATGTGCTATGGCGGGAGCAATAAGCTACTGCTGGTCTGTTATAACCAAGAGTCGCTGTGCGTATACATTAAAACACGAATAATGGATTCAAAAGCATGTGCGCATTTAAATATTATCTTTAATCTTGCAAACATTTCCCTCTTTCTCCGAATATACACAATACTAACAACAAAACAACATGTCATTGTCTTACAGATTTATTGATGACAATCCTCACCATTAACATTTGTAAACTGAATTATGTATCTCATGTGTCTGTTCAGGTTATCCTTTAGTTAAGTTTCAATATCATTAATGCACGACGGCGTTCATGTTCAGCCTATTATCATCTTATAATATACCAATACAAAAGGCAATGTGTCGACCAAGGCATATCCCAACATACCTGTCGTTTTTCCATATTCACTTTTGAATTCTAGGTATTATATGAAAGAGATGAATATGCCACAGCTTCAAACCTCTCCACTAGCCTACTTTCATATCTTCGGATAAGCTTCCATTAGTGAAAGATACACTGGAAAGCAAGTGGTAAAGTCTACTGTGCTGATGCAGCCCTTCCAACACGTGCATCTTCGAGTATCCTCTTTGAAGTGATGCCCACGGAAAGTAGGTGGTGTTTTAAAAGTTATAATTTAGCATTGCCTTTCATCCGTTTTCCCTCGCACACAAATCTAATCTTAAAATGTTTAATCCCCGATATCTTTCCCTAACATAATATTCAACTGCGTTATGGCACCCTGTGAATAATGAACACAATAACCTATTTCATAATCGCAGTGCAATAACAGGCCGCGCTTACTGCTTTTTCAGCCGTTACGCTGTTGAGTCCTTGGGGGCCACGTGGTGACAAATTCGATTGTTATTAATTAATCGTGTGGGTTTGGGAGCCATGCTTGTCGTCGTCACTTTGTCACTTTTATGAAGAGGACCTATCGCCTGCGGCTGATTCTCAGGAGATCAAACTCAGCTCAATGCGCTCAAGGCTCGCTCTTGTAAAATGGTGGTTACTAATAACACACGGTAAAGGGTAATACATAATAAAACCATTAACGTATTCGACGATCAGCTAACTGCCCCCGCAATTCACCACAGGTATAGGTGATACAGTAACCTTTATATATCCAATCGTAGCATTTGTGTGAGGTGTGCGACCGTTTTATGATTATGTCACCCTCCTTCTATTCCCGGGGGTCTGTGTTGACAATCCCCCGGAGCCGCTATTGGCTAGGGAGTTTGCGTCAAAAAAGTTGCAGGAGAGGTTTGTCTTTCAGTAAATTTTCCCCTAGAGAGAAGCAGGCAGCGGATCCGACACTTGAAGTCCAGTCTCATTGAATGCGTGTTTCAAATCTAACTTCATCAAAAAAGTGTCCAAAAACAATAGGCCTATTGTCCATATAATTTCGCAACTGCATCGATTTCTAAGAAAGAATGCTCACGCTTAGAGCAGGCTGATCTTTTTTTCCGCGGAGTGCTATTCTTATATCTTGCAGGATTTGCAAATCTGCAAGCTATCCTCCAAGGTGTGACAACTTTAAAGTAGACCGACTAATATTTTCAAAGTAAAAAACAGCTTTGAGGTAAGTGTGCTGTCATCATTATAATTTGGTTTTAACGTGTTCTGTCTATGCGGCTTTTATTAAATAGTACTTACTGTGGATATTATTCGACTATAGGGTAGAGAAGAAAAGAAAAAAAAACTTAACTTAAATATTGCAAATATTTGAATATTAATATGAATATATTTGTGTCCGATCAAAAAATAAAAAACTGACCATACCTTATCGTTCCAATAAGTTTGTTTTCCGGTCAATATCACCATTCATGATATGGGATTAAAATGTGATCCGTTGGGCCATTTTTAATTGAAGCAATCGAGGTGCGAATCGAGGTGCGAATCGAGATGTTCTCATGATTTAGTTATTTCTAAATTCCATTGTGTTTTGTCACTTGTAATGTAAATGAAAACATAACAAAGGGCAGTAATTGGGGAGGCGTGTTTTCAAGAGTTTCTCCAAAAAAAGGTTACCCCCTCCCTCCTTTAGCCATCACCCAGATTCGGCCACGCGCTTGCATGCCAATTTTAAGTGCATAGGTGCATATTTATTTATATATTTACTTATTTCACCTCAGAAACACTGTAAATATGCCTACACATTTACAAATATTGTCGATACGATATTGTCATCGCACTTAGAACAGGCAAACACAAGCTGTCAAACGGATTCAAGTTGTATAGTAGCCTACAACGGGAAATTACTTTTTATATAAGGTCTGTGACTGATAGACAAATTTCAACATCAAATTTACACATCTTCATCTGTATATACTTTAGAGAAGACCAACTGAGATAATGAGACATTACAATGAAACTACTTTCATCCAGCAAAATAATTACGAAGAAAAAAATAATTTACGAAGATAATAAATTATCTTATAATTTTATTAATATCGCATATAACGTCCTCGTTACCTCCATACATTTATAGACATTTTATTTATGGTGAAGTGAAAATGAGGATGTAGAAACTCACTGGTCCTCACAATCAGAATGCCAGTCTTTGTCTATTTCCCACGAAGTAGAAATGTAATCACACCAAATGCCGCGCCGAGTCCATGCTGGCGTCCTATAATTAGGGAACGCGTGCCGTCTGGATTATCTCTTTGATTAGTATTTAAAAAAGAACAAGAACAACAACAAATATTATAATTAATTCTTGGACAGACTAATTATTATTGAGCAGATGACAGATTGAACTGGGTAGCCGTTATATATAAGAAGTGCCATTGTGAGTCATGTGAGAAGACTTGGAGCTCAACTGCAACAGTTTCAGATCTACAGGTTGGTGCGTGTGTGTGTGTGGGGGGGGGGGGATATGTAGGCAAATTACCTTAGTGACCTACATATCACATTTACATATGTTATATATAAGTAAACTCATTACTGCAATATTCCAGCAAGAAATACGCAGAGAATAAAATTATTTGTCATCTAAAAATAAATATTAAAACAGCCACATTTTGCAGTAAGTGATTAATTTAATTTAAATGTAATAAAACGCAACAATGAAACGTATATAGGCATATAGTAGGCTACATTTGACGTGAGGTTACAATGTGAATATAACAATCACACTATATAATACAAGAAGCAATATTCAAAATTATTGCATCAGTGGACTGCAATTCAACATTCACAACGACACATAGGCCTACGTTGAGAACAGAATGAAGTAAAAAATAGGCCAGATGAACAAAATCACTTTTAGGAAAGCAGATTAGCCTACATCCGTGAAAAGTTAAGGTTAACCTAAACATTTAAATGTCTTAATTCTGTAAATGA
Source organism: Conger conger (assembly GCF_963514075.1). Classification (NCBI taxonomy): domain Eukaryota; kingdom Metazoa; phylum Chordata; class Actinopteri; order Anguilliformes; family Congridae; genus Conger; species Conger conger. Next base: position 26,719,804 of record NC_083764.1, read on the forward strand.
TACAGTTTAGTTAATAGTTATGTGTTATGTAATTGGTTATGCATGGAGGACATATGCATATGAAATGCTATGGTGTTGATTCCAGTAAAATATTTAGGTAACTATTTGCAGGATTTAGAAGTTCGTGGTACATATAAATTAGGGATGAATTGTTGCAACAGCATAAAAAATGGATGAGCTGCAAGAAAATAATTTGTTTGATAAACCTCGAGCTAATCGATACATAACGGTGCAATAATAACCGTGTTCTCACTTCTCAAATCAAACAAATTAGTTAGTAAACGTAATTATCCCGAGTAATTACGTGAAAAGACCAAGAAACAAACCACAGGTCGTCTTAACGAATGAGGCCACAACGCAGGAGACTTCCACAAGTTTTTTGTGAAAGTGGTGTTGTTCACATTTTAATTAGATTCTATTTAAATAAGGCGATTGCCATTACTCAGACAAAGCAGCCAATATAATTAGAATAAAGATTCTGTGCTAGTTTAATGGATTCCAAATGGAAAGCGGTGAGTTTACTGTATTGTGCCTTTTGTTTCCGGCCAATGGGGTTTTTGTTATCTGTATTATTTATCTGGTCAACAGTGGTCTTTGTCTCCGCTAAGATCCCCAATGAAGTCTCCTGTGTTCGAGACAATTTGCTGCTCCGAACCTTTGGGTTCTATGCAAATTGAAGTTCTTGTGGCGGCCATGTGTGCGCATTTGAACGAAGATGTTTTGTTCTCCAGAGAAGGCGTATTGGAAGAATGGGATGTAGATTTTCTGAGGAGGGGAGACACATTTGTCACAGATAGACCATCGGTCAGTTCACGGGGACAGCTGGGGGCCACGGGACTCCTTCAAGAGCACAGCACAAGCAGGACTACACTCATTCTTAACTTGGCCCGTAAAGCTATCGGAGCGTTCCATTCAGCAGAGAAACAAAAACCAGAAGAAACCGTTGCTCACTATGCTAATCAATAATCTGTGCCATTTTTTTGCAGTTCATGTACAGACTCTCCACGTGAACTAGCCCGGAACGGAAAAAAGAAGCTGAATAATCAAGGAATATAAGAGGCCACCACACAATTTTCATCATTATCTCCGGCGTCGCTCTCCACCCTAATTTTAGCATGATGTCGTATCTTAAGCAACCACCTTACACAGTCAATGGACTGAGCATAACTACCTCCGGGATGGATCTGCTACATCCGTCCGTGGGCTATCCAGGTAAGGTCATTTTATATAGTATTTATGTCATAATTAAGGCCAATTAAATAACTATTGATGCAAAAGCAAATATTGATTCCAGTGCCTTTCTTTGGCATACGGATACATTTTAAATTACAATTACCGAGGACGAAGCTGGATTTATGTTATAGCCTACGTGTCCCACGCAGGTTATTTCAGATGAATTACTGTATGAGGCCTACATTATATTGTGTAATAATTCCAATGTATTTATATTGAATGACCCCCTTGGGAGCCGAGGATGTACTTAATATAATGGTAAAGTCTACAATTTTCCTCTTGTCCTGGGGCATAATCTTTAAACCCATAATTAGCCAATACCAAATGAGAGTAACTTGGAGCCGTATGTGTTGATAGAGTTATGGAGAACCAGTATTATTTTCATAAAACATACGCATACAAATTCCCGTGTGTCATCTGTAATACACGTTGACAACCAAACCAGAATATATGCAAACAATATGTTTTTGATAAGATTGTGTTAATACAAGTTGTCGGCTTTTTATGTTGCAATGATGTTTTTATCTGCAGCTACACCTCGTAAGCAGAGACGCGAAAGAACTACCTACACGCGCGCTCAGCTAGACATTCTAGAGGCCCTCTTCGGCAAGACCCGCTACCCTGACATATTCATGCGGGAGGAGGTGGCCTTAAAGATAAACCTGCCTGAGTCTCGCGTACAGGTGAGCGATACTACGTTTGAGCCTCCACGCTACATAGCCACGATTGAATGCAACCCTTTTCTGCGTAACCCTCTCTATGGTTTACGCTCGCTGGATACCCTTTAATTAGGACTTGGCTTTTTTACAGAAAACGTCCAAGCGCCTGTGTCCTTTAAACCGTAAGGTCAATAGGGGCAATCCTTTTAAACAAGAGTCTCTGTTTTAAAGCTTTTTGGGGACTTAAGGGGAAACACACTAAAAGTAATTCTCTTGACATTTTCGTTTAAGGACGGTAAGACAGCTTCTTTTGGTATTAATTGCAGTTTATTAGGTATGATCTTGTAGCTTTTTATTCAGTCATCAATAGGTGTCACTTACTGTTTATATATCGAAAGGAAGTCTGCTAGGCCTACCTAGAAATACACAATACACATCTGTTTAATTTTGATAGGCTATATACATCCATAAAGTTTGGCCAGAGATGAGGTGTGCAATTATAACCCATGTCTACTCATTGTAGGTCTGGTTTAAGAACCGAAGAGCGAAATGTCGTCAGCAGCAACAGCAGCAGCAGACCGGGGGAGCGAACAAGATTCGGCCAGTCAAAAAGAAAAGTTCTCCGGTCAGAGAAGCGAGCTCTGAGAGTGGGGCGAGTGGCCAGTTCACACCCCCTACCATTACCTCCGTCCCTACCGTCTCCACCAGTAGTGCGCCGGTGTCCATCTGGAGCCCAGCTTCAATCTCCCCCCTGTCCGATCACCTCTCTACCTCTTCATCCTGTATGCAACGGTCGTACCCGATTACTTATTCGCAAGCATCCGGATACGGTCAAAGTTATGGTGGATCATCTTCTTACTTTAGTGGGATGGACTGCGGGTCTTACCTCTCCTCCATGCCTCACCAAATAGCAGGGCCGGGGTCTGCGCTTAGTCCAATGAGTGCCAATACTGTTACCAGTCATCTCAACCAGTCCCCAGCTTCGCTACCTGCGCAGAGCTACGGAGCTTCTGGACTGGGGTTCAACTCTGTCGCCGACTGCTTGGATTACAAAGATCAAGCTGCATCCTGGAAATTGAACTTTAATGCCGAGGGCTTGGATTACAAAGATCAGACCTCGTCTTGGAAATTCCAGGTTTTGTGAACCGAAACAACTGCGGCGAATTAGGCTACATTTATGGTTCAAAAACGATACCGATGACCGTTATTAAATCATCAAAGCTTAGACAACAGTCTCATTCTGTTAAATTCGCTATGCAGAAACGCGAGAGGCTTCCTTGTTTGGCATGCGTGCGCCTTTATCAGTCGGTTAATTGGCACCTGTTGGTTGATTGAAGGAAAATGTGGATAAGTGAACTCTTCGTAACTTTGATCAAAGCCAGGGAACAAATCGTTATCCAAGAAAATGACGCCCAAGATTAAATTCTTTGGTCAAGTACTTGGAATGGGCCTGCTTTTTTAAAGCCTCTTACAACTTTCCGACCTACTTCCGACCCAGTTGAGAAATGGAGGAACTCTTTGATCAGGACGGTTTGTGGACTGCGCGCCCCTGCGGTGAACTAGATGCACTACTTTATTTAAGATAAATGTTTATAAGTAGTTTTCAAGAGACAATCAGTGTATGTCACATCAATGGTCCATATGTGTTTTTTTCTGTGATAGCCTTCAAAACTGTGATATGTTTTATTGTATGCAATTTGTGAGCTTTGCGCCAGCGAAGACTCTGCTATGACTTAAAAGGGTTTATAACTTTTTTTGAACGGGAAAAAGTATTAATAATGATAATAATGAGGAAAAAATAAAACACAACATTTCCCTGATTCGCAAATAGTGTGTTTGTTGGGAAAATAATCTTTCAATTCTTCATAAATGCCTTGGCGTCGCATCTCTGTTTAATAGCCTATATTTACTTGCATCTCTGGCTCCTATGCTGGTACTGTGAGCCACCGTATTTGGACACAATAAAAATGATTTCGTCGGGCCTCAAAATACTTAAAATAACAATGGGTTGAAACTAGATTTGCAAATGTTGCCAAATACTCTATATAGGCTATGTGAACAAACTACATGGAATGTTAACTCAGTATGACAGATATTTTGCCCAATTTCAACTAATTAAATTACTGTACTGCCATCTACAGACTACAAGCTGGACCTTCAAAAAAAAAAAACTATCGGAGGGCCTGTGTGAATTCTGTTTCACATTGTAGCAAAATATGATGTGCGCCATAAGGCGGCTGCCTGGTGATAAATGCGTTGAACAATATGCATTACAATAACAAGAATTACGTAACTGAACTCTATTGGACACTGAATAAAAGACGCACACGTTCGCACGCACGAATGCACGCAATAGTGATACAATTCATATTACCAATCAAACCACAATTAACATTAAAGGGATTAATCTATCTCTTGCT